>NW_009646499.1:1249669-1253559 GCF_000708025.1 Charadrius vociferus
GAAAGAGGGCGTGTACATTTTTTCCCATACTTGCTGCTAGTATTATTGCTGGTTTTGCTTTTCTTCTCCATTCCCCAGCCATCTTTATCTCTTGAAGCAGGCTAAGGAGGCTGTGAGCATTCCTGGGGCTTCTGCTTTCATGCCTTCCTTTCCCATCGCCTCGTGGAAAAGAAATTTATTAACTGAGTAGTCGGCGGACCAACCCCCACACTCCCTGGCAGAGAGATTCATATCACTACATCTCAGCATCCTCCTGTGAGCTGCTCAGCAGAGCTAAACACACTTTTTTTTGTTTTATTAGCATTTCTTATCTTCTTATCTGAAGCTGTCTAAGTATTTTGCCGCTGTTATCAGGAGAGAGCAGGAAATGGCCACAATGATAGAGACGGCCCTTAATTCTCCAAGTGGGGTGAATGGGGCCAGAGCGATTATCAAGCCACAATCAACTCTGATCTGGTGTCCACTGTGTTCATTATACCGTTATGATAAACTACATCAGAATGAGAATTCAAACGTCCCAAACTGTGAGAGAAAGAGCAACCACCCCTGGACCCGAGCACCTGCCCCTGCCTGGCATTTCAGTGCCATCTCCCATAGGAGCAACTTTTCCTTCGGCTTTTCGATCCGCAGAGACTGAGTTTCAGCTGTTGCACTTCCCTACTTCCCCCCCCAGTCTTAAGGCATTAAATGTGTTTGAAGAACTTACCCTGTGGTCCCCACCTTTTTGGGGGGTAGGTGGGACAAGAGGGAGGGTCGAGCTGTCTATCTGTAGTGACAAGCATGGTTCAGACAGCTTTATGGGCTAATAACGATGCCATAAGAGATGGGTAGAAAAGCTAAAGGGACTGCACATTAATGAGTTCTTGTTTCGGTTGTTCCTTTACAACAAAAGAGTACTTTTTTTTTAATGCTTAATCCCCTCAAACCTAATTAAATCGAAGTGATAATTTAAAAAGAAAACTGTAAAAGAGCCGTATGTGCAGATATTTGTCTTGCCCCGGCATCGTCTGTATTAGCAACAGCAGCAGTTTGAAAATGCTTGGTGCGGAAAAAGGAAGTAAAACATGTGAATGTACTAACCTTTTGGAGATGCTCTTCTTAATTAAATACCTAAATGCATCTTATTGAAAAAGGGGGGGGGGGGGGAATGGGGACTTAATTATCCTGATGCATCGGTGGACTGCTTGTGTTTGATCATGTGGGTGTAATCGTATTTGTATTAGTAAAGCCAGGGCCAAGTAGTATTTCGTTGTGAATGGATAAACCCACTTGGAACATCTACTTGTTTTAAAGCGATGTGCTCTGGCAGGTTTCAGTGGTGTTGATGAGTTTGGGCTGGATGTGGTAGCCCATACTGGCCCTGAGTAGTGTTTTAGGATTCAGTCGGCTTCGCTGAAAACAAAGCAGCCACCGGCTTTCCTTTGCTGACTGAGGTGCAATTTAAGCAGGATTAAAATGAAGTGGAGGGATCTGTCTGTGGAGGAGGAATTCCACCCCCGGAATACGGCAGCCAATCTGGGCTCCTCTTCCTCTGGCTCCGGTCTCTAAGCAGCCGGTTGCAACAGTTAGGAAAAAAAAGTATATACATCAAATACAGCCCCCTTCTGATGGCTTTTCAGCATTACTGTCAGTGTCATTTATTCCTCTGTACAGTAAGAATGCCTGAGTGTATCTAAACATTTCTACGATCATTGTGTGTATTTATATTTAATCATCTTATGTGGATCATTCATCACACAACTTTTTTTTTTTTTTTCTTTTTTTTCTTTGGTAATGGCCTCAACCCCCTGGTTTTTCACTATATTTTGGGACTAGCTTTGTGTGCGACATCCAAACTCAGAAACAGGAAACAGCATGAACCATATAAAAAAGATTTTCCTAATTTAATTTTCCAAAAACAGGAATACAACTCTATGCCAAGGCCGGGCAAATCAGTTCCATAGCTGGGCTGTGCGGCAAGGGAGGAGAAAATGTGGATTATATTTATTAGACGTTTTCAAGTAAATATCTTGACTTTTTTTGTTCAAGTTGAAGAGTGGTGTTTTGAGGCATGGTCTGTCCAGTTTAGTTGAGCGATACAGAGCAATCTCAGTTGCTGTGGGGGGTGAGAGGGGCCCGGGCTGCTTAGGACAACAATTGAATGCTTCTGTACAGTATAGACCAGTTTTGTGTATATGTAAAATACTAAAGAGAGCTGTACTTGAAAAGCGAAGCTATGTTTATTTTGGGCTACCGGCTAAGTAATCCTGTTTGGAGTAACTTGATTTATAGCATGTTGCTTTCTGCTGTCTTTCTGGGTTTTAAACCATGGGAGTTTTGAGGAATTGGTTCTGGTTACTGTTTCTGGAAAAAGGCACCAAAGTTGCTTTTGCAGCTTATCAGTAAAATATGTTTTAATTGCTATCACAAAGGGGAATTCCTCAGTGAATTTGCATTGCTCAAAGCAGTGGACAGTTTGCTGCAGTTTAGGCAAAGAGCATTTGACTCAACGGGCGTTCAGACCATTGGTTTGTCATTGATAACGTGTCACTGGAGGCTGTCTTTGAAATAAAGGTTAATTTCATTGTGGATGCTCTGCCTATGCAGTATGTTTTGTGAAACTATATATACATCACTATAGGAAAAAAATGGCATTCCCTTTCCTCTTCCCTCTTTCCACCCTTTCGAGTGGGGAGAGGGTTGTGCTGGTTTGTGAAGTGCACATCTTGTTAGCCACCCAGTGGAGGTATTCAAGTTTAGCAGGCAGCGATCGTGGCATCAGTGCCAATAAAGCAGTAATTACATCGCCTGTCATTTTCATTAGCCGCCTTTGCTTTCACGTATGACTTGGAGGTATAAACCAGTGCAAGCTTTTAAAGCGTACGTCAAGGATTAAATGCGAGGAATAAGAGGCGAGCAGCGGTTTTCCAGTTGGCTACAACCTCCGTCAACACAGCGGCAGAGTAATGTTGTGCAGAGGCACAGTTCAGTGGTAACTGCTTCCAAGGACTGAAGGGATGGTGGTGTTTTAAGTGATTTATTGTGTGTGCTCGGTAGAGTCCAGTCTCAGGAGCAGGCGCCCCTGGAGCTTGCCATCACAATGTTATCCAAGAGGCGATCTGAAAGAAATGGTATTAAGTCTTCTGGGAGGCAAACTGTATCCAAAGAAAGACTTAATTTGCATCACTTGTAAGCAAGCATTTGAAATTATGCTCAAAAGGGAAATGGTTCTAAAGAAGCTAACGTCGAACAAACGGGAACAACAAAATTCCCCTTAATTTTGCACATACTTTGTTTCCCTGTGTTTAATTTAGTGGGATCATCTGCAGATACTCTGACCCCGAACTCAGCAGTGTGATGGGGATAGGATTTATTTAGTATTGTCGTCGTTTTTGTGGTAGCTCTGCTTAAACATCTCGCAGAGCGTTGCTTGTGGGTTTTGTGTTTGGATTTGTCTTTCTCAGGTAAGGATGTGGCATAAAACCGACTGCAAGCTGTGGGCGTGCACGCCAGCCAGAGAAGGTAAAAGGAAGCCCCAAAGCGTAGTTACGTTCCTCAAGGCTGGCTCTGCTCGTGCAAACAACACGCACAAGTAAAACGCAGCGAGTCGGAGCAGCGGGCAAGAGCTGCCAGAGGTTTTCCCAGCTTTCGGTAACCTCAGAGATGTTTGTATACAGCTTTCCCCCTAGGTAGTCATCATTACAACAGCTTCCTGTTTGCTTTTATAACTCCATCCCAAATCACACGTCCGTTAAGCAGGAAACATGGGATTTCCTCCTAATTCATCACATGATGGGTTTTCGGGAGTCCCTTTATAGCCTGGCATATTATTATCTAAATAAAAGCTTCATGCAAAAATGCTTTCATTTAAAAATGTCCTTTTCATCAATGTGGAATTTATTTTTGGGGGG
>NW_009646499.1:1253635-1274660 GCF_000708025.1 Charadrius vociferus
GGGGAAGTCTTTTTTATTTGCTGGGGGGAGGTTGGAAAAAACCAAGAAACCTTAATAAAAACCAGAAAGGATTAAGTTTTTTTAGTGAAAAGGTCAATAAAGCTTCAAATATTTACCTCACTGGCCAAACTCTTTCCACTTACACTTTCTGAAAATCTGTTAGGTTTGCAGTGAAAATGAAAAACTTGAAGTTGTAAAGTTTTCCGACAAAAACAGTTTTCATTTTTGCATATATGTTGAGCAGCCTAGTGAAAAACCTTGCTGTTAAACTTGACTTACAGTTCTGGTTAAGCACTGGTTAAGGCATATATTTACAGCAATTTCTAGGTTTCATGCTCTTTTTTTTATTTTTTTTTTTTTTTAAATAGCACTGATTTTACTGTGATGCAGATACACATAGAGACCCAGATTCTCTCAGTGATGCCAGACATGCCCTTAATGCTGCCAGGGAAGGGCAGGCAATGCTGGATTTAAGTGAGTTTAGGTGAGCTTTTAGGTTATTTAAATAAGTACCTTCACTATTCCCCAAGTAGAAGCAGTGCTGCTCTAGCCTGTGTGACTACACAGCAGTCTCATCACGGCAGGGGCATCCCCTGCATCAGTATGTGATGCTGTGGTTCATCAGCGCCTCCCCAAATTCTCGCTTTCCTTCATTATGAGTCCTATGCAGGCAGGATGGGGAGAGGCAGACAAGAAGCTGTGCGTGCTCGTCTCAGCTGGTGATACCTCCCATGGGGGATGTCTGCAGTTGCATCTTTAGGATAGCTTTGCTACACGTTTGTGTTGCCAGAGACAATGGGAGGTTCTCATTTGTCACGTTGCATTAGCTGTTTAATCTTTAATCCATCTTGCTGGATAGGGAGGACAGCTGTATTTATCTCTATTTGGTGGAGAGATATAAGGGGAATTGCCTAAGGGTGCAGAGCAAATGGGTAAGGAAGCCAAAATGTGAACTCAAGGCTTCTGAGCGCCTGCGACTGTGTTTGGTGCTCCAGTCCATCCTCCCTCTTGTCTGACAATCCTGAAGATGGATGCTGCGGAGGGAATCCTACGTTGAAGGCTCTCGGGTGCTTTCCCAATGTCGAATTTGTTGGGGGTCACTAATGGTTTCTTTATATCTGGTGGTATCTAGAAAAAGGTATAAAAGGCGAAGGGCAAACCCCTATGCCATTGCTCAGAAATAGAGATGCCTCCTGGAAGCTCTGACTTTATGGTGGCAGGCGGTTTGGGAGGGTTTGCTTCGCCCAGTGAAATCCACAGTGTTATCCTGAATTTGGAGGGAGCAAGAGCAGATCCAGCAGATGACTGCAGCACTGTTGTAAACGGAATCAGGATCACTGCTTTGGGTTGTTTTGTTTCGTTTGGGTTTAATCTGCAGTTCAGGACTATCTCATTCAACTGTACTTCATTCATCTGAATGAACAACTTATGCTCCAAAGGACCCCGTTGCCTTACGAGTCATAAAAGCTATGAGGTTGCCTAGGCAATTAATTCAGTATCTTTTATTTTTTCTCTTGTTGAGGTAATGTTATCAACAATAATACTAAGGAGCTCGAATAGGTTTTACTGGCCTGGCAACAGCTGAGCGTTTTCTTGTTAGGTAGCTCCTGCCAATCCCTTTTTAGTTATTTTCAAGAAGTAAAGTAGCTTTATTTCTTAGTCTCATATTGAGTGAGAGGTTGAAATGTTAAGCTCTGTGGATTAACGGTGTATCCTTTGAGAAAAAGAAAAGCTTAAGTTTTTCTCGGTCCCCTGAGTGCTGGATGCAATTGTTTGAAAAAATCTTGGATTTCATCAGCTAGATACAAGGAGATGTGCAAGTAAGCCTTGAATGATCTGTCAGAAGAGGTTGACTCTATCACAGCCGTTTTGGAAACTTGTTTGAGCGGATAGTTGTTCCCCAGGCGTTTCTTTGCTTGAATTTAGTGCGTTTCACATCAGGCACTGAAAAGTGATTACTAGTATTTCAAAGCTTCTTGGAGAGCTATCTTCAAACCATAAATTTGCGAAAATAATGGCTGGAACATGAATTGCAGCACTCGTGATGTGGTGTATTTATTGTTTAAATACATCGCTTGTCTTATCCAGTCCCAACATATGTGTTTATACTGGAAAGTTTACATAGTGAGCAAAAATAATAATATGGTCTCACTGAATGAGGTTAATTGCAGTTCAGTCATACTGAAATCGAGGAATAAGAAGTGGGCCAGAACAGCAAGCGAGACTAATTCTGTTCTCATATGCGCTGGATTTACCTACACTCACAGTAGCGCAGGTAATTACCGGGAGTAATTCAGAGTACAGACGTACACACTGCCTTACTCTGAATTAATTTTCTCTTTCATTAATGCATCTCCTAGTTTTGCCAGTTGCTCACGGAGTTAGCACGGATGTATCCCCCTTCCCCTACCACACCAACAACTCCGTGTGTCCGCCCAGTTACTCTGCAGCTTTGCACATACAAAAGCTGAGTGGCCGTGACTGGCGGTGAATAGCCAGGGCTAACAGGGTAACGCTGAGGTGGCCAGGCTAAAATTTCGGGTTGTCTGCAGTCAGATGAGGCTCTAGAGAAACCTCTGCTGCGTGAGCTTTTATTTTAGGATTAGGACAAAACTCAGCAGGGCTTTCAACTAGGAGGAGGTAAAGTTTGCTCTGTCAAACTCAGTCACTTCAGATCTGAAAATCAGAGTTGATTATGGAAACTAGAAGTCTGTCCAGTTAAGGGATAGGGCTGTAATTAAATGGTGGTGAATGTCCCCTTGTACCAGTGTTGATCACTGAAAATCTCACGGCGTTGGCTCATGAACTACTAGTATTCCTCGCTCTAAGCTTTTTGGCCCCAAAGCTGCACTAATATTTGGCAAGTCGTCATCCCTATTAAAAATTCCTTTCATGCAGACATAGCAAACGTAGCTTTAGGGACTTCCCTTTTGCTTCCTCACCAGTTTCTGAAGGTGAGGGTAACTTTTTCGGTTTCTCACTCAAATAAAATGCAGCGATCTTCTTATGCAGCAGATCTCAGCCGGCAGGAATGTGAGTGCTGGTTTTCCTTCTCTTCCTCATGTAAAATAGCTGTGCTGTAGCAAATAGGAAGTTCCAAATATCTTAGTTCCTAAGTAGCTAGGAAGTTTGTAGCTAGAAAAGTTCAATACTGGGACGTGTCAGTTTACTATCGATTTCCTTTTGGTTTTTTTTAAATCCCTAGTGCTTATACTGAGGATAGACTTACACTATACAAGGCCAGGCTGTGACCACCAACAAATATAACTCCATTAATTTCAGAGGCAGCACACATCGGAAGCTGATCTGCTTCTGTGTTAAAAATATGTCGACACAGTAGAGTGAGACTCTAAGATGGGTGGACCTCGATCTCACCGTTTTTGCTGACAAGTTTTTTGTGGTCGTGTTGTTTTTTTTAAGCTCAATGATTAGAATAATTTTCTGGCTTTCCATTTCCCTCGCGTGTAGCGATGTGGCTCTTTGCTGCAGAGAGATTAACACGCTGCCTCACTTGAAAACACGTTGGCGATATTCTTCCAGGTAGATGTTTTTTCTCTTGGGTTTTGTCACGTTGTTTCTTATAAGAACACTGACAGCCAAATGTCACCAACTGTAGGCAGATATCCACATAAATATCTATTACATAGAAATGTGTGGCAATTTCCTGCCTCAGCAATCAGTCGTTTTTTAACTAAAGACCTCTACTACTAAAAGCATGGGCTTTGAAGGCTTGAGTTAGAAATGCAATCTGGTAGCTGGTAACAAAAGCAGTTATTATCCTGGTTTAGGCAGTGGAATGAGAAGTGCCATGTGCCTTTCACGAGCACTGGAAAAAGCAAAATTGTTCGGCTCCTCCTAGCTTTTGTCCTTTGCTTGTCCTGCACTGTTTCTGTATGGATTTGTTGGTTTTTTTGTTTTTTTTTTCTAAGTGCTATATATTAATTCTGTGTAGTAAACATAGCTATTAGATAAAACCTTCCTTTTAAAAAAAAAAAAAAGTCATAATTTACTTACTTGCTTTGTAAACATTTCTATCATTTTGTAATCTCGAGAGGAGAGTCTTAAATGTGCATTTATAAGAAACATTTGCAAAGAAAACTGAATTAAAATGACAAAGTGATATTGTGTGGACTATTCATCTGCTAGGTTTACTGATGAGCATATTTTATGAGTACTTGGTTTGATTGCAGTGATCCTTTCTGTTAGGGAAATCAATTGATGGCAGTACTTCGATCAAATTTTGCTTTCTGTCCAATTAGTTTCACTGGATTGCTTGGGATTTACTTACCGGAGCAAGACAAGGAAAATTCGGTCTTTTGTCTTTAAAATTTTGTATCCACTAGTACCAATGCAGAACACATATTTCACTCGCGGAGGCCGGGCTGAGGTTAAGTTGGTTTTAAAGATAACAGTAGATTCCAGCGTCCTTGCATTTGTTTTGTATTTGGTGACAGTCACTAAATCAGAGGAAGGAATGTTCAAACAACACACTTGAGGAAAAGTGATTTTTATAGAAAGGGCCCATCCCTGCTAATAGCCAGTAACTGCACATAACCCCACTGACATTAAAAGTCCATTAGCTAAGCCCAGTTTAAACAGCAGCTGATGCTATGTCAGCTAAATGTACATTGGAATTTTTCATGTAATGCAGCAATAGCACTTCTGTAATTTTTCTGAAACTATGTACATTAAGGAAAGCAAATGTCATCTGATAGGAGTAAGATGAAGAGTTCACATTAAAGTAGGGAGAATTGTAATCAAACTGAAGTTACCATCTGGGTGCATTAACAAGAAACAAAAATGGTTACGAGAAAAGCAGAGTGTGTCAAGTTTCTGAATTAAAGCTAGATTAGCAAATCGAGTGTACGGGCTTTTGTAGTACAGGATAACCACAGAGCTGCTTATCTGCTTGGTTCTTTATCGCTAAATACATTATGACCTTGTTCAAGAGAAGTTTCTACTGAAGTTGGGAAGATGCTTTGTCATGTGAAGCACTGGGTTGCCACGGAACAAAAAGGGTTATTTGCTGGCTGTTTAGGAAATATGTCTCATTACAGCACTGTGAAAACATGTAAACTTGTCACAATAGTGTTGGTATGCCTATGGCCTTAAATTCTAGTTAACCATCGGCACAGCAAATAGCGCCTACCTGTCTCAGCGTGTCAAAAAGAGGATTGAGGAGTATGGTGAAAAAATGGTGCATGCTTGATAGAGAGAAGGGTGACAGGTGATGAACTTGTTATTCATCTTCAAAAGCACCCGGCAGACTAAGGCCCTACCACGGCGGTCCTGGGACCCACTGAAGCACAGTTTAGCGCCCGGTTTGGCAACCGGTCTAATTCTGCAAAGTCACTTTGAAGTCTGCTTTGAAAATAGATCTTGGGCTGTAAAGCCATTGTGGAGCCAGGCGAAGGGTCGCTTAGTAAGTTAATGTGAGAGCTGGAAACAGAGGGGTAATTAGTCGCTTACTGACATGCTCCCAAGTACGGTGAAGTATGACTGCAACCTCCTCCGCCTCCTCTTTGCTATTATCCATCCGTTAGGGAAACCTTGTACAAGTAGTGACAGGAGCAGAGCTTAAATGCTTGATGTGGGGAGACATACCCACTGCAAAACCCCTGCCGACGCATCTGGAGGGCTCACTTAAACTCTTAACAAACTGTGGTGGTAGTGCAAAACACTCGAATGTGTCACGAGGCTGAACTGGAATTTTTTGTCTTCCCGAGCTGAAGGAGTTGACATCAGTAGCGTGCCCAGAGCAGATCGTGTGTTTGCAAACTACAGGCTTTAAGGAGGGTAATTCAATTGCATTTTTTTCTTCTTCTGGAACATAACATGTAAACATATTACTGAACTAAAGCCTGGTTTTAATTACAAGCAGTAACTTTTTCATGTTGACAGATTTTCACGTGGAAAGCTTTATTGAAAATGAGAGAAGACCTTTTTGCCATCATTAGTTCTTGCTGCTTAGTGCTTTTATCAAGTACAGTAAAATACTGTTTGTAATTAATTCCAAGCTTATATGGACATGTTTAATATAATTACCAAACAAAATCCTGTTTACTAACATATTGCTTGTGAAACCAGTCTGAATAATCTGGTTTCTGGCACACATAAATCAGGCAGTAATAACAGCTGTAAATATTTCACAATATACTTAGAGTGCTTTCATTTTAATACGGAATCCACTTTTGGGTTTTAAGGATAAAACATAGGTCGAAAGTGACTTTTCCCGTATGTTCTTTCCTAATCTCTTTTACTACTTTGCCTGAAAGTTATTAAAAAAAAATCATTATTGTATTTGATTATAAAAAAGTAAATATATACACGTTCGTGAGCTGGGAGAATTATGTAATTGAATTCTGTTGGAGCCAACAAAATGATGCCGCTCACAGTTGCGCGGGACAATTGCTTTAATACAGCTGTGAATATTTTTCATTGGAAAAGGCATTGCAGTGCCAATACTCTTTCTCTTCGCAAAGTTTTACTATTTTTATCTGTCTGGACGTCTGTATATGGTATACTAAGCCTGAAACACGTGCATAAAACTGTTAGAAGCAGCTGGTTATGCAGCTAATTGAGGTGCCCAAAGGGCTGTGATACCAGAGGGGACTGGGAGCCAGGTTTGCAGTGCTGGGGGACCGACGAGACTGGGTTGTGTGCTGGGCTCCCTCTGGGAAGGTTTTGAGCCTGTATTTAAACAGAAAGAGGAAAAGGAGACCAGTAGTCTGTCTGCTGCAGAATATTTGGGGTTGCATGAGGCTACTAAACCGTCTTTGGGAGTTACGACTGTGCATGTAGTTTGTCCAGTTCAGCAGAAGGTCTTGAAATTTCGAGAACAGATTTATAATCATCCCTGAAGTCATTTTCCCCTGCCCCAAACAAAGACCTTAAAAAACAGTTGTGCAAAACAAAACATTTTGTAATTTTTGTTTACTTGGGAATGTTCTTTAACCTCTAAAATAAAATAAGAAATAAAGTAACAAAAGTGCTGTTTTGAAAGACAAATTTGGAAAATTTTGGAGATTTTTTTACTCTTATTCTGCAGTTGGATTCCCTCACTGAAGTTGACAAAAATTTTCAAATGCGTTCTCTGAAGAAATTTAGTCTCCAAAACTGTGCTGCCAGGCTCCTTCACGGCTGCTGTCTCCTCTGAGCCGTGAGCCTCGCGAGCACGGGACCCCAC
Organism: Charadrius vociferus; assembly: GCF_000708025.1. Taxonomy (NCBI): domain Eukaryota; kingdom Metazoa; phylum Chordata; class Aves; order Charadriiformes; family Charadriidae; genus Charadrius; species Charadrius vociferus. The sequence goes on from NW_009646499.1 coordinate 1,260,822, forward strand.
TCCCCAAAATAAAAAGCACAGCTCAAAATTGTTATCAGGTAGGCGATAACGTTGGGAAATGTTGCGGGAGAAGATTTTTGATTTTTTTTTATTTTTTTTTTCTTACCTCCTTGAAGCGGGGGGAGGATAAGCAAAGCCTGCGGATGTGTTCAGCTCCCCGAGGTGTGTGTCCGCGCAAAAGGAGCCCCTGGGCACAGGATGGAAGGGAGCTGCGGGGTGTCTGGGCTGCTCCCCTGCACGGGGCGCAGGTCCCCTGGCCTTGGCAGCGAGGGTCTGCAGGGATGGCCCCTCTGAAGAGGAGGTGGAGGTGCTCCAAGTGCTGGAGCTGAGATTCCCCCTGCAGCCCCTGGAGAGCCCAGGCTGGAGCGGGTTTATCCCGAGGGACTGCAGCCCGTGGGAAGGACCCACGCCGGAGGAGGGGAAAAAGCAGTTTAAGTGGCTCCGCAGAGTGTTTTTTTTTGTAGGAGGCAGATGAAGATCTGTGGCAAAGCTGGCACGCTAAGCTGCCATTAATATTTTCTGCAGTTAGTTAAGGACAATAACTGATTGCATGCGGTCATTTATGCAAGCAAAAGCCCGTATCGAGCAAAACCTTAGGGGTGTTCTGATTGTGTCAGCTCCTGGGCATGTGTCTGACTTTAACATGATTTTCCAAAGGTTTCTGCTGTTACGATATCTAGGCATTTTGCAGTCTGGGGGGCTTATACAAATGCATTTTTGACTCCCAGGTTATGAAAAGGGCTCTTATTTGACTAAAAAAAACCCGTAAGGACTTTCTGTTGTATTTGCTTCTTTTTCTGTTTCTTCTACGTGTACATCGAAAGCAAGAAAGTCAGGTTGCTCTCGTCAAAGTTCCTTGTTTAGAGCCATGGACTTCAGCACTTCCATGGAAGTACATTAGTGGGGAATTGTATTTGCCACATGGCCTGTAAGGTCAGAATTAATCTTAAAACACTATTGATTACTTTTTGTCAGCTACTGCAGTTTAGTTTGTTTGAGGAAAGTAATCCTTACCCACAATGCAAGGTAAAAACTGGTGTGTTGCTTGTTTTCTGAAACGGCATCTGAAAAACAAATACAAATACTGGCCTGTTTATTATCGCTTGTACATATTAGAAAATAAATGTACCAGGGAGGCTTTTGCCTAAGGCAGTCTGTAAAACAAAAACAACAAAAAAAGCCCCAAACACCCAAACAAACAAACCAAAACCAAACAACAAAAAAAAAACCCCAAACAAACCAAAACCCCACAAACATCATACTCTTTAATTATCAGATTTCATCTAACTTTGCCTTGCTTTTAGATGGTCAGTATTTTAAGATACATCAATATATGTTGATTGGTATGATCAGACACATGTGGTGTCACTTGATACTTGCGATCATATAAAGTGTCCCTGTCAACGTCCTGTGGGCACCTAGGGATACATAGCTGGGATTTGCAAAGGTGTTGTTATAAAATATGTAGCAGGTTGTTGTCTCTAGAGAGATCACTGGGGTTCCTGAATGCAGTACTTTGATTTTTGGAAAGATGAAGTCCCAATTCTTGGTTTTCTGTAGCATGAGAACTTGCACTGAAGTCATTGCTTCAGAACATTGCAGTGCGCAAACAATATTCAATTGCTTTGTTATGTGTATGTGCAGGCTGCATCCAGACACTGTCATTGGGAAGTTATTAGTATATATAATTACCTAACCACAAGGAATTTCTGGACTGAAATAGCTTATGTAAGCCTACGTGTTTCCTTCCCACAAACCCAGCTTAAAGGCTCATGCAAGTGTCTTGCCAAGGAAATCTGTTGCTGACCATGAAATACTATTATTTGGGAAGATGCACTTACCTGCAGGGGTAAAGAGCTTACCTGACAACAGCCCAACCTTCAAAAGTCAGTTCTTCTGACTTGTGCTCTGAGTTGTTTATCAAACGCTGCGTTGTTTCATATTAGGTGATATGACCCTTAGGTTTCAGCTGCTGCTGTCATCTCATGGGCAGCATGGGAGCCAAAATTATTAACGAGAATTTGTGCAGCGCCGAGTTTTCGTGGCTCGAGGGACACCGGGTATGACTTGTGTGTATGAAAAACAAGTAGTTGTAGCAGTGTGGAGCTGAAATTCGAGAAGGGTAAAGAACTTTTGATTAGCAAGGAAATGGATACCAGCTGGTGTATTTATGCTTATAAATATATATATAACTATATTTAGGTGCACAGGTAAATTGTGTATGCCACTTAGCCCCATCTGTTCCTAATACATTTCAGCCCAGAGGCTCTAGGTTTTGAAACTGCCAATTATGCTCAGATAGGTGAACTTTCTAAGTGGAAGAGCTGGCCTTCACAAAATGTGCTTGCAGCCAAGTCTCTCGTTTTGTGTAAACCAACACAGCTTCCCCGAGTTCAGTAAGTACCTGAGTTCTGCACCGGCTGAGGGCTGTTAACAGTTGGGCATTCTCTAAGAGTGTATTCATGGTGCAGAGATTTCTATCTCATCTGTTTGGACAGAAAAAATTTCCATGACTCTAAGAACGCCTGTAAAAAAAAAAAAAAAAAATTTCCAGAACTCAAAAAACCCCTGAAAAAAAAAAAAAAAAAAAAAAAAAAAAAAAAAAAAAAGGAAAAAAGGAGCAGACACTGCAAAGTACATCAGAGAGCGATCTCGGTGTTAACCAAGAGGTTCTTCACCACTAAAATGAAGTGGAAAATGTTTGTATCTTTACAAGATCTTGTCCCAGTTAAGAGAGCCTAAAGAAAAGATAGGCATCTAGAACGGCAATTATTGGGTAAAATGCTGGTTTATGACTTCTTTGGGGCTTTTTATTTTTTTAAAAAGAAATTTTTCTGTGGAAGTTTTTGCAGCCACCCACCACCCCACCGATGCAAAGCCTTTGTAATTAAAATGAAAAGGCTGTATGTTCACATTGCCCCCGCTCTCTGCAGTAGTTTGTTCTCATAACATCACTCTACTTCTGATCAAAACCTGAGATGAACTTTTCTCAGTGGGTCTCTTTACCATCAAGGCCATCTCCCTAGCTATGGCAATGACAGGTCGCTTTTGATCATCTTAGAGGATATTTACAAAACCAGAAATAACACTTGATTTTCCTCACTGTCTTCTCTCAAAGCGGGCAATGGAAAATTAAAAGATCCCCAAATCAACCTGTTAGAATTAGTGGTTTCAAATATTAATTAGTAAAAATGAAAAAAATACATTTCTTTGGAGAATTTAGCATTTTGAATACAGTACAGTATTTATTTTTAATGGCGCTGGTGGTAAGACAAATACTACTACAGTATTTATTTTTAATTGCGTTGGTGGTAAGACAAATATTACACTGTATAAAGAAGTTAAAGCATCCTCTTTCCCCCAAAATACATGTTTATAAACACAAGGTATAGACTAAACATTCTTTCCTGTTGCATGAAAACTTGGGATGGGAACAAACTCATCTGTGGGATTTGAGGCTGAAGAAAGACGGTGTTTTGAACCTCTGGCTAAATAAAATACGTTTTGGGGAGCAGAGTAGTATGTATTTTACCAGCCACTTCAAAACCACAGGACAGACACAAATGCGTGCGGGCGCTCTGTTTAAAGGTTACCAAAGCATGTTATGCGTGAGGCTGCTTGGGGCAAGAAAGGGAAGATGGTGATAAAGAAACGGCTCTGTTTTGTTAGGACACCAGCACGCTCGAAGCAGACTGGTCCTGCCTAATGACCGCGAGGAGCCGCGCAGGCATCTCTCACCAGTCGTCGTTTGCAATCGAGTGGACTGAAAGTGGCCCTGACATAGAACAGGGGAAGCGGTTTGGGGACAGCCTGGGAATTACCAGCAGCAGGTGCCCATCAAGAAATGCTGGAGAAATGTTTGAAGAGGCAAACGCTGCTTTGGGAAAGACCTCAGGATCCTCAGTTCAGGCTGGAAGATGATTTGGTATGAGCTGAGGCAAGCAGGGAGGAAGAACTCCTTGAAAACCAAAAGAAAAGTCACGTGAATTTAAGTTTTAGTTTTTGCTTTTGTTTGTTTTTTGTTTGTTTTTAATGTGTGTCCTTATCTATATGAACTATACATGATATTGTGGCTATGGGACATATTAAATAACAGAGGTACTTTAAAAACGAGACAAAAAAATTAATATTGCCACCAAGTTATCTCTTGATGTTGCTGTTTGGTTTGTTTTGTTTGGGTTCTTTTTCAATGTGAGGCTGTTCCTTAGTCACCTGAGAAATCTTGCAGTAGTTGGAGGGGAGCACTTAGAACAATTTTCTGAATTGGTCCATCTAGCCGCTAGAAAAGATCTCTGAGGGTCGTTATTATCTTTGAACGCAAGAAGAAACTGTAAAACCCAAAGACAACATAAAATGGGATCCTACAAGCTGTCTGAGTGAGGAATTTGGAGCAAAATAGGTGGAAAGTCTCAGTGAAAAGGCCATGGATCAGGCCCTTGGTTTTGAGTGCTAACGCTGCTGCCAGGGCAGAACCATTCCTTATCAGTGACTCTCCTGTTGGGATGCTGAGATAGGTGTCATTTTGGTGCGCTTGCTCAGTACACTAAGCCGTAAATTACATAGAAGGAACTGACAAAGTCAGTTTAAACATTGTGGGGTTTCATACCTGTGGAAAAATGTCAAAGGAAAATTTAAAGCATAAATGGGAGTAAAGGCAGAGTTCTGTAAAAATCCTTTCTCTCGTGAGCGCTCTTACTAACCTTTGAAGTGCGATGATGCTTCTGCAAGTGTCTGTGCTTCAGTGTGTGCATAAACCCATGTCTCTAATATACAGCTTTGCAAGGTTGTGTCGTAAAATGAGTAGTCCCACCAAGATTTCCCAGTAGGATCAGGAACAGTCTCTTAGGAAGGAGTTCAGAGCAGGAACATAACTTCTCTGAAGAATTTTTAATCTAAACTCCCTGTTGCAGGAGCTCTCATCAGAGGAGCTTTGATGTCTATTGATTAAGTTTCTTTTTCTTTGTATCTTAAAGAGTAAATCGAAAGGTCATTTTTTTTATATCGGCGTGCAAGGAATTTTATTGATTCTCTTTTATGAGGCATTAATGAAATCTATAGAAACCCAACAAGATTGTATAGTTAACCTTGGCAAGATTGCCTGCTCTTTTTACATGGGCAGAAAAGGGAAAATACAGTGTTCCACTTTGGCGGTTTAAATTATGTGGGAGCGAATGAATTGCACGGAATCAAATACCTCTTAGCACAGAAAGAGAGCATGATGTATCTATACTAACCCATTAACTCCAAAATGTGCTTAGCAGAGATTTTTTGGGAATATTTTGTTTTCCTGCCTAATGGTAGCACACATTTATCACTATGAAAACAAGCAGGGAAGTCAATCACTCATTACGCGTGCCAGAAATGCCTTCCACAGTCACAATGGTGGTATGTCAAGAGTCTATCCCACTTTAAAAGAACAGGCAGGATTTATTCTGGAAACGTACCAACAAGGACCAATCTTTCTCAAAAATATGAAGCTGGGATCAATTTTGCAAAGTTAAAATAAACAGTAGTCACACTTGACCCAGTATATTATGGTAACAGAGGAAGAAATGTAAAGAGCTGGGGGTATCTCTGACTTTGGCTTGGTAGAACATTAAAGATGATACGTTGGATTAAAAAATTATCCACTACCTTAAAAACTATTCATAATAAAACTTGGGAAGAATTTTCAGTCTATTATTTCATTTCACATTATTTTCTTAAACATGTTTTCTTTTTATACCACTTAAATTAATGAAGGCCATATCAGCTATGAAGTACAAAGCTAATGCCCCCTGAGAAAGGATTCCTTCGCATAGTGAAAGCTCAGTTCACGCTCATTGGAAGCTCAGAAGCCTTTGAGTGAACGTTGTGCATTTTTATTTGCAGTAGGAAAAACATATTGGAGAGAGGCAAGTATAATTATCTTCATTTTTAGATGGAAACCGGAGGAGCGGGAGGCAGGACTGGGGAGGGAGCAGACACAGGAATTCCCCTCTGGTGGGCTCACAGAAAACATGGAAGTAATTTGTGGTATGAAAATGGCTGGTGTTGCTTGTTTCCATCGAAAGGCCATGGAGAATGTAGGAAGTGGGCGCTGTTTTTTTAGACCAGCCTTGTGACCAGCCAACCCCTGTTGGTCCACCTCGGCTTTGCCGCTTGTCCTCATCGGGTGCTCAGCAAGCTGCCGGTACAGACAAAATTAGGAGTGGGGCTCCTAATCCCAGTTTTTGGCTCCACAGACCTGCCATGAGAGCAGTGGCTGTCTGCAGAAGCCCAGCTGGAGTAGCCCTGTCCCACAGAGCCGTTGGTCCTGCTTTGCCGTTGGCTCTGAGGACCAGCACTCCCCGGCTGGCTCCACACCACGTGGTTTTTTTCCAGCCTCCTCACGTAAACGCGCGCGTTTGTGTGACTCTAATGGCACCCCTCACATGGCTTTTCTGTTACTTGCCGCCCTCGTACAAGCCTCCTTTTCTCCTTGCTGGATGGATGGTCTTCCCAGAGCATTTCCAAGACTGCGCTGGGGTGGGCGGCTGTGCGGGGTTTCACACAAAGGAGCCGCACCGCAATGCTGCGTGCTTCAGATCTACGCAACTGGAAGTTCCTCGGGGTCTTGGTGCAGTTACTCAAAGGAAATGCCCTCGCTCTGCCCCTGTGTCAGGCACCAGTTGTATTTGAAGAGGGTGGAATGGGCTAGAGATGCTGGTCTGGAGTTGCCAGAGGGACATCACGAAGCAGGGCCAGACTTTGGCTGTGCCCAGAGGGTGAATGGCTTTGCTTCACGTTGTGGAGCTCCAGTCTCCTTCAGAGCACTGCAAAATCAGGCGGTAAAGAGATACATCCCAAAACATGGGAGCGGTCTTTAGCTCAGCTCGTGCACTTTTATTAGCTGTCGTGAAACTGAGGGCTCGATGTTGCTGCATTTCCTAGCTCATGAAACAGGTACAAGTCAATTCTCCTTTTTGTATTTTTTTAAGTCATATTACATGTTCTGTTACTGCTTTGGGTTTTGGGTAATGAGGCTCTGAGATTTATGAAATGATGTCTGCGCTGGAGGACAGAGATCTGCAGTGCATCAGGTTCTCTTTATTTCCTCCTTTGGAAGATGTATCTGGGAAATCCATTGCTTGGGTCTCCCTGGGTGGAAGCACCCCCAGAGAACAGCTGGAGTAACTGTCTGAGATACTGTGAGAAAACTGCAGGGTTACCTGAACAATATGTCTAAAATGCAGTGCAGGATGTAAGCGAATCACAGAGGGACAGGCAGGCATGTTAAGTTTCGTTTTCATGTATACGTAACACATAGAATAAGGGTTTGGTTATTTTCCTTTTACTTGAATGTTTTGGTTAAACTTCCTTGCAGTTTGGAGAGATCAATACATCAGTGGATTTGTATGTTTGATAGTTAAAGACATTTTGATGGCTGCTAATATTTAGTTCCTACTTCAGCTCAGCGACTGAATTCTTTTCTTTATTGATCAAACGAGGATTTAGGATTAAAGCATGCCGAGAAGTATTTGGACCCCTGCACTCCAGTAATAATATGAGGACTAAGCACAATTGTATACGTTTTCTCCATGGACATTTTCAGGCAGCGTGTTTCCAAGGAAGCAGACACCCCCAGTTTTGTATCAGAAGAGGTAAGTAAGTAGACGGAGAGATGAAAAGATGAGTGGATGGGTGCAAAGATGAGGAGAGATAGTTAGGATTAGTCAATCCTTTGCAAACACCGTACCTGCTCCAGAAACGGCTACTTTTTCTTCCCAAGAGCGCGCTTGAGCGAGTGTGTGATGGCTTTGGTGGCCAGGCTGGTGGGCAGGAGAGAGGGTGCTGACCTGTCTAGAAATGCTCCTGCACAATCCGCTCTGACAATAGAAATGAGTGCAGACCAAGCTGGTTTTAGCTGTCAGTGCCTTGAAGCACCAGGCGAAGGTAGGAGGACGTAGCATTTGGCTGCCGGGGAGCGACAGCCACGTTGGCGGTCCTGGTGACTCAGCTTTCTTTGCCCCTGAGGTGGGCACGCCAACCTCTGCGTGCTTGCAGGTGAGTGCCTCTGCCAAATGTCTGGGCCGAGCGCCGATGATGTGTCTGTCAGTGAAATAAAAGCTGTTACGAGGCCTTTGCCATGGATGTTGCTGCCTAGTCCTCTGCCTGGCTTCTGCAGGTTGCTGAGGTGACTGATTTATGGTGTGGAAAGGGGGTAACGTAATTCAGAGGGGAAAAAAATAACTACTGACCTAAGGGTGCTCCTCTTAAAGGAGGTCCTGGGGCTTCTCCAGCAGGTGTTGTGCTTCAGGCGTCCTGTGGTGGAGTTGGGCAAAATCATTAACCGTTTCTGTAAGCCTCGGCCCTGCGCTCTGGATAGGCTGTACCTGACCCCTGGCTCCACTGCGTCCTCCCACCCCGCACTTCCCATCCGTCTGGGAATCCATTAACATTCAGAAATTCTTACCTGTATTTTGGCATTTGTTGCTTTATGGAAGTTAAGAAGTGCTGACCTGTGTTACAAGGTTGTCTGTTTTTATCTTTCCTTTGATACCAAGGGCTTCTCTGGACAGGGTGGAGCTGGTGACTTCTCCAGGCTAAACGGGGTTTCTGCCTGCTGTTGAATCTGAGAATATCTTTGTTACTACTTTGTTATACACCTTTGGGTCCAAATGGGTGTTTGAATCCCAGAAATGGCGATTTCCTGTACGGAAGTACCACCGGGGTACAGCAGTACTGGTACTAAATATGCTTTAAGAGGCAAACCGCATTCCCCATGAATTCAGAAGCAGGGGTTAAAGCCTGGGTAGATATATCCTAAGCATTTGCACTCATTTGACTGGTCTCAGAAGGAAAATGGGCTCCCCACAACTACAGCCAAGAAGGCAACATATTTTGGACAAGTGCCCAAAAAACCCCTTGCTTTTTGGAAGAGCAGAACAAGAGTTCAAGCTTCATCCAAATCATTATTAGCTATAAATGCGGCTCTGTTGTGGTAGCCTTTGAAGTACCCCTGGCTTTTTGGCTGGGATTAATCAAAAGTATCCCTGCCCATGCACGAACTCCATCACCCCCTTCTTCCTCTTCTTTCCTCTGCGTGGCATTTTGCGGGCTTCATGAAACAGCTTGTGTGTTATGCACAGCCCCCAGGACACCCCGATGAGCAAATCCTGTAGGAAGCGCTCTAGGTCCTGGTGACTGGGGCGGCTCTAGCAGGGAATGCACCGTGCCTTTGCTGTAAGAAGGGGGATGACATTTCTGTGGGAGGCCAGCTGAGCCCCGCACCTTCTACAGAAGGTCACGCAAAACAAAAATCCCCGCTCTGCAGCAAAGGCACAGCACTCGCCTGGGGCGGTGCACAGCTTTACTTTGCTATTTAGACATGGAGGGTTTGTTCTCGGTGACACCGTAAAGTGAATTACGTTCTCCTGATTTGCACTGCAGGGATAGCCTGTGCTAGATGCTTCTGAAACTGATAGCTGGAGAAACGGGACTTGCTCTTGGCCAAAATACAGTTGGGGGGTTTGGCACGTGGTGTATTTCTGCTGCTTGTCTGCAAACAACTAGGCAGGGGTCTCCCATAAAAGTTCATCCTCCGGTCTTCACTGAACACAGAGTTTAAAAATTTGTGAAGCGAAGTATCTCGAAACAACTTTCACGTCTTTTTTTGGTGGTTACTTTTTTGGTATTGGTTTTACCTGGCAAAGGAAGATTTGTGTTCTTTCTTTCTTTTTTTTTTTTTTTTTCTTTTCCTTTTCTTCCAAATCAGAAAGCTTTATAACCTGGGTATATTAGATTATTCCACACAAATACTGTGGTAAGTACTGCACAAAATGAAAGGGGGAGAAGAATGATAGAGTTGCACTCACCTTGGGCTGTCCACCATCTGACTGCCCTTCAAGTAGCCTAAATAGGACTTCTACACAAAGAGATGCTCTTATTCTATCCCTGTGCAAAACATTGTTAGGGTTAAAATGGTCAGGACTACCTTTTACTTGTCTGTTACATTCAAGGTCAGATTAGTGAAGAATTTAAACTGCTGATAGGAATAGGGGAAAATGGAGTTGCAGCTTTTTATATTGTCCTAGGGACATTCCATTCTCTTTCGTGTAACATTGTAATTTTTAATGGGTGAAGAGTGACTTACACACCACTTATGTCTTGCTTAAAACGTTCTCATAGGAATTCACTTTCCGTGAGATTTTGTATGGGTCCTTTGCATGGGTATGAATTAAATTCAGAAATGTCATTCTTTTGCACAAGGTAGGAAAAAGACTTTAAGATTTTGTTCTGTTCTTAAATGTATTTTATTATATAGTTCACCACTTTAAATCTTGCTTTGATATTATTGGTATTATTACGCATACTTCTGTTGTCTTAAAAGGGAGTTTTCAAACCTGCCTGCCTGTCTAGCACATAATAAATCTGCTTCAGGCAATTAATATACGGTGCAGTACTTTATACTGCAAATCAACCTGTTTCGCTTAATTTATACATGGTAGAACAAATGTTTGAGCTGGGGAACTGGCATCATGTATCTAACAGAACTACCCACTTTTGGTGACATGGAGATGCTGTGCTTTGCATAGCAGTCTGTCTTTCTATGGAATATTTTGCAGTGTTAGATGAGTTGGTTAATTGCGTATTAATAACATATTGAAACTCAAGTATGGGGACAGCAACAGCTTTCTGGACTGAAAACTGAGTGATGCTTTCTAGCTTTTCTCATACTGTAAAGCCATGCCTCAGTTGCAAAACGGTGGGTTTGTGTTTTCTGGAGTACGTTGACACCATTTAAATGGCCATTACAAGAAGTTAAGAAAAGGTAGGTGTACTCCGGAGAAGAGCTGTGAACTGAAGTTTCACAGATCCATGCTACGACATAGACACATGATGTAGTAAGCAGCAATGTTATCTCACTGCTGTCCATTGGATATGATGTGCAGGAAGTGCCAATTTCCCGTTGATCCTTATTCGCAAGGCTTCCACTGGGAGTTACATGTGCCTTGCAGCCCTAGAAACTCCTATTTTTTTTTTCTTTTTAAGCCTACAAGAGTGCTGTATCTTGATATGGATAAGGACAAAAGTATTTAAAAATGTTCCTAGCAAGTGCTGCTTTGTTATCTCAAGGGAAGGCATGGAAAAGACAGAGCAGAATGCTCAGGGTGTCTGTTGTGGGGAACAATTGACCATACCTGGTACTGTTTTGCAATGTGAAATACTAAATGATGCCTTCAGACAACCTTAGTCTCCAAAACATACTCCAGAACATACTGAGAGGGTGGTCAAACACTGGAACAGGCTTCCTAGAGAGGTGGTCGATGCCCCAAGCCTGTCAGTGTTTAAGAGGCATTTGGACAATGCTTTGGAGAATTTGCTTTAACTTTTGGTCAGCCCTGAACTGTTCAGGCAGTTGGACTAGGTGATTGTTGTAGGTCCCTTCCAACTGAAATAGTCTATTCTATTCTAATCCTTCCTGTTGCAAGGGGAGCTTTTGGGAGAATGAGGAGGGAAGCATCCATTCCCAGTTATATACCAGCAAGTTTGACCGCCTTAATCTCTTGCAGCCGTTAAGTTTGTTACATTTGCATATGTACTTCAACTAATCCAGTCCTTGCCAGTTTTCTTGGCATCAACCCCAACACAAGGAAAAAGAAGAAAGAAAGAAAGAAAAAAAAAAAAGCTACTTTTTAAAGTTTAGGAAATTCTTCATGTATGCATGCTGATACTCAAGGTTTTGTTGGTGAGTTGGGGTCGGTGAAAGGCGTGATGGAAGCCGGACCCGGGAGGCAGAGCTCTCCAGCCATTGCAAGCCTCCCAGCCAAAACAGTCCTACTGTTGGCTTGCTCTCTGGCTACAGAAACATGTGCAGGCAACATTGGGGTGTTCTGTAAACCATTTTGTATGTAGACTTGACCAATGAAAACATGTAATTGAGAACTGGCATTTTTCCTTCCTTTTTCAAAAGATGCACCACCAGGATTTGCTCTCTGCTTCATATTTAAATAACATCCATTGTAGCTGTCTGTTCGCACTATTCCCCGAGCATAAAACAAATGAAAGCAGAAATATGTTAAAGCATGTTAAATTCGCTGTAGCATAGCCTCAGCCTTTCCTTCCAATTTCTTCTTCTTCCTATGACTGTATGAAATGATTCTCAAAAGTTAATCTTTGCCTTGTTCCCCAGGTCCTTCTTCCTTTCACTTCTTCCAAATATTCTGGAATTAAATTTGAATCTTTTTGAAGTTTCTAAAACCTTCAGCTAATTTGCATGCTTTTCATTGTCGTATTTTGTTTCTGCACGTTATTTTGGAGGACGGTCTTGACAGGGCAGTCATTTGGCCTCTGGCGGTGGTCCTGCAAGTCAGGAGAGCAGCCTATCTCCCAAAAAACCCAACCCCCAGCAACCCTTTTTTAAAAGTTTCTGGCTGAATTCTGCAGACTATTTTCAGAAGCTGTCCCAACAGCTATCCAAATATTTTGTTGCTTCTCTGGACGTTGTTGATAAGGGTGATGCTGTCATTAGTTGTAATGCTTTTTATCTCCCAGGGCAAACAGAAGTGTTAATGCGGATTAGTGTATTTGTCAGTATGTCACTAGTTTTAATTTCTGTGACTCTCTTGGTCATCCTCGACACTATTTTTCAGCATCTGGATATGAGAATATTGAAATTATTTGTGAATCCTTAAAGTCTGTTGAGTTGCAGTGTGATTGATCATTTGTCTGAAAATTTGTATTAAAAATGTATTGCGTATCAGAGGGGTGTCAGCAGCATACTTATGATTTACTATCTTCTAGCACAAGGAAGCAGGAGTAGCTCTTAATATCTTGTATGCCTTGCCAGGTGAAATGGTATATCGCCAACACAAAGAGTTTGGGAGTAAAGTATACATAAAAAATTTTCTGTGAAAATAATTCTCTGAATACTGGCAGACAGCAAACATAGCTGAATAATATTTGGATAGGATTGTAAATAAAACTAAGAAAGAAATAAGGTAGTATATAACTTGTGAAGAAGAATGTGATAATTCATTTTTTGCCACTACTTTATCTTCTTGCTGCCATTTTTCAGCGCCAATCAGAATTACTGTGGTTATTTCGAAAAGCACGTTTGAGTTACTGGGTTCGGGAAACACAAATCTGAACAGCTCTGTTATCACCTTTGACTTACACTGCACATATGAAAGGCAGATTTTTCTTCAAAGGAAACAAGTTAAAAGGAGGGTCAGAAGCCTGGTGCAGGTAGAGTTGAGAAATTTCGTGAAGTGGGGCTGGTACCTGAAGCAGGGCTGATGGCGCGAGGGGGAGGAACGACTCAAACCAGTCAGTGGGAAGACCTCCATGAACGTTGGCAGGGACAGGACCTTTACCCGATGCCTTCAGTGAACACCAACGTGAAGGTGCAAGTGAACCAGCCCTGTACAGGCCTTTTTCATGAAGCACTTCTACTTTAAAAAAAAAAAAAAACCACAACCAAAACTTTCATTTCAATGGCAGAGCGCAGTTTGCCTTTCAGACTGGGACAGGGGGTGCTGATTTTCAGCTCTCTTGGAGGGCACGGGAGAAAATCAGAGGAGAGGCGAGATGAAAGCAGCTGAAACACATTAGTTAGTATCCTCTCCTGTTCCAGTTGTAATGATTCTTCCATCGCATTCTGCCTCTACCATCACACTATGCATTTTACCTGGATGTACGCTATTCTTTTATAATTGCAAATACTTGCTTAGAGAAAAATGTCTGAGCATTTACAGTCTCTCTAAGGGAGGAAAAAAAATGAGAACAGTAAAATCTGTAAGACTTCACATAAACATTTTCATTTTGAAAGTGAGGGTGGGGTGGGTGGAGAAAAAGAGTAAGGCAGAAGGAGAGAGC
>NW_009646499.1:1274715-1321064 GCF_000708025.1 Charadrius vociferus
GACGTAGTGGGATTGAGCACCCGCCGTGTTTCTTGAGTGACTGTCAGTGGTGACACTGGGACCCGGCGGAAGGGAGCTTAGGCTGTCTGTCTCCCCGGTGGAGAGCTAGCACAGCCGGAGCCCCGCTCTGGGGTTTTATCAGTGCTTGCAGGAGGAGCTGCTGGTTTGTGCTGAGTAACAGCGCGTCCGCTATCTCGCTTGACTACTTCTTTCCCCTTTAAGTCAAGGGGAATCGGCTCTCAGAGTGCAGGTAGCATGTTCTGTGATTACAGCCAATGCAGTCGCTAACGTCTTCCAGATGTTTTATAGTCCCTTGCATCGGTGTCACAGTGAAATTCCTCTCTTTGTTGCCCAAAATTTCTTTTATTTTCAGTTAAATTTGTACTCTAATGGATACCTCTTTTATAAGATGTAAATCACTCAATTTTAGCAGTCTGTAACGAACCTTTACTGTCTGAAAATCCCACCGACTTCCTGTAGAGCTGTCATAAATGGGCTTCAGCAGAAACAAGATTGAGTATGTGGTGAACATTTACCTACAGCAGCCTGCTGTCAAACAAGGAGTCAGGGAAACAAGTATTTCTTACGTAAGACTATATAAACCAGGATATTCCTGTAGGTAAAGAATAAGGATCCGATTCTTGCGGTCTTGCCTGGGTGCTGGAGTTGGGGAATGAAAGCGGGCTGGGGATTCAGCTGTGAGCGTGTGGCAAATGCTTTCATCTTCAGCTGGAGTCAGTCATTTTCAAGGCCTTCAGTAGGCATAAAGTCTCAAAGCTTGGAAGCGGATCTGCACGATTCAGTTGAATAAATGTGTTTGACATTGAAGACAAATATTGTACTCAGTAGAGCAATTTTGAAGTCTAATACTCTTCTCTCCCAATTAATTCTAAGGCTTAATTACTGAATACCAATATTGTATAATTCACAAATAATTCCCTGGCTGCCTTTTGTTCACTTGTGCCTTTAGTACCATATTATCAAATACCAAAAAGATTATCAGATAGCGTGACTGGTTTGCAGATGTTCCGCAGTACCAAAAAATATCAAAATGCAAGGACTTGCCCGTTTGCAAAGTGGTGTTCAACTGGCTCTGTCGGAGGATGAAGTATTGTTCCACTCTTTGGTTTTCCAAGCCTGATTTACATGTAGTAATAAAACCTTCCCTTCATAATACTGTTAATCTCCCAAATTTGAGAGGCAGACAGAATGAGTTTCCTTTGTCTTAATTCAAGAAAATATATGCTTTGCCTGTATATCTTGCAGATTAGTTATCTGCCATCGAATTACTGTAGCCCTAGGAAATAAAAGGAGACCGACTGAGCCTTTCTGCGTGGACAGCTTCTGCTTGAGTGTAAACACCTGCAGCTCTACTGGCTTTATATTGCAGTCTTTTCCAGGAGAGTTCCATTTGGTCTACTTTAATAGCTTGAGAAAACACCTTTTTTTTCTTTTTCTTTTTTACATTAGTATCTTGAAAAGCTGAGCTGTTCATATGAGAACTTTTGAGTGTCAGTTAGCAGTTAGTTGAAGTACTGTACACAATAGGACATAAAAGCAATATATCTAGCGGTGGAAATTGCTAGAATTGATTTTTGTACCATAAATCGATCTTATTTTTAGCAATAATCATATTACATTATTACATCGAGAGATTTGATAGATGTGTGCAGCTTTCTCTCCCTTTAATGAAAGGGTGTCAGTCAGAAACTTTTTGTCTTCCTGTGCTCAATGTAAAAATAACACTGTGGGAAGGACTGGGATTTTCACTGTGAATATATATATACCATCATCAGACAGAGCAATTCAGATGTTTCACCTGACAAAGGAAAAGGTGTGAAAACTGAATTGCTCCGAAGCCCTTGGAAGGCAGCAGAAGGGTTCAGACTTTGCTGGGCGCTTATGGTCTCACCTGGTAATTGCCCACCCCCAGGAGAGAAGCTTTCCACCCTTCCCACCCTTTCATCTTGGAGAGGTGCAGAAGGCTTCATGGAAGAAGGTCTTTGCTCCTGTTTGTTTGTTAACGTAGAGAGGAGAAGGGGGAGTTGAAGCTGAGTTTAGTCATGGCTCTCAAATTCCTCAGGCCAAGTGCTGAGTTCAGAATAGTCCTCATTGTATTCTGTGTTTCTGGCCTAGATCTGTTACTAAAGTGGAGTGTCTTTAATCCCCCTGAAGTATCACATATGGCAGCCGCAAGCAGAGTAGAGCAGTGCTGCCAGCCCACCCGACAGGGTGACAGGGCACTTTTTTTGCATAGACTTTTCTCTCCTGCTGGGCTTTTCGTGCTGCCGGAGGTGGCGGCAGCTCAAAAGTGTTACCCCAGGCATCAGCCATCAGCGAGAGCAGCAGCTTGAGTCCTTCCCCGTGCGGGTTACCGCCACATTCAGTGCTAGCAGGGCTGCAAATTCTCTGTCACCAAATGCAAAGCCGTACCCACCCTTCTGAGAAGATTTGAGGCTGTCGGGTGCTAGTGGTGGCTGTGACTGCAGCACGGTGACTTGCGCGAGGGGGCTGGGGGAGACGAGGAGGTCAGAGAGTGGTAGGACTGACGATAAAACTGTTCGAAGCAGTTAACGAGAGAAATTGTACTGTTTGTGCTGTGACGCTGGGTTGGCAGCCGTGGCTTTGCATGGGAGTTCAGTTTCATTTCCCCTGGTATGTGTTTATAGAGGACACACGCTGTCACGTATGGAGGAGTCGTCTTCCAGTGCCTTTTTCCGCGTGTCTGGGCAGATGGCTACGTCCTCCCACAGTTTTCTGGGAAGGTACAGCAGAGCAGCAGGCAGAGCGGTGGAAAAGGGCTTTAGAAATCCCAGACGTGCTCCTGCACGAGCAGAGCAAAAGTTGAGAGCACGTGGGCTCGGGAAAACCACGGAGGCACTGGGGGCTGTGCCGGGCTAAGCCCAGGGCTCAAACATGGGGAGCAAGTGCTGGGTTGAGCTTCTGAGGAACATATGCTTTTAATGGTGCTGCTACAGCGGCGGGTGAAAGTGCATCAGTAGGGTGTCGCGGAGAAGCCTTGCATTGCTCCTGACCACGTTAAATCTGTCTGTGCATGAACAAAGGCTGTTAGTTTCTAGGGCTACCTATCCATTTCCTCAGATGAACGAACTCGAGGGCTGGAGGAGAGGGATGTTAGAGCAGCAATTAGGTGAGGTTGTATTAAGGAGCCACAGCTGGCCACTTAGCTTTTCATTAGCAACCATCGCTAGGTTCAAGTCAGGAAACCCTAGAAATCTGCCGAGGAAGCCTGAATTAGCAGAACTGTGAGGACAGTTTTGAGATCAGATGTTCAAAGGATTAATTAAGTTTTGGAGAAACCACCTGCTGACAGGCCCATATTAAGCCTTTGAGACTGCAGGGGTCGGACCACCACAGAGTGGGATGTGGTGGTGGGGGACTGGGGTGGGGCAGAAGCCGTAGCTGTGTAAGCGCCCCTCTGCCCCAGCAGAGCCTGCTGCAGAAGCCGGACTGGAAATTCAGTGTTAGAAGCACTTGAGAAAAATACAGGGTCTGAACTGGAGTCTGCAGAGATAACGAGGTATAATTTTTGAATGATGAAGGGCGTGCATCAATAGCAAAGCTGGAGCAGTGTGTTGAATCTGTGTCTCTTGTCCGTTCGTTTGTTATTTTGTACTTGTACCCTCTAATGGCTTTATGTCCCCACTCTAACATGAAGATCCTTTTTCACTTGCTGACCTCCAGGAGCTACAGTGAAGCTTAGTTCATTAAGCTTTGAAGTTTTCAGCCTCAGCAGAGGCTGGAGAACTACCTGCATATAAAGCACTGTTGAAGGAGCCCAGTGGTGTTTTAATAAAGCAACACATCACACGGGTTAGATACTCTTGTAGCACCAGTCCCTAGTAATAAATAAATAACCAGAGCTAGTGGTTAATTTTTTTTGAGAGAGCGAGATTTTTCCTCTTATTTGAGAGAAGCACCTAAGAATAGGTACTAAGAGAGTATTTTGGTAGCACAAGACTTCTTCAGCCTTTTTTGCTCTGATTCGGTGTTATTGTAACGTGTGGGACTCCTACAGCTGTTATTGCCGTATAATTCAATGAGTGACAAACGCTACTTAGCATACTGAATGGGGGCACTGTCCCTAGCTTAATCTACCTAATGCCCCCACTGCAAGATATAAATAGATTAGGAGAGGAAATCCAATAATTTCTCCATTCTCCCACCAGAGCGATACACATTACATGTTCCTTGCCATCTAATTGCATTACGTGGCAGGGATGCAATAAACATTTAATGGCAGTCACAGTCATCTGTCACTTCCCTTTAGATTGGTAAGGTTCAGTATGATTTACATGCTTAACTCTGTACGTTTTCGGGAGGAGGGAGGAGGATACGAGTAACCCACATCAAAGAAGTTCTGCTTTTAGCTAAAAGATTTTCTTTAATGAGGGTTAAGAAAAAGGAAGAGACTGAGTACCCAGTGCTCCTGAGGTACTTCAATTAATCCCTCATGAAACTGGGATGGGTCTTTAAAAGTCCTGGGCCTGATTTACCTCCAGTGGTGCTTTAGTTTTGCACAGATGTAATGCCACTGAAACGAAACTGGAGTCACACCAGTGAGTTAAGTGCAATTAATTAGAAGTGTTTTAGGGAAAATGTTTGAGTCCCACTCGGGCTTCAGAAATTACTGTATTTCACTGGGAGGTGCAGTGGGTGCTGGGAAGCAACGTGGTCTGATATATGTATATATTTCAAGACGTAGTGAATGTAATTGATCTAAACAGTTAATCTTCCATTAGCTCCAAGGAGAACAGGGCGGTTCCGTCATGAAAGTCTGTTGGAAACACGGAAACATGTTGAACACTTTAATGGAAAAGCTATAAATCCCTGTGGACGCGTTAATATCAAATTATCTCCCCCCCCCCCCACCCCGGGTAAGGTAGGGGGAAGATGCTCAGCCACACTTCTCGTAAAGCTGCTCTGCTTTGCCTTGTGTAGAGTTTTACCATGTGACGGCTAACACGTTACACATCCAGTTGCAAACCCCAGCTGTTTCTGACAGGGAGAACAAAAGCTTTCACATACTTTTTCTTGTAGCAGCATCGAGAGCTGTGCTTTCGAATGCACAGACCGTTGGCTTTATTGTGCAAAGGTAAATGACGCAGCTTCATAAAGTGTCCTCTCCATACCAGTGCTTTTGGAGTTTACTAGAAAGGCATGAAATGTTGGGGGGGAAAAAAAATCCCAATGTAGGTCAGAAGAAAGCATAAACCAGACACAATAACAAAATTACTGTGAATTAGAAGAGCAATTCCTAAGGCAGATAGGAAGGCACGGGCTTATTCCAGACGGACCACCAGCAAGTTGTCATCTGGCGAAAACTTTTAGCCAGCGTGAATTTGAGCTGAACAGTAGCCTGCAGGTGACAGTCTCTGTAGCCCATTAGCGGTCTCTCGAGGGCTGTAATCCTGCAGCTGAGCCTATTTCTTACTCTTTTTGAGAGCTCGGTTTGTGTCTGCTTTGCTTTGCTGTGCTTGCGGCTTGGAAGCAACTTGGGGGGCAACTGTGCTCCGCTACAACATGTGGCTCCCCAGCAGTTAGGCAGTTTTTCTCCAGCTTCTCCTGTTGATCCTAAGGAGGTTTGGTCTCTTAATTTTGCTTTTGTACTCTGTGTTTGTAGAAAAAGAAGGATTTAGTTTTCTTGTCTGTTAGAAAGTCAAAATTGGGCTTCCTGGGATCTTTCATGAAGGCATGGGACCAGCAGAACAGAAATCCAGTGCTGTCCTAAAAAGAGCTTGTAGGACTTGTGTTCAGCAAGGATGGAACACAGAGAGAGTGTGTGTGTGTGTGTGTGTGTGTGTAGACACCGTACGGATAAACTCACCTCAGTAGTTTGCCAGTGAGTTACCTGCTGTATGGATGCTCTGGGTTTCTGCTAATTTGACAAGGTCGCTTCATATGGCACTATCTGCAATGCAAACAATTACCAAAGGTGGCAAGGTGGCTTTTCTTGTATGAATCACTAAATCATTAACTTCTGTGTCACTGAAAAAAAGTATCCCGGCTACTGTTTGTGTCCTTCTCAATCAATACCCCCAGACAGAGTATCCATGTCCTTTATCCCCCACAGGAATGACTAAACCCTCCCAGCAGCTCCAAATCTCTCGGCTAATGGGCACGGGAGCGCAGACCATAATTGTCCCTGACACCAACACAACCGCTTTTCTTCTTTGCATATCAATACTATACATCTCTGTCAGAGCAGAGGCAAATTGAGTTATGAAAACGCAAAGGCTGGTCTCGGAGTACGTTACACCGAGTTCGGGGCACGCTGACTCCATTCTGCTAGCATACCTGGGGCTTTTAATATCCTCCCAAAAGCAGCTATTTGTCATCCCTCCTTGAGCGTGTCTACCTTAAGCTGCTACAAAGTGGGGTGGTAACGATTGCCTCAAAATCCTCCCCCGATTTCAAACTTGGGGCGCGAATCGCACATTTCCACGCAAGGGAGGGGAGAACAGGAAACGGCAACCACGGTACCCCTGTAAAATAACACCCAAAAAGGGCCCGTAGTTAGCGGTTTCTTTCCCATGACATCGCACGCACATCACCCCCCTGTCCCCCCGCACCCCGAGCGCGGGGCGCGGAGGCGCGGTGAGGGCGCCCTCTAGCGGCCGGAACGGGGACCGGGGACCGGGGACGGGGTGGGGGGGAGCGGAGGTTTACGCTTTGAAAACCATTCATTCAGTTGCGTTGTCAGCCTTCTCCTGAAGCTTCAGTGCTGAGAAAGGGTTTTAAACATTTAAAGCGTTTTCATGCTTCCGCTAAATCCCCGTGAAACTACTTCCGTAGCAATTAA
This sequence comes from Charadrius vociferus, assembly GCF_000708025.1. NCBI lineage: Eukaryota > Metazoa > Chordata > Aves > Charadriiformes > Charadriidae > Charadrius > Charadrius vociferus. The sequence goes on from NW_009646499.1 coordinate 1,281,539, forward strand.
AAACGAAGATTACAACTCTTGCTGTCAATCCCATGCGTTCACTGAATCACTGGTTTTGAAAACCTGGAATCGGTAGTAATGACTGAAGTTTTGATCGTGTCAGTTTTGCGCATACACATTGGATTCATCCGTGTGGATGTTTTAATTGGAATTTCTAGTCATCTTTAACAGTAAAAAAAAAACAACTCAGAGTGTTATTCCTTTTGTATTTCGCATCCGGTGGTGTATCTTGTAACTTTCTAAACGAAGTTAAGGTGCTAACATAGCCATAACAACTGCAAAACTCCGGGTCCTTTCTTTATGTTTTGAGAAATGCCGTAATTCGTGGGGCTCGCGACACCTGCCAGTGTGGATGCCGCTGCTTGCCTCATGCACTGAATTTGCGGATGGTCGAGCGGGAATGAGTTCTACACCATCCCTTGCTGTCCACTTAAGCATAAGTGCATGCTTTCATTTAATTTTCTACTAATGAGATAAAATTTTACTTAACTGGAAAGGTTGCAAGGATTACTCTCTCTCTGTGCAATTGGGATTTTGTGGTCTGAGATGCTGGGAGCTTTGTTTTTACCAGTAACAGGTCTTTGAGAAGTCTTACCGTACAGCTAATAGCAGATTGATATTTTGAAGCTGTATCTCTATGGATAGTGTAAATATGTGTGTCTTTTCATCCCATCCCATATTTAGCGTAGAACGGTGCATGATTTAACCTGAGGCAGCCGCTGCAGTGCCGACCCCTCCAACCCCTGCTGCAGCCAGCGCTGGACCACAGGAAAACTGCTGTGGTCGGAGGGGACAGTGCTCCCAAAACACACAGTAGTTTGTATGTATGGTCCCCCCAGATCTGTCCTTTCTCCCCACCTGCCTGCTCCGCTTTCTCTGGAAACATCTGCATTCGTGGATGAGTGTGGGAAGATGTCTGCTCTTACACGCTGGCTTGAATATTCAGCTTTGTTGCCGGTTTATTATTGTGCTTCAGGCCTTGTTAAAAGTTTTGATAGAAGCGTGTGCATATAAATATAGTCATTAACACATTTATTATTTGCAAATTTACACTTAACTTTGGCAATTAAACGAATGGGAACAGCCTGTACCAGCATTACTAAACTGCCTGAAATATTAATTTCAGTCAGGTCTCGCGGTGATGTAAACTGCTGTAACCACATTCAAATCAATGTTACCGTGCAATTTAGAGCAATTTGAAAATCTGGCCGCAGCACATATTATTTGTTAATAATTTGAGGAGGGAGTTTTATTTACTCCTTTGAGGATGAACTCAGAGAAGCCTAGATTGAAAAACAAAGTGAAAGAAGCTATCATTAATTTTATGTATAATACATAGTTCAGCAGCATATACCATAAACCCGTACAGAAAACTCTTAGCCCTTGGAAATCTTCTTTTCTTTTTTTAAAAAGAAACCCACATGTTTGTATAGCGTACAAAGTGTGACTCCATCAAAAATAATAAAGTTTTTGTGAGCTGTTTTCTTACCGTGAGAAGGCATAAAGGACCCTGTTGGAGAAGACCAGTGTAGAGGAGCACTGGGTAGAGGTTACTCAGTGTCCCTGTTGACTGGCTAGCCCAGAAGGGAAGACCCGAAAGCGGAGGAGGGTTCTTAGGGTGGCTCTTGATGGGACTCTTGTGGCGGTGATGTGTCAGTCTGTGGTCAGCATGTAGAGAAAGACACTCATCTTCTCTGCTCATTTCAGATGTTCTTGGAGATGATATATACATATATATAAATATTTATATAAATAGACACAGAGATATATACAATAATGCACAGATTTAGAAAGTAATTTCCATCCTACTGCAGTGAAAATAGAGTTTCTTTATTGGCATCGTGTTGATAGCGTGCTTTCAACGCAATATTAGCAAATGCTCAAGGCTTTGTATCCTTAAAGGAAGCCATTGATTCTTCTCTTTCCACCTCAAGGCAGGGGACACATCGCCGTCCCTATGTTACGGCAGGAGGCCTCAGCTTGCAGTTGTGTTAAATGTCACACAGAGCACTCATAGTAGAGCAAGACTCAGGAGCTTTAGGGACACATGGGTTGGACCACTGTCCCATCCCGGGAGGAAACCCCCTCAGGCCCAGGGCTTGGCAAGGCAGGGGTGAAACAATTCCACCACCATGGAAGCTGGTGGTCAAACACTGAAAGTTCCCCGGGAGTTCCTTGGCTGTGCGATGCAGGCAGGGTCCTGGTTTTATAGGTCTTATGCATAATGATTTGGGGGTTGGGGAGACTGTTGGCGTTTCCAGACCCACTCTGGCAGACAGCAAGAGTGCTCTTGCTATGCTGCGCTGTCTATCATTACCTATTCATCAGAAGCCGTGAGAGTCAGCTGCTCGGTCCTCTGAGTGTTCTGCCTTCCTTTAATGTATTCCTAAATTGCTTAAAAGTTTATTTGTAGCTGTAATAGCCTGTGCTATCCTAATTTCTGTCTGCATGTTTGTAAAATCATATGTCAGCAGCCATCAACGTTTGAAATCATTGCAACATATTTCAATTATATCCCTTTGATGCTGGTAAAGACTGTTTAAGAATAAAATAACAACCCTGCACTTAATGCAATCAGAGTTTCCTCAAAACTGGTTTATACCATCATCACTCATTCAGTATGGTAGAAAACGTTTTGTATAATGCTATTAGCGTGACTTGCCAGTGAACGATATAAGTTACTATTGATTTTAATACACACAAATGATTCTTTAAATCCCCAAATGCTTAATGAAACTTTCAGTGTAGTCTTATAAAAGAATTCATGGATGTGAGCTGGATAGCATGAAGAACAGTAGACTCTTCCATTCCAGAATACAACCTGATACATGGCATACTTGTTTATCTTACCTATCCCCCAGGTAAACAGATTTGTGGCTCTATAAATATTTGACACGGTCTCTCTGTGCCCGCCCCCCCCCCGCTTTTTTTTTTTTTTCTTTTTCTTTCTTTTTTCCGAAGAAGGTCACAGAATTGTGTTTTTAAGGCTCTGTCTGCACTGGGAAAATTCATAATCTAATTCCCAGCGTTAGCAGTGATAGGAGTCTTGGTGCTGACAACGCTTCATACTCAGACCTATTTTTAGGACCACTTCACTGAGTAGTGTTCAGTAGCAATAGGGATTTCTTCACCTTCACCTGACCTCATCCTCTAACCTTGTTTTGACTGTTTTAATTTTTGAGTTCCTATATGAACTGCATTCCCAACAAGCTAAGGGGTGAGACATGGAGAACAGAGATCTGTAGTTCATGATGAGTGGAAGTGCTAACAGGGTTGGTTGATTACTTGTTTGTTGTTTTTTTGTTTTTTTTCTTTAGAGACCTGAAAGTGTACTTGCCTTGTAAAAATAGAAAGCCAAAGAGGAGGATTAGGTAAATAAAAAAAATAAAGAGGGCTCAGAAGGGAGAATGAAAGAAGAGGTATGCGAGGGTTGTGCTAGGAACATGGCAGATACCACCTTCCAGTCCAGATCTGCATGGATTAGCTGGGTCAACTGGGAAGGGAGAGCCTCTTTACTCTGTTGACCCTCGTCCTCCTCACTGCAGCTGGTGATTTTACAAGATCTACATAAGCTGGAGACTAGTATGTGCAAAGAACTCGTTTGAGATTGAAAAATCATTTTACTTGTAAGCCACCAAGCAACAGTAGACTCTGAGTCACTAGTAAAGTAGGTTAGATTTTAATTAGTGACCTATGGTGAAAAATTCCATATGTGACCAAACCTCCCTGGAGAGAGATGCATTGCCCTTTCCTTTCTGTGGTCATTAAGCAACAGTTACATTTCTGTCTCCCCAGCTAAGTGCTGGGAAGGAAGTGCTAAGGGAAGGAAGATAGAGAAGGTGTACAGAAGAAAGACCTTATTCTAAAACTGTACCAACTTGCTAATATTTGTGCAGCTTTATATTTTCGCAATTTTTGCCTAATCTTTTTTGAAGTCAGAGTTTGCTGTGCAAGAGAGACCTGGCACCCAGGTTGCAATGTGAAATCACAACCAAAAAGTAGGTCTTGTTGCTGCCTTTTTTTCCCAGCCCAAGAGGTACATCAAGGGCGTACTGATGTTTCAACTACTGATGTCCAGCAAGCACTGTGTCTTGGCTTTGGACAGTGAAGGATGCACAAGTGCAGGAACCACCGGTCTCTCTCTGGTCTGCTTTCACCCTCCTTTCCTTTCTGAAACCTCCATTAGTTGGTCCATCGCTGCTTCCTTTTGCACCAACTCGTGCATGGAGGGTCGATTCCCCTGCCCAGAGGAAGGGGGAGCGTGGCCTTAATGGCTTCATCCCACTGGATTCAGTAGAGTGGATGGCTCTGCATCCTCTGCCATGTTTAGTTCACCCGTTGCTGCCCTGTCCTCTCCCTGGGGTGCCAAGGGGGGTGTCAGCTGAGTCAGCAGCATGGCACACCTCCTCCGTGCGCAACTGCAGAGTGTGCCTCAAAGCGTGAAGTATTCCGCTCTGAAAATTGCTTTGAGATTGTAAATTGCTTTTTTGATCCTTTGGGATGAAAAGTTCTATATCAGTGTATTATTATTAATAATGAGAATAAATTATTCTTGAGGCGGTGGGGCTGCTTCGCTTCCTGTGGAGCGAAATGAGTCAGTGCTCTCCTGGGAGTACACCCCAAATGCGAAGGACCGGCAGATGAGCCTTGTGGCCGGGCACCCTCATGTTTCACCACCGTGCATGCGTTTTGCTCACCGAAAACACCACAAAAGACGATGGCCCGAAGAAGAGACATGCCATACTGCTGGGGACATGCTCGCCGGCAGCGGTGCTGGCGTGGGGTCCATGGCGCACCGGCAGCCTTTGTCAGGAGCCGGCTGTACCAACGCCCTCTTTGAGCGGCTCGCTGAAGTCCCAGCTCGGTGGCTGAAGTGTTTCCACCGTTTGTTTTTCTGGGAGCCCTTCCAGTTCCTCTGAATCAGCCTCTTGTTCCTCTGGGTTGGCGCTCCCTGGGCCTCCACCGCTCGCTCACACCGCGTGGCCGGGGGGTTGTTTGGGGCCAGGGAATGATTCAGAGTCAAATTTGGGTAATGCACAAAGTGGCTGTTAACTCCGTCACCGACTTTTCGGCAACACCCTTGTCTCCCGTTTGTTCTAAAACGCTCAAGTTCATTACTGCAAGGTCAAGAAAGAAGAAATAAGCCCCTACACTGTAATCACTGGCTGTGGAGAAGCTTGTTTTTTTCTCTACCCTGCCACTGACTTTTAAATATTCCGGATTTATTGTTTTGAAAGATGCCTGGTGCAAAGGCGTATTTCAAAAAGGCAGAGGGGCTGACAGTGCTTAACATGTGTTCTGGCGTTTCGGGAGCACCGTTAAAGACGTGAGCTTCCCAAAGGTGCGTTTCAAGTGGGAACAATAGAGATGTTCAGCGTGATGGATCTGCGGCCAGGCGCCAGCCGGGACAGCTCTGCACAGGCTTGAGAAGGGGAGAAGTGGAGGGATGACAAGCCACGTAACAGCAGATTTGCATGGCAGTTCTTTTCCTTCTGTTTTTATAGTAAGTGAGAGGCTATGGCAAACTGTTCTGCGCCAGGGAGGCTGTTTTCTGAAAAAAATCCAGACACTGTGGAGAAAAATAGCAAAAAAGAGTTGTGAACCACCCCCCAGCCACTTCACACCAAGTTTTCAAGGCTGAACTAAAGCCAAATCATGAAAAGGGCTCTCGTTAATTACTGTAATTTCACGCAAAATGTGTTTATTTGCTAATCTGAGAACAAACAAGGTGAGAAAGCCCAAAAAAAACCCCAAAAACAAAAAAAACACCAACAACTTTTTTTTTTTTTTTCTTTTTTTCCTTCTTTCTACAAAATCTAAAGGGAATGGGATAGCTGATGCTTTGGAAGAAGAGGGATGGAAAGGGGCCGGGGGAGGGTAGCAGTGGGTTTATCCAGGTCTGGCACAGGGGGGACCTGCTTCATGGCAAGTCCTCCTAGGCAGTCTTGCAATACAGCTGCTGATAATCACTAGTCCAAGAATAGATGCCCACCGGTCAGCAAGGCCACCTGTGGCCCAACGTCTCTGGCAGCAGCACTGTTTAAAACGGGACTTGCAAGCCCCCTGCCTCGAGGTACTTGCCTCACCCCTGCGGTTCTGCCAGCGGTGCTCAAAACCACTGGTGAAGCTGGTATTGATGCCAAGGGCGCTGTATGCCGCCAGCTTGGCTTAGGTACGTAGAACCTGTGGTTGCTTACTCGTGTTTTCGTAGGTAGTAAAGTATTTCTTGGCCCCCTGTGTGCGCGTGTCCTCTTCTCACACCTGCGTGCGTGCCTTTTCCAGGAGGTGGAAGGTGGCTGGTTTGTTAATGGTAAGCTGACAGTAAGCTGGTAAGATTGTCCTTCTGGATATACTTTTCTACCAGTCTGAAGGAAGCGCGTGCAGTCAGTCCTCTGGAGATCAGGAAAGTGTTCTAAACAACAGAAATATCTTTGGGTGAAAAATACAGCAGCTGCGGGCTTGGTCTGCTGGGGGAAATTTGGTAGGAAGTTCCTTTGGAGGGTTTGGTGGAGAGAATTACATCTTAAAAATATAATTTCTCTGAAGAACACTAGAGGAATGATAAAAGGAAGGTCCCTTTTACCTAAGCCATCGAGAGGCAGCATGGACAAGAAGAAAAGAGGGCTTAGGTTTTATGAAACCTTTTTTTTTTTCCTTTGCATAAATGTTTGTATGAACTTTCAAATACCTAAACACAGGGTTTTGATCTGATAAATGCTGGGCTGCGTACTACCTACTCTGTGTCTGTGTGTTGGCATGAGAGAAGAGGGGAGTGAAGAGAAGGTAGCGAAGCATTTTGTTTTCCATAAGGTCTGCGAGTTCTGCATCTGGGCAGCTTTCCCGTCTTCTGGGAGCAGGAGCGTAGGTAAGATAACCAGGGGAGCAGTTGGGAGCTCTCCTGGATCTGCTCTGAATTGCACAGATGGCAGATGGTGATCTCGGGCCCAGGTGTAGCACTGGGGGTGCGTGTGTCTTTGGAAGAGGCCAATTTGGAAAGCAAGTGTGGTTAGTTTTAAGATGTGTTCTTGTGGACAGATGTAAATGAGGGGGGTAGTAGGGTTCACTGTAGCTGTCATTGTTTGGGACTACAAGTGCAATCAGATATAAACGGGCAGAATCAATGGGATTTGGGTTTTGTAGGCCAGGTCCTTCGTGGAATTGCTCTGTTTTAACCATTGCTTTCCAGGACAAAAGGTAAACTTAGCACAGGACATGCAGCTTACTGCAAGTTGCAATATCATCATGGAAAAGGTGGATATAATGAACACTAAACCACTCTAACTAGACCACATCTTGACTGTGGTGGTGTTCGTTTAGAATGAGCCAGAATTTAATGTTGATTGCAGCAAACCATCCTTAAAAATGTTAGGCTAGCACACAGGTATTTACGGGCTTTATCAGTAAAATGGAAGAATATAGGTCGAAAGAACTGGTGGTGTTATTGAAGGTTTTAAACTAGACCTCAGAGACAATAAAAGGTGCAGATTTGCATTGATGGTTGTTGGGGGTTTTTTTTTGAGAACTGACTCCAGTTGTCCTCCACTCAGAGACGGGAGGAGTGGATGGCTGGGGACCTGTTCTCTTTTTGTCTCTGCTTTTCTTGATTTAATTTTTTTTTGAAGAGACAAGAATAAAGGAACCATTTATCTCTTTTTGTAGAGAACAATTTAATATACAAGAGCATTAACAGAATGGAGCCTGAAAATGATAAAATAAAGTAGACCACTAGTAATTTATTCACATGGCATTGTGTGTGTGTTGGTTTGGTTTGTTTGGTTTTTTTTTAAAAAAAAAAAAAATGAGCTAAGCAGTCAGTCTAATTATTAGGAAATTAAGAGCAAAAGGGAAGTCAGGCAGAACTGTTCTACTCAGAGGGAAGCACACATATGGAATAAGTTGTAGAGCAAAGCTATCAAAACCAATATGTGAGTTGCAGAGAGACAAAGAGGGTGACATGTTTATTGTGAACAGGGAGGGGGTTCTGAAAGTGCAGAAACAGATGCAAGTAAGGGGAGCTGAAAAAAAATTTAAAGGGGATAGGCTTGATTCTGTGGGCATAGTGTTCTTGTCTGGTGGGATCGGTTTGTACACACCTGTAAGGTAAGGGAGAAATTTATTTTTACCTTGAAGTTTCACTTTAACCGGCTGCTTTTAGAAAATAAAGGAGCATGGAGATGGAAGCCTTCATTTTTCTTGCAGCTACTGTTTCAAGGAGTTTTCAATTCTCATCCGTCAGACCTTTGTTGGACTCTGGTGACACTGGTTTCGGTGGACCTCTGGGTATTTTATACCTGTTCATAGGTCTTTGTGCAGGTCTGCCCTTCCTTCTGAAGTGGAAGGGTGTCTTATTGGAAAAAAAGATCTGCTGGTGCTTCGGCAAGATACACAGCAGGAACAGAAATCATATGAAGAGGGTGTCATCTTCAGAGCACTCGGCATGTAGAGGGCTCAGCCCTGCCCCAGGAGACTGGCTCTGCTCAGGCACGGAGTGGCCAGCCTGCACAACTAAGAAATTAAGCATCCTTGTGACAAAGGGAATTAATTGGGAATGGGCCCTGCCTTTCCAAGAACTGGTCAGGTTACTTGCCTTTTTTTTTTCCCAGTTCGGGAAAAGTGTGGGGTTTCTTTAAATGGGAATTTTAATGATGTGAACACTGCCAGGGAGTCCAGCTTCCAGTCCTTCCTCTCCCGGCAAAATCGACCTCTTCCAGGAGACAGCTCTGATCGCAAAGATAAGGCTGTTCTGTGAGAAACTATTCCCTGCCCCCTGGGGTCTCCTTTGTGAAGTGTGCTGAAATGAAGAGCAGAAGGACAGATCCTTTGGTCCAAAGTGATAGTGAGAAAGAAAGGAAGCGTGACCTGAGTTGCCCTAATTATGGCTCTGAGCACAGAGACCCAAGGCTCGGGCTCTGGTCTTTGCCCCCACGCCTTTCTTTCCCTTGATGTGGAACAATCCCGTAAGTGTGATAGCTGGTCTGTGGGTATCCTAGCAATGATACGTGCAGCCTGGAAAGATTTTCTGCTGCTTTGCATCAGAGCTCTTCTTATTTTGTGCTTAAAAGTCCCATGTAACATTACTCTTTTCATCCTGTCTTAGGTCTCAGAAATTCCCGGCTTCTTGACCAAGAAGTCAAGCTAATATTTAAGGTCTTTGGTAGATTGTTTACTAATATAATTAAAAAGCGCATAGTGGATAACGTAGTGTAGGAAATTTTCCGCTTTTAAGATTGTCTTTTTTTACAGATCGATAGCAAATACCGTATTTGAAAAGTTGTAGGAAGCCTTATGCTGGGGAAAGCCAGCCCTGGTTGTGAGCTGGGCCACGGTAGAATTTAGTCTCTCTTCTTCCTTAAAAAAATTTGCCTGTTTCCCAAGAAGAAAAAATCATCAATAGTCTGTTTATTTCTACATCTGCTGGAACCGTTTTCTATTAGATGACGTGTGAGTGATGATTAATTACTTGCTTTTGTTTCGGCTTTAAGGTTTGTGCAAGCAACAGTGGGAAGAGGGGGTTTGCAAGCTGGTCTTCTGCCAGGGGTTGTCATTCACATGGCTGACAACTCCATCTCGCTAGAAGGCCATATAATAATGTATTTCAAAATAAAAAGTCGGTTAAGGGGACATTCATCACTTTGAGAGCGTGTTCAAAGCGAGTGTCAGGCATGTAATTCAAGAGCGCTTCAAAGTGGGGCTCCTGAGAGAAGAATTAACAGGAGAGAAGCACAGCCAGTACTCCCTGTGTCCTTCCCTACCTACCTTTTCTGAACAGGAGAGACGTGGCTTTTTGTCTCTGTCTCAAAGTCTATGGGTTCAGCATTCCTGGCCGTGCCTGAGCACCACTGCCTATTAGCATAGAATCATAGAATGGTTTAGGTTGGAAAGGACCTTGAAGACCATCGAGTTCCAACCCCCCTGCCATGGGCAGGGACACCTCCCACTAGGCCAGGTTGCCCAAGGCCACGTCCAGCCTGGCCTTGAACACCTCCAGGGATGGGGCCTCAACAACCTCTCTGGGCAACCTGTTCAGTGCCTTTCCACCCTTAAAGTGAAAAACTTCCTGATACATCAGCGTGGGTTCAGCCGGCCAGGGGTGCCCCTTGCTTCTGCGCCACCTTTCCTCAGACAGAAAGAGACAGCACTGATCTCACTGATGGTACTCTCACACTCGAAATGTCTCCGTTAATATGACATCAGTGTGAGGTAAGAACTGGTCGCAGAGCGTGCTTGCCAGGTGGTATCCCACACTCCCGTGGTAAGAACAGGCAGCAGATGGGGCGCCGGGGCTCTGTGGTGTGTGCTGTGGATCTGACAGCAGCAGATGTTGCATCCCTGAATCACCTGCACACTTCTGCTTCAGAGCCAGATCTCATTCTTGACGGTCGCCTCACCCTCTCGTTCCCACTGCTACAGCTGCCATTCAAAGATGAAATGTTGGGATCCCAGTACAAACTGGTGGTGTTTTGCTATGGCCATGAGACCCCACGCACTAGCCCAGGATCTAGCCACAGTGTTAGGAGGGGTACTTGAGTCCTTCAGCAAACCGAGTACTTTTATGTTTTCTGAATAAGAAAACAGAGTGAAACGAGGACATGTTAAATTGCTCTTAATGCTGGTTGTGGATGATTTTAGCAGTTTTTGTCTCAGTCTCTAAATTAGTCTTGCCATTTTTTCCATGACATCTCTTTGGACCAATGTAAAGACATTATTTCTCTTATCCTGCTCTTTCTGTGCAACATGCCTACTGTTCTGGGTCTCAGTCTGGGTCGACCCTTCCACTGTTCTGTGACAAATGTATATTTTGGTCTCGCCATGATCTTATCTAACATCTCCATTGATGCACAGGAACCGGTAGGAGTTTTAAACCCAACTTCTCTTGATCATATTAGAAATAGGAATGCATCATAGACCCGTTTGTGCCTTAAGTGGAATGCTGTTTTCTGAAAGTCTTGTCACATTGAGTCCAGGCACGTACTGTTTGTAGGTGTTGCTGGGCAGAAGACTTCAGCAATTGCTGTATGCTATCCCCAAACCAAAAATGTCTAATAACTGCAGACAAGAGGATCAAGGTGCTATCGGTGAAACTACAGGTTGTTTTCACCTTTAGATAGCTGGTAAATGAAAATTGCTCTCCAATTTCTCAAAGAGGGAAGTGTTAGAAACTATTAGCTAAAAGCTTTCTGCCTGACAGCATTAATTTCCTATTCATTTCATTAAAGGGACATTTTTGTAGGGACTTGTAAATTACAGCATGCTCCTAGCAGAATAATAGCTTCAGGAAAAACATGTAATAGCTCTCCTTAATCAGAATAAGGGCGAGTTGTTGTTTATCCAGCTGAAGAGCTGGGGATCGCTAAAGCTCGATTTCTGTTTTTCACACTAAATAATAATACATTTTTTGTACTATGTTTTAAGAGAAACACGGGTATATTTCAGTAAAGCACATGCCTATTTGGTTATTTGTTTGTTCTGAACATGTTTATGTATCTGGTTCTTTTTTTATTCCTATATCGGTCTCCCTGTCCATGTCTTTCCTTGAGTGTGACACATCAGCCAAAAAGAAGCAACCTTGAACTGCTGGATAAAACAGAATTCTGCCCCTGTGGGATAATGTAGCAGATATTATCATTATTTAGATAAAAGCTGATGGTAAAACCTTGTGCCAGAGCTGAATGACTCTTGTCTTAGTCACGTAATAAATCAGGTGGGAGCTTCTGCTGGTACTTGCACTGTGATGCTGAAGATCAGCTCACGCTAACTCTACTCATGTAAATAATTACCACAAAGTGGAAGGAGATCCAGAATTAGACCAGTGATTCCAGTGGGGCTTTTTGGAAAATGGTGGATGCAAGCTGGCTGCAGATAGCTAGGACTGTGATCTTCAAAGCCATTTAGATACCAAGTCTAAAGGGGTATTTAGTAAAACAAATTCATTTAAAATGAAGATGCCAAAAATTTGTGGGTTTTTTTGTTTGGTTGGGGTTTTGTTGTTTGTTTCTTCCCCCCCCCGGTACCATTTTCCTGCTTAGCTTGGCCTATGTCTGCTTTTAATTGGGTTTTAAATGGTTTTGGACTGTGGAGTTGTGATCCCTCTTGCGTTATCTTCTCTGCTTTGCAATTAAGAACAGTTTTATTATGTGTTCCTGCAGCCTGTAGGTTTAATTAAGCCACAAAGAGTTTTATTTTAATTTTAAATAAATAAAATAAAGCAAAGAGAATGTAAATAAAATGAGATGAATACATTTCTGAAGTAACATAGCAATTTAATAGCTGTAATCCCTTGCTTATTGCCTGTGTACTTATGAAGACTGGCAGAGTACTATGGCGTATCTTGGTGGCTCCCAAAACCTGTGTGCTTGTGCTCTTTCCTAAAAGACTAAGACACAGTAAAGCAAGGGGCTGATTTTTGAAAGTTAAATACATGGAGTTCATTTTTTGGAGTAAGTACTGTGTCGGATTTTCAGAAATGCAAATGATTTCCACTGGTAAACTTGTAGCGCGATGGTTGGGTGGAGGCAGGAAGGCTTATGTGGAGATGGGGCTGGACTGTGGTGTTACCCGGTGTTGCAGGCTACCACGAGCACCAGCTTTTCCCTTAAAAAGTATGTCGGCACTTCTAGCCTGCCTGTGTAGGCTCCCCTGGAAAAGGACAAAGTAACAGTCCTCTCTGTTTTGGACAAAATGAAGACTGAAAAGCATATTCAGTTTGATGTGTACCTTTCAGCTGGCTTCCTTGCTCTGGTCCAAGAAATGTATTTAGAGATCGCAGCGTGGCAGGGAGTCGGAGCGAAGAGCTGGGGCCTCTCCATGTCGTGGCAGAAGGCAGGAAACTTGTGATTAGTGCCACAACAAAATCATACTTTTCAGTGCTAATGGCTGACTTTGCTAATAGTGGTGTCAATGCACATGGGGAGGAGTAAAATGAAGAAATAATTGAGAAAACCATGAAGAGCAATAACGCTCCCCAGAAATAGCTTGCTTTTTTTTTTTCTTAGACATATGAAGTGTGGCATCCAGTGCTCTTGCCTATATTGCATTCTCCATCTGGCTGGTTACTGAAAGCTTGGATTCTCCTGGGCTTTTCTGAGTTATTTACTTTAATATTCTGCCTTTTATAGAAAAGATTATCTTACAAACTGGATTCTCCATAGTGGATAGATTTTTATGGTTTAATCCTGTTTTTGATATCTAATTCTATTTTTTCCCCTTGAATTTAATATCATTTCCCCTGACACACATACATAAACATGCACAGTATTTCATGTCTTATTTTTTTTGTAGTAGTGTCTCATGCAGAGATTCTTCTCTTACCACACTTGATTGAGAAATAGCTCCTATGGGATTCAGAGAATTGTTCTATACCTCCAGCATAGGGACTGAGAAATCCCTGTGCGCCTTGTTCCCTTTAAATGGGGACTACAGCCAAAGCCCAATTAATACAGAGGGAATCCTTCCATTGATTTCAGTTATCTCTTGGTCAGGCTGTCTGTCTTTTATGCTTCATTATCGTTATCACTGAGTGTATCATAATCCATATATTTATCCTACTACGTGCCTGCGAGGTAAGGAAGTGGTAGTCTTTCCACTTTATTGATGGGGATTTGAAGTACAATGAGATGAAGTGCTTGATCTGGCAAGAGACTGAATTCAGTTGTTGAAGCCCTGGTTTTGATGAATTCCAGAGTATTGTCACCAAAAGGCCCCACCGAGTTGCTGTAGGTACTGGTGAAATGTGGGTATCCTTTATGCAGATGATGTAGTTCATGCACAGTAGTATGGAAGCACTTCTGGGAGCACAGCTTGGGATCCAGGACTGGTCATCCTTCTGGGATGATGGCCTTGAGTGAGAACAGCAAATCCGCTTTCTCTCTCTCCCTGCTCTTTTTCTCCTGGGTACACACTCAACGTTATGCTCAGTGGCATATAAGCAATGAGAGTAAAACCCACCCCGCACAGAATACTGCTTGGTGGATGTAGGACTCTAATGAGAGATTATAGACCCGAGTTATCTGGAACTGAGCCTGGGTAGTGAATGACCAGTGACATTCTGCTTTGTTCCTGTGAGATTTCTCGCAAGATGTTGGCTCTTCGGAAGAGGGTTCAGGTCGGAAAGCCCTAAGCTGGCAATTACGGGTTTGGGGGTTTCTTGTTTCTTTTAATTGGAAGGTAATTAGTTGGTCTCCAGAATGGCTGGTGACAGGATGCTTTGGGTTGCACTGGTGGACATGCTTAGGATGGGAGAAAGAACATCTTCCAAACTATTGCCAAAGCAAAACAACTGGAATTCTGTTGGCCCTGGGATCACGGCTGGGGCTTTCTCTGTTCTTCCTCTATCCCACCCATCACGCGCAGTAGTACAGCACTGCATTATGCAGTGAAAGATGGATCTCTTCTGGTTTAGGTATTTAATTTTATGTGGGAAAATGGTTTTGTTTTGTTTTGGTTTTTTTTTCTTTACTTTTTAAGACATCCGTGTAAAGGTCCTGTAATGCCTTAGGCAAATCACTGTGAGATTTAAAGCAGAAAGCTTAGGACTGTGTTTAGTCTTCCCATTAGGCTGAAAGGGGTTTAGATTTCCCCTGATTGACCACTGAACCCCCCCTTCCTCCCTCCCCCCACCAGCTCCACTTCTCTGGCCCGGATCAATGTCAGTAGTTAAATGGATCGGTTATTTGAAAGCTGTCTGTTGACCTTTCCTTCGTGATTGATTGCATGAAAAGTGCACAGGAGTGTGGCTTCCAGCTAGGCGAGCAGTCACTGCTGACGGCTCTCTTTCACCACTCCCCGTAGCCCACTAGGGTTTCCCACAGAGGAATAGGCTGCCTGCGAAGATGCCGGACCAGAGAGTGCTCTCAAGTAACCATAATGAAGCTGAAAGCCAGCTCTAGTCTACCTCAATGGCCGAGAGGAATTATTTATGAAGAGGAGACTAGGGCTGAGTGGTTTACTGGTCTTCAAAACACTTCCTGACCGGAGGTCTGGAATTGGAGAGCCACAAGAGCCCTGGGTGGCAGTTGCCTACGGGTGTTGGCAGGTGTCCTACCGAAAACGAGGAAAGAGGACAAACCCAGGGCCATCTGACTCTCTCTGGTGCGCAGACCAGCACTCACTTGCCATCTCACGTGCTCGCCATCTCGCACACATGCTGTCCTAGCCCAGAGAAATAATTAACTTTTCTATCTTTTAATATGTGTTTGAAATACAAAAACAGCCTGCAGGAGCAGATGCATAGGATTAGTCTTTGTGCGACTCTTCTTTCTTATGCTTTCCCAGTCTGAAACTAATGTTGTCAGAGCTTTAATTTGCTTTAAATCTCCTGTAACCAATTCCATGGTAACAGGTTTTGATTTCTGGCATATGGAACATTTTAGTTGCTCCCGATTGTTAGCATTATGAATAATAAACCCACCTTTTAACTCTTAAAATAAAGTTTGACAGTGCAGTAAGTGACGTTCTGTTTGCACAGAAGCAGAGAATACAAATTACCCTAAATCAGGTAATGGGAAGCTGATGTATGATGATTATGTTGTTTCATCACCTAGTTTTTAGTAGGTTGTGCAGGATCGGTAATTCACTGCATGATCTCCCTTTTAAATCACTTTCTTAATAAACATGTAACAACACTAGCCTGGTGTAAGGCACAGCATGACTCTGTGCTTAATCTATATTTTACAAACCAGCAAAACACCACAAGTAATGAAAAGGTTCATAATGTCAATGCTTGATTCTGATTATCAGGGAATTGCTCTCTGTAGAGTGTGGGGCGACACAGAGAGCTGGAGAAGAGGGTGGAGCAGGCTGAGAATTGGGGTTTCTGCTGATAAATGCCATGTACCAAAGCCTACGCTGGTGCACGAAATAACTATTGTAACCTAGGTTAATGGTGGATGCCGAGCAATTGGAACAACGGTTGGCGTTTTTTGATGGCAATGATTTGCCATCAACTGGCTTCTCTTTTGCCCATCAGTGCTCTTCAGCTCTGGCACTGCAAGGTGGTCCTGCTGGAGGGTTAGCCTTAACCCTTCACAAGCGGTGGAGAAAACAGCTTGTGGAGGAGCTCTGAAAGGCATGAGCTGGGAGTGAGGAATGAGCAGGCTTGTTGGAGGCTGAAGACAACTTGGGAGCCTTAGGTCGAGTGTCATCCTGCTTCCCATGGAGGGAAATATTTGCAGCCTGCTGTGTTAATTTTGGGGCGTGGTGTGGTGGAAGGAGGGGCAAACAGAGCTGAAATTGTGAGACCTACCTCCTGCAAACTGCTACCTGTGTAAGAGTCGCCCTAAGTTTCAGCTGCAGTAACTCAACCCCAGCAGATGAAGACAATATAAGCCAGGCTTAGGTCTAGGTGAGGCTGCTAGCTGTAGTTTCACTATGTTACATGTATGACAACTTTGGATAAAAAAGCCACTGATTTGAATGTGATTCCCACGTTCAAATGTGGGAATGCAGAGGGCTTGGGAATGGTGCTTTGTAGTATTTATGATGACTAACTTTGCCCTTCTGGATGCTAGAGTCTGGTTTGGGGTTACCACAAGTGATGTCGTGCTGTGCAGGTTCCAGTGGTGGGGCTGAGCTGGAGAAGGACATGAGTGCCCAGGTCTGCAGCCATCCCCAACTGCTGGGACAAGGTAGGCATAGCCAGGCCAGAGCTCTCAGCTTGGAGAAGATCCTCCTGGGCCATTCATGGCTTTAAGGGGCCTCCATGTAGCTGAACACCCAAAAGTGAAATTGTGGTAGGGAAACCCCCACAAGTCCACCTGAAAGATACTTGTACTAGGCTGTGGTTAATGGCATCTCCATTTGGCTCCACTCCTCTTTTAGTTTTTATATAAGTTGTATATGGCTATTTTTGCCCAGCTAAGACATGTAGTTGATGAGTTGAATCATTCTCTTCTCACATTCTGCTCCACAGAACATGGGTTTCATTATGGCAAAACTCTCCATTTGCCTTTGAACATCCTTGCAATTAACAAATGCCATCAGCATGCCACTAGTTGCGGGTGTTGGAAAGTAATGGTGGAGAGGGTTCACCGTCACTTTCACATCATTCTCTAAATGGCCTAATAGAAGGCGAGGAAGAACTGTTTCAGGGTTAATAAAAGACATTGTAGCTCTGGTAATTGTTAGAAGCTCTTGCTCATCTACCCAGTCAAAACTAATACCTTTCTTTTTCCTAAGGATTGAGGGATCAGATAGTGACTTACCAAATCATAGGGAAGTGAGATTATTTCAGGCTCTAAAAAGAGTATAAACAGGAATAGACAATTTATTTCTTCTCTTGGTGCAAGATAATTTAAAGTTATTTTTTTTTGTACTGAAAGGGGGAGGGAAGGAAGGAAAAAGGAGACAGGAACAAAATAAATTAGAAAAAAAAAAAAAAGTTGGCATCTCTCCAGCCTCCTTGCAAAGACAGTTTGAACCTGGTGCATGCTCAGTCTTCAAACTGCTTGTTTCCTTGCCCTCCTGACTCATCTGGAGTAACTCCATGCACAACACTTGTTTTACTGAGGGTGCGGGAGGCAAAGGAAATCCATGGTATTTAAGAAATATTTCCATAGTTACAATTAGCAGGAGCGTTGGTGTTAGAAAGGAGGCTGGCATTTACTCGACCCACTTATTCTGATGAAGATAGAATGGTAACAAAAACCTCCCAGGCAGAGCGCTGTTATTTCAAGGCCTTGAGGAAGGGAACACCACACTGGATGCTACGAACACCGAGAAGCCTGAACCTATGCAAGACTGTTGCAGAAATGGCTCTGCCTTCCTGCTCAGCTCTTTTACCAAAGTGTTGCAGAGAATCTAGAGAGAACATCTCTATGTCAGTTTAATGTCCTCTGGGAGAATGCCTTACTCTTTCCAGCAAACCTTCAGGTTTTGTTCCAGTAATTCCCTTTCTTATATTGTTTTTAAAAATCTATACTTTTCTGGCACTAAAGTGGCACTATAGGGACGTTCATCAGTTGCAAATATGGGATGAGGGGCTTTAATAGGGCTAGAAACTACAGACCTCTCAAAGAGGACATTTAGGATTACAAAGCTGTTCCTGGGAGAATTAGTTGCTAAAGAGAAGCCAGCACCCATCAGTTTGGGTGCTCAGATGTAAGAGGTTTGAGGTCCGTTCTGTTTGACTCAAACCAGGGACTTAAATTTCAGTTTCTACTGAAAAAACACTCGCTGAGTGTTCTGACTGTTGCCTGTTGGGTTCATTTCAGAATCGGAACTTGTGGATTTGATCTGAAGAAAGAACTGGCAAAAGCTTCAGAGAAATACGCTTATTTCATCAGATTGTTTTCATTATAGATACTATGCCAATTTTCCTTTGGGAGGGAGCAAAAGGAGTAAGTCTAAATATTTCCAACCAACCTAATAAAGAATAAAACAAAATATAGATTTCATATCAGTACCCACTCTCCCTCCCTTCCCCAAGGATCCTTTCATTGCTAAAGCTGAGATAAAAAGATGACTCTTTGCAGCAAGTGCTGGGGAAAGTCCTTATCCCAACCCTCGTGTCCTTGCATGGTCCTCCAGACCCAGCACTAAAGGACATCCTTGTGTCTCCCACTGCTCTTGCCAGCTGGAGCCCATGGACAACTTCTGAGCACACATTGAGCTCAGGGAAGCATTTACTCGGGGTCACTGCAGCGCTTTCTCGGTGGGGAGTTATTCCTGAATGTGGTACACAGGGTCTTGCAGTGTGCCCGAGAATACGGCACCTTACCTTTGAATACAACTAGGGTGGATGAGCAATTGTTTCCATAGCTGAACAGAAATGAAGAGGATGCAAAGCTGTCCCCCTTCCTTCCTTCTTCCCATGTAGCCCAGGTGTCTTTAGCCCTCCTTCCCACCCTACCCTGGGCACTGCCAGGTGTGGTGGTGCTCCGCATGCACATTTCCACGGGGATCCCAGCCATCCTTTCCATGGCATCTCCCCATGGCTGCCTGACGTCTGATAGACTGGGGAGCAAATATGCTTTCCTGTCCGCCGCCGGTGCAAGGATGGCATCAGATTTTGCAAACGAACCTTTCATCCCTCATGGAAAGCTCTAGGTCTGGGCTTCAGATTTCAGCTGAAGCCAACCGGGCCTTTTCCCCGTCGGTAGGCAGAGAGCAGTAGGTTGATGGAAGACACACTGGAGCTATTTAACTCCCTGCCATCTTAGTATAATGGTCTGCACCAGTGTGCTGTCTTGAAAAAAAGGGGAAACGTATCAGGCGATCTGGTTTGTTTTCATGTAGAGGGAGAAATGAAGACATTTTGAGAGATCAAGTGCCTAAGGCTGGGCAGGGGGGCTGACTGGAGCTTAGACCTGAATTTACTGTTGCCCAGTCGTGTAATTCAAGCTCAAGACTTTTTCTAACCGTTGAATAAAATGTGCTTAAAGCCAAACAGTTACAGTTCTTTCTGGCACAGCTCCTTGCAAATCAGTGCAGTAAATCCGAGGATATTAGAAAGTTTAAGAATAAACCCAGGTCACAATATCCTGCATTTTCCTGAAGCGTCCTATTGAATTTTGAGAGCATAATTTCTATTTTATCATGGTGAAAAGTAGCACCTGCAGCGAGTTTATTTCTTTGCAAATGCCAAATCTAATGTTTCAAAGAAGGCTCAAGATGAAATGAAAATGAGAGCAGAAGGGTACGTAGCTGTCATTAGCCTTAAGATTGTTTATGAAAACCCGAGATGACCTACAGCTTTAAATGACATTGATTGGCGTACTTTAACTTTGTGCTAATGGACTAATGACTTGCAAAGCTCTGAACATTCAAAGGAGGAAAAAAAAAAAAAAGACTGGCATCTGTGAAAGATGTTGATTGCAATCTGTGGTATTCAGCTGACTTTTCCAATAAGTGTTAAATATGCAGGACACTGCATGGAATTGTAATTGTTGCTATTTAAAAAAAAAAAAAAAAATCATTCCTCAAGTAACAAAGTCTTTTGTCTTTAGTACCAGAAATGTGTTGAAATGAATACTTTAAAGTGTAGCCTCTCGACACTAGAGGCAAACCTTGCTGCATTTCAGCAGCACATAGCATCTGAACAGTCCTTCTAAATCTTCAGTCTAAAGGAAAGAGGACTGAGGGAATAAACCTTAAAAAATACGACAAAACCCCTTCCTCCTCCTGCTGCAGGACACATACCAACTACCTTTGATTTGTGTTTTCTCCCTCAACTCAGCTGGATGTTTGGGATAAAAGGGAGGGTAGGATTTGCCTTGAATTTCCAGTGTAGTGGTGACTGTTTCTTCTTCTTCTTTTATTATCCTGAGTAAAATGTGCCACTACAAGAATCCTTTTGAGACATGAAATACTGCTGAAAGGTCACTGTTTACAGCACAGCCAATATAGCACGAGACACTGCTAATCTATCGGTTCTATGATGAATGTGTTGACAAGCAGCTGAATTTTAATAATTAATCATGATAAAACTAAGGCGAGTTAATAATTTAGAGTCTGATAATGGAGAGTGGTGCGACTCCTTGCGTGGGCAGTTTCTGTTAAGTTTCATCTCTGTTAATTTTAACCAAAAGGAGCACTGTCACTTTTAATTATCAACGAGAAGCTCTTGGAGCTGTACAGCTGGCACAGAGGAGGTCAGCTCCAGTAAATGTTAACAGCTCAGAGAGAAAATTCGGGGACCGTGTATAAAGTCAGTCTGAAGCTAATGTGGTTGGTTCCTCAAGCTGCACGTTTGCTTTAACGTAGTAGTATGTTACCGAAGAAAAAGTAAGCAAAATGGTAAAAAGGTGAATACATAGAAAGCGCATCTTTTTGGTAATCCCAAATGTGTCAATCATGAAAAGTCAGAGAGTGAAGCCCTGATTTTACTGACAGTGGTGGCCGAATTGTCATCATCTCTAATGGAACCAGAGTTCACCCATTTATATGCATGTTTTCACCAAAATGTTTTCATGACCTGCCCATCTTTGCAGTTTCCTCCTCTCTCCTTTAAGTGAATGGATGGAAAACATTTTGGATTCCAAAAGAAGTGACACATAGGTACTGATGCTTTTGTCAGGCAGGTTTCCCCTTTGAAAACTTCGTAATTTTTTATTTCAACAGAAAGAGATAAGGGACTCCCCCAGATGTTTCTCCAAGCTCTGTGAAAATCGGTAGCAGGATATGAGAGGACCCAAATGATGTCCTGGTGGAGGGAAGGATGCGTGTGTGGAGGGATGGGTGCACGCACTCTGCCCCAGCAGCTGCGAGGGGAAGCCGGGGGTGCCGCCAGTGGTGAGAGCCCACTGGGACCAGGGAGGGAGATTTAGGGGATGTAAGGCAGGAATTTAAAGGAAACCAGGCTTCAGCGATTCTGCTGCTGAGGGAATAACTATTGCTTTTATATCCCAACTGATAAATCCATCTTGCTTTCTCAGGGCTGAATATGTAAGCACGGGGCACTGCCATGCGCGCTCTGTAGAGGACTGCCAGCGTGGCCTTAGGTGCTGCAGTGCCTGAGCATTGACTTGTGTTTCCCGCTACTTACAGTAGGAAATTCCTGGAATACTGGGACTACTGAGGTACCTATTCAGTTATCAGAAGCATTTGGCAAGTTTCTAAGGGTGGCCACTGTAGCCAGAATGTTATTCTAGTAATTTTACAAAGCTCTTTGATAAACAGAGGTTGACATTTCTAAGGAACCCTGTTCTCTTCACCCTTGTGGCGGTTGGAGTTGGCCAGTGGAGAGGAAACACCTCACATGGTGTGGCTCAGGTTACAGAAATCGGATGATTTAACAGACTTTTCAATGTTTGCTGTTTAAATAGCTGCTTTTGTTCCAGGCTTGGCTGAGTTTTCTGAGGGTTGCCGTTCTCCACTTAACTGTCTTGTTTGCAAAAGTTGGCTGTTTGTGTTAAAGACGCATTGGCCTGGTTTTAAAAGAAGAACTAATAAAGCAGGGCAGTAAGTAGTTAAAGTGTACAGTGTCAAATATTCAGAGTTACTTTACTGGGCCTCAGCACTGTATCAATGGCAAAAAAATTAACACTAAAAAAATGCATGCAAAGAGCGGCTGCTTCTGAGAAGTGCTCCAGCAGTATCCGCTTGCCACTCTTAAATCTCCGAGTGTGTGATCTTGTCTCTGTTAGTTGTTTGTTTTGGCCAGGCTCCAAGGGATTTGTACTACAGGCTGTTATGTCACTGCAGTTGACATAACTCACAGTTTTTCCCTTTGGTTTTTCACTAGAGGTAATCATATTTGTTGTACTGCACAGAATAACTTCATCTCACTGTTTGTAGTTTCGTGTCATGTTGTGTTGATGTGTGATAAAGGCATGTCCTGTCATGATTTTATGTCATTATATGACAAGACACCTTCCTCATAAATTAACACAATTTGATTAAGTTGCAGCATTGGGTCAAGTTATTCCCTTGCAAAGTTTCAGGAGTCCCGGAGAACCAAACTAGTTCAGAACAATAATGAAGCTTCAGGCTAAGCTTGTGGCATGTGAGATACTCCCCATAAAATCAGGATCATCCCATTAACTTCTTTGTAGACAACCTTTGCATCATGTCCCAGCCTGAGGCCGTTACTAAAACTGTTCCTGAATTGGCTAGTGAGCACAGGTGGATGAAATATGTGTGGTTTAGGCATCCATTCCTCTAAAGATAACGTTCATATGTGTCTGCACCTACCAGTTTACAGTTGACTTGAATGAAAGGGGCCCCCAGACGTCTGTCCTTCTTGCTTCCTAAATCCATTGCATAGCAGTACAATGTATTGTAGCAGATGAATGGGTGTTTGCAAGGATGACAGCCTATAAGTTCGGGACCTGCACCCAGTGCACCATCTATTCATGGGGATCCATGATCCATAAATCATTACATTTATGTGTAGCAACCTGCTGCATGAAGTGTGGCACTTAGGTATGAACAGAGAACATTACCTGGCAGTAAAAAATAGAGCTATGCCTATTTTGTCGTAAATCATAATTAATTGGCTATGTCCTCAATAAAATGTGCCAACATCTCTGAAGTCATATGTGAACCGCGTGCAATTATAGACAAATATCTGCGTGAAAGGGTCGGATGTGTTTTACGTGCCCTGAGAAGCCCGGTTACTTAGCACCAGACTTGAGAGCTAAGTCTGTATCTCAGGGGTCACCAAATTCAATCCCCTTATGTTAATGCTATCACCTACTGACTTGATTTATTTGTTGAGGTAATTGCATATGTTATTACTCAATTACTGTACAATTTTTATTATAATTCACTCATCTATAAATTCCAGACCAAATTAGGCTGCATATCAGATAATCTTTGTATTTGCTATATATGCAGAAAGAAGTAGTTGAATCATATTTTTATGTATGATTTGTATCAGCAGTCGTCGGCTTCCTTTCTGCAGGCTGGAGGAAGAGTAATTTTGTATTCTTTCTTAAAAATACATGCTTTTGAGTTAGATTCCATATATATGTGTAGAAGGTTTTTGAGAATCTGGTAACTTTTTCAAATGTTGAGCGTTTCTTTGTAGGTGACAGAAATGAGCTGAAGGTATAAAATTACCAAAAGCCCACCCCCCCGCCAAGTTTTCCTTCTTGACAGTCATTCATCACTTTACAGCATGTAAAACTCTGCAGCTTTTTTTATCCAGCTTTCTACTTACTACATATCATCAATAACTCCTTATATCTTGAATACAATCTATGTACGAGAAGACAAATCAAGTCTAGCTTGTTGATGATTTATTGTAAAAAGGTGAGCTATTAAGTTTTTGATCTCAGGCCAGCAGAAAGCCCTTGCACTTTAACTATCCCTACCTAGTAAATAAGTTTTCTCAAGCCGTTCAACCCGTAGATGTAAAAAGGGAGCTTTCTCCTACAAGCTGACATAGTTGTTGAGTGGTTAAAATTGGCTCTTGCATTTTGGCTTTGACTACATTTTAAACAATGGACATCACGTTTATTCCTTCCCTAAACAAATGGCGCAATGAAGTAACCTATTCTACATGACTCAAAAGTAACGACGAGAGAGTTTTAGTGTTTAGGAGCTGACAAGCTCACTTGAGGATTGCGATGAATCACAGCCACTGGGTGTATATGGTAATGTTACCTCTTCTCTGTCTGCTGCACGGATCTGCAGCTCAGAGGTGATGCTGGGGTACGCACTGCAGTGTCGTCCCTTGGGCGCCCTGTGACACATTTGCTCCTTCCTCTATCTAAGATGGAAATCCACCTTCAGCTGCCTGTCAGAGGAATGACGAGAGAAAAAGAGAAAGGATCCGACGTTGTAAAGCACTTAAGCACATACCTCAAAGTCTTGCATTCCCTCGGCTCTCCAGTGATGAAGATGTTCAGGTGTGTCCGTTCTGCGTTAGGCACGGCAGCGTGGGGAATTTCAAGTGCTCATTTCTGGTTTGTTTGTTCCTGTCCACTAGTTGCTCCCCAGTTGTTTTTTTTTTTGTTTGGTTGGTTGCTCTGTGGCAGCCACCAGGCTGGTGCACTGTATCAGTAAAAAGTAAAACCTGTGACATAAATCAGATAAAGAAAATACCTGTCAATTTCTTACGTGAGTTTACCTGTTTTAAATTACTTTCCTATGACCGATGTGTGCTGAGCTAAGAAGAAAAGCAAGCAAGCTGACAGTACCTCTGGCCATTTTAAGATCTCTTGTGGAGAATTTAATGCTCCTTTTGCAATTGTTGGGAGTCGTCTACTTGGGCTGATCAATAAAAGAACAGTGAGGTAAAGACCATGAAACCAACAGTGAAAGAAAGTCAGGGTTTTCCTCCTGTGGGCTCAGACCTGTCATGGTGTAACTGCCTGCGACTCCTTGGTGGTCACAGGTTGCTCCTGAAAGAAACGGCACTTGAGGTAGGCTAAAGATGTACTCCCAGCATTTTGGGTTTGAGAGAGATAAGTATGCTTGGGGTTTTGTTTGCCTTTATTTGGCAAAGGTTTTTTAGTTTTGGGTTGGTTTTTTTTTTTTAAGAAAGTGGCAGGGCGGAAAGCGTTTCCATATGCTGCAGCATGGAAAATTTGAAGCATAAAACTCGATACTAGTGAATTATTACCATTTGCTGTTTACACTAGAATAGCTAACATGTTCTAGGATCTACCCAGAGTGTGTCAGGAAGGCGTGATTCCTCTACTGCAGAGCTCTCCAAATCAGTATAGGCACAAAGAAGAAGACACAGGCCAGAGCAGATAGAGAGTGTTAAAATGGAAGTCAAGTCTGCTCGCTGTAATATGGCACAATCGTTTCTTAAGGGTATTTCATGAGTAATGAAGCTAAACAGCTTAGTTTCATTATCCAAGCTGAGATAAATGCATGGGGAATACATTTCAATACATCATCTAAGCCTCCATGTGATTTAAGTCTCCAGTCAAGACACAGTCTGTTCAACACGACACTACGTTTGCGGGAGTTGGACTTTTAAACACAATTAAAACTTCAGTTCCCAAAAGTACACAAAGTCTAAATTTTTATAAAGGATTGAGTGATTGCATAAATAAAGATGTTTCCCTGACTAATTAGTTTGGGATCACTGCAGGCCGTCATATCTTTGGCATGGTTGTACAGAGCCTGGGCGCTCTCACTGTGCTCAGAGCTGGGACGAGAGAGGAAGAAGCAAACTGGAGGGTTGCTTCAGTCACTGGGCTGGCAATGCTGGACAGTTGACTCCTGGATGTGTGACCTTGGTAGAAGGGTGAAAACAAGAATATTTTCTGGCCTATTGTATGGAGAAAGGCCCTGTCCCATTAAGGGTGTCCTGAAAACAGACCAGGATGGGGGACAGAGCTGGGAAATCCACGTAGCTCGTGTAGATGTTGGGCTGCAGAAGTAGCAACCAGTCTGACGTGTTCCTAAATTCAGGCACATGCACTGAGTCATGGCTTCAAGAGTGAAATCAATACTAAATACATGTCTTAGGCAGTTCTGACTTAACAGTGTATCTTATGCAGTGCAAACTGCATCACTTTAAAATTTCTTTTAGCTACAATGATCTTAGAGTGATTTAAAAAAAGCAGGTAAGATGACATGAAGAGGGCAGAAGCCTTGGCTGGCGTCTGCCTGCCTCTTTCCAGCAGGGCTTGGCCTGT
Source organism: Charadrius vociferus (assembly GCF_000708025.1). Taxonomy (NCBI): domain Eukaryota; kingdom Metazoa; phylum Chordata; class Aves; order Charadriiformes; family Charadriidae; genus Charadrius; species Charadrius vociferus. Next base: position 1,307,572 of record NW_009646499.1, read on the forward strand.
GGTGTTTATCTTGGTAATGTCCCTTTGCATGTCTTACGCTCTTCAGCCCGGGTACCTCACTCCAAAGCATCATTTCTGTTTCTTCCTGTGCAGTGCACCCACAGAGTGAACAGGAAAGCTTCGGTGAACCAAATCTGTTCCCACAAGAAGTCATTGGGGAAACACTCACTGATATCCATGGAAGTGAGATTTGCCTTCCCTTGCTCCATAGATTACACTATCCAGAAGGCAAAACTTTCCATTTTGAGTTCTTTGATAAGCCTGTACTAATTACTGCTCATTGATAAGCATCGTGCTGTTCTTCAAGCGGTGAGTAGAAAGCAGAAGATGCCATCAGTGTGTAAGATCAAGAGCTGGAGGAGACATCAGAAGGCTATCTGTCTGCCTCATTTGCTCGTGTGCCCTTCTATGATCTCAAAAATCTGCTGCGACTCTGCATGCTGTGGAAAAGCTGTGATACGCAAAACAAACGTGATGCTGGCGATGCAACATTAAGCAACTGATGATGTTAAGGAATGTACTAATACTCATGTTTGCGGCCGTCTGGTCTGGTTTAGCCCTCCTGAGCCTCTTTAATAGATGAATACACAATGAAATGCTTTAGGATAAAAGTCTTCATGTTATTGTTGCTGCATTCTCTGAAATTAGTGTTTTCTGATTTATATTTCCCTTGCCTCCCCCTTCTTCATGTCTATGTGTTTATGTATGCGATGTATATATATTTTGAAAGAGAATTTTGTATTTCATCTCTCTTGGGAAAATTCTTTTCTCTGAAGATGCCTGGTTTTCCCTAATGTGGGCTAGTGGCGGTGAGTTAATGAATTTTTGCTTCTTTCTGTAAGAACTTTCACCGGAGACACTTCAGTAATAGAATAGTACTGAATGTAAGTGGAATATAAATTTTACGCAGTGAAAATGCCTGCTTTGATGGAAGGGGGGCATAGTTACAAATGTGAGATATTCCAAACTGTTTGTAGATGACTGGATTCATTTGAAATACAGCATCGGTGCAGAGAAGCAGCCTGGGGGTGGATAGATCTTGTTTACCTACTGACACGTTCCTTCCGTAGTTGTTTGTCTGTGCAGAAATTTGCCCATGCAGAACTGTACACATTGGGGAGGCAGGCTCATTTGAGACCTTTCAACTGATTTTCTTCAGAGAATCTAGCTTGTCAAAAATAAAATAAAATAAAAGAAAATATTGCACTGTTCCGTAAGCTTTAGAAAGGAAGCTCAGGATTTGTTTAAGCTTTTAAAATGTTTCAATGCCTCAGTTTTCCTTCAGTGTCCCAGTGCAATCTTGCATCACTCAAAAGAAATATTTGGTATTTCTCATTCTGGTATTGTAGAGTTGGCCAAGGGACCCAGTATAAGAGGTAACATCCATACTGGTGCGCTGTGGTGCTGGTGGTTTGTTATTTCCTACATTCTGCTGAAAGCATATTGAAATGGTGCTGCTGCACAGGTTCCTAAATTAAAGAGCTCTTCCCTCTCTCGTACCTCCCACCCTCGCCCACACACCCTGCTGGGGGCCCTGGGGTAAAAGGGAAAAGAATGCGAGTCTTCCTGTGACAGCGTTGTTTATAATGATGTATTATTTTTATTACTGTGGTCCTCAGAGGCCACATTTAAAGACTGGGGCTTAGTTGCACTAGGCGCATTGCAAACATGTGGTAGGAAAAAGCAGATGTCATCCTGAAGACACTTGTTCATAAAATGCCCTGGCTGGCAACGAGTCAAACAGGTGGGTGAGGTGGATAGAGGGGAGAGAAGGTACAAAATAAAACAGAGGAGCAAATTTGCCGTGCGGTAAATGTATGCAGAAGGTAAAGGAAAGTGTACTTTACTTGGGTGTCAGGTGCTAAAATACATCTTACCGACCTCTGAAGAAGAGTCAAGACTGAGCAGAGTGGCTGGACCTGGTGCTTACCAGGAGAGTTAACAAGCCTGGCAATAAAACCCCGGGTAATGATGGCTCTGAAGAGTTACATTTGCTTTGGAATTTACTTTTATAAAAGCATGAAATTTTACATACAAACAAGATGTATAACCACCTATAAAAAAGTAAGGGGTTTTAGTACCTCTGAGAATGATGGACCATATTCTGTATGCTACTGCAGGACAGATTTTGTATTAGGACTGTAGGATCAGAGCTCAGTGAGTAATTCAATATTGGTTATTTCATAAGCTTTGTCTTTGGTGAGCATAAAATATGATTTTCTTGAATCACTTTATTATATGACCCTTTTTTTTTTCTTTTTTTTTTTTCCAATCTCCTCCTGCCAGACTTACCCTTAGCATTTCCTGGGTCACTAAGCCAGATGCCAGACTGGAGGTGCTGTAGCTGGTGTGTTGGGGGCACACTCTGCCTGGGGCAGGGAGAGACTGACCCTCTCTGCTGTCTCCCGTGAGCATGCCCTTACCACCCTGCCATGCCTTTTTGCTGGGCAGGGACCCACAGCCACAGCCTGGAGACCATCCTTCTTCTGTGGCTGACAACACTGCAGCAGGTTGTGGTGTCCCTGCAGCCACCCGCTGGGCTCCAGCCACGGCGGGAGCCAGGAGACACAGGGACAAAAAAGGAAGGAAAGGTTTGGGAAGGGCAAAAGGCTTTTTCTGAAGTCTTTCTGCTGTCTCTTCCTTCTGGAAACGCTGGGGTTTGAGTTATGTTTAAGGGCAGGGTGGATATAGCTGTTGCCTTCAGCAAAACTGCGCCGAAAAGCAAACTGGTTGGAATTACACTTTTGCTTATTGCTCCCATGAAGCAGCAGCCTTGTGAACCTGGTGATAAATCATGGTCCAAAGCCTACAGCGGTGATGAGGTGAAGTACGGAAAAAAAAAAAACCTGCAAAGGAGAAAGCGGAGACAATGGAGGAGGCATTGATTTGATTTTGATAGCTGCTAAACAAACTGGGCTGACAAAACCCATTAATGCCCCTTTCAGCCGCCTCCACAGGAGGTCAGCTGCCAAACAAGAGAGGAAATGGCAGGGGTGAGTTATGTGCCGGCTATAAGACTGATGACTTCTTGTGCTTGATGGAGCCAGAGTTGCTTGCTAGTGGATGTCCTGGCGTATCAGAGAGAGACCTGGGCGTTTGCTTTCCGACAGGAGATCCTGAAGGAGAAGCAATGGAAGAGTGTTGCTCGCAGTGGGCTGGCAACAGTTGGCTGTGGGGAATGCCTGAGCGCTGCTGCCGCCCCGGAGGGACACTGGGATCACCTGAAAATGCCCTATCCTGGTCTTGCACAGGGCACTGCCAGCCCCGAGGCGCCGCAGGGTGTGCTGAAGGTAGTTTTGGCGTGAGTCCTTAGCGTGACGATGTCTCCTTGCTGGCTTCTTTATGGTGATATTTAGTGTTAAGGTTTTCTTGAGCGATCAGCCTTCATTTTCCTAGGCAACGAAATTCAGAGATAATCAAGGTACTGCTGCTTGTGTTAAACAGCCCTAAGAAGTGTGGGGTTGTGGGGAGCAGGGGAGCCGGGTCCGGTGGTAGGGCAGGGTGGGGGAATCCTTCTCAGGCAGTACTGCTTATGGTGGGTTGGTTTGTTCATTTTCCCCCTTTTGCTTTTCCTCCACTCCTCCTCCAGGATCAAAATATTCCTGTTTGGGTCTATGTGCATTTCCAAACTTACTTTAAGACCATATCTGAGCTCATTCTTACTCAAAATAGTTTCCACGTTGGCCATGATTAGAGACACTGTTTGTGTCACTGTTAATCTGTAAAAATTTCTACCAAATCAATAAGATACTGCTTTGAGATCACAAGGCCCTTCTGGACAGGCTCAAGTTGTTTCAGTAATGCAGAAAGAAAGGGCAGCTGCATATCGAACATTTTATTATTGATAATGGCCAGCCAAGATGACTAGAACAGGATGCTGGTTACAGAGCTGGTTCTTTCTTCTGCTTTAATGTTTCTGTGGTTGGCAACTTGAAAAACACAGCTAAATTTTGCAGTAATCAACAGACAGGAAGTTTAATTACAATCCAGTAAGATAGCTTAGCTAGTCTTAAAGTGGTGCTCTGCTGATATGCTAAAGGAAGTCTGAAAGAATGATTTTCCCATTCATTTTAACATCCCATTCCTTCACTGGATGTTTTCATATTATGCACCATGGAAAACTGTTGGCTGTCTTTCCTGTGTGAGAGACAGAGTATCTTGAAATATTATGGACCTTGACAGCGAGTCAGAGTTGGCTTGTGGTGACTGATGTGCCAGAGACGCAAATTTCAGAGACCTAGTAGCCCTAATGGGAAATTTGTCACTAAAACACTGCTCTCCTATTAAATGCCCAATTTGTTTGCATTTTATGTGAAAAAAAGGTAACCTACTCAAGGTTTCCTGGACAAATTTTCTTTGACTGCAGATATCTGATGTAGAAGTCTGTAAATTACTAATAGAGGCGAATTAAGTGAGATTGCTGGGTGTTTTCCTAGCTATGTTACCAAATAACGTAACTAATGGCTTGTGCCTGACTAATGTGCCCTTCCTTGGCAGCAAAGTTGACTTTCAGGGTCTCTGTGTGCTCCTCATCCTTCCTTTGCTCGCTGTTACCCACTTCACCAGATTCTTCCCTCTGCCTGTGCCCACAACAGTGTTTGTGCGGCAGTGCTGTAAGCTTATTGACATGATCTGAGTTGAGAAAGAAAGTCTTAGAAGAGATTAAGAATTGATTCTTCTTACCCATATTGCTTCTCCAATGCAGTTTGTAATAAAACCTCGAAAATTATCAGCATAACTGGGCAAACAGTGAGCTGTTTTCCCCATCCCCCAGGTGATGGAGACAGCTCTCTCTTAAGCTGCAAATACCAATGGTGCCTACTCTAATCTCCCTCCTTTTGATAGTTACCTTTATCCTATGGTTTGCCACATTATGCTCTTTTCAGTTTCCATCACCTTCCTTAAGCATCTGATAAGCAAGCAGCTTCTGCGTGTATACAGAATTGCTGCCTTCCAGGACTTTTATTTCCATTACTTGCATCAAGGCAACACTAATGAGGTATGAAATCATGCTGGCCACGAGATGTTTTCTAAGCAAATTCTCCAGCAAAATAAGCAGGCATCTGGGCCCGATGGAGCAGTGGAAGTTGCGTGGCGCAAGGAGGGCCTTGGAGAGCCGTATGTTTGAAGGCTGGTGGTGACATTTCTGCTTTTCTTCCTTATATGGTTCATTTCTACAGTTTTTTTTTGTTTTCTTAATTGCTCTCTGGCGCTGAGTCTCTGTGGGCTGTAGCGTATGTAAAACTGTGTGTATGATTCAAGGAAAAGCAAGGGTTTGACTGTCTTGCTATACATACAGATATAGGGAATATTGTGAACTATGAATTTAAGGAACCCACTGTCCGTTGAACTAAATCCTGAACCAGTTGTAACTTAAATCCTTTGTTCTAACTATGATTTAATATTTTGTAGCAGCAGCTTTGCTGCATAGTGGCGTAGCACCTAAGGTGCTCGCACAAGATCAGGGCTTATTTGGCTGGACTGCTGCACGCACTGTAGCCGTTCCAGCAGAAAGGAGCTTGCTTTGTCTGAGCAGGCAAAAAATCTGGAGAGGAGGGAGTATTTTCATCCTTATTCTGCAGAAGAGGTGGACTGAAAAATTAACAGACTTGCCCATAATCTCCCAGCATCTTCACAAATGTGCTGGCGATGGAATCTCTAGAGTCCTGGTACATCATCGCAAATTCTGAACTAATCGATAAAGCATTTATTTGCAATCCCATAATTGCAGCAGTATTTTGTCGTTAAATACCCTGCAGTGTCATTAAAAACTAGGTTATTTAAGAATTGTAACCAACGTGGGCACTTGAGACATTTCTAAAGGAAATAGTGTGTGAGTAGTTCAATATAACTACCAATGAAGCAAAATGCGACGCAAACCTGAAATCCTTCCTGAAGTAATCTGGAGAAAGCCTGGCAGTGCCATACCACCATGGCACGTCCTCTTTACTACTCTGCATAGCACTGTAAAATGGCTGCAAAATCAAGCACAAGATTAAAAAGGAAAAATATAGCCCTGGGCTCCCTTGATCTGAGGCCAAGGGCGAGAAAGTGCCCCCGTCACCTCTGGCACCCTGAGATGGAGCGGCAAGGCACAGAAGGAGAAATCCAGAATGGGAAATTGCAGCTTTGAAATTCCAAATTCAGCATTACAGAAGATTGAAACCTGGCCCAGCAGGCTGGTGGGTCCACTGGAGTAATCACCTGCAGCCGCGTTTTCAAACAAAAGCTCTGAGGAAAGCCGCAGGGTCAGCAACAGAGGGGCAGAAAGCTAATTTTCTACCTACCTTCTGTTATAAATGGTGGTAAGCTGTGACTCCTGGTGCCAGAGGCACTGTAAGGGAGTGATTCTGTGGCTAGCAATGACGTGTTAGGACGCTTTAGGCAAAACCTAAAAAGTTACCCCCCTATAATCTTTGGGAAAAATCAGATTAAAACACTGCTACTGTATTCAAAGTATCCGCTGCTAGATATGCAGTATCCACTGCTTCAGATCGAAATAACTGAAGCTACCAAGCCAGGCAAAAGAAGACAGTTAAGATTTAGCCAACAAAGGAAATGTCTATAGATAGTTTTCCGAATCCCAGCTGTTAAAAAAATTATGAATTGAGCTGACATATGGATAACACAGCATTGTTTCTGCTTTCGGGATGGGAAATGGTGCTTTTAATTGGGTTTTCAGTACATGTGCTTGCTGTTAGAATTGGGTTTGGATAAACCTGCTGGGAAGTTTGCTTTTAATGTATTGTTTCAGCAACATCCTTGTTTTCTAACATTCTGGTAAGATCGATACTTAAAGGCTGTGAAAGGACTCAAGTAATTTTATTTACAATTTTGAATTAACATTTTGGAGAACTGTTCTTCTTCTTTAGTTGCTCTTTTTACCATTTGGTTATCAATATGCTGGAGATAAGAAAACAAATGCTCTTCATCTCCTATTGATTTTGGGCTAAGTGAGCAATCAGCCCCTGTAACTCTACTCCTCTGCATGCTCAAATAACATCTGTAAAAGCAGTAAAGATGCAGTAACAGATGTGAAGACCAGATATAGATACACTGCTTTTGCAAGGGAAGCATTTAATAGAAACAGGAAAAATGAAGTGAGGACAGAGAATAGTTTGGGAAGGCGACCTGAATTATCTGCGCTCTTGAAAGTGATAGTAACTGAAAACATAATTTCTCTCTAAACCAATGGGGGTATTCCTCTACATCAAAAACTTGACCAGCGCGTATGAAACAATTAGTGCAAATACACTACAACATTTACAGAGCACGAGCATATTTTTTTTTTCAATTTTGCAACAATAGAAGGGGCCAAATACCATTATATATTACATTAATGAGATAGATTGCTACTTTTAATGGAGCCTCTGTGCTTTGCGCTGCACTGTATGCAGATTTGCTAGTTAATAAGCCCGAACGGTGTTTCTGTTCATGGAAAATGAATCTGAAACGTTTGTCAGATTATCTGTTTGGCATGCCTGACTGGTGTCTGGAGTGGCACTTTGCTAATGTGCTATTACTCAGTGTCATTAACCCGCAGAAGTGATTGAAAGGTGAATTTGTATTTGCATCATGCTGCTCAGAACAGGCGGTGCTCTAGATTAATCTGGTGCCCTGTGAAATGGTGCCGCACAGGATAAAAGGAACCGTGCATCTCAGAAAGCGCATATCCCTGACTCTTGGTAGCTTTTTTCGGTACAGCAGTGTCCCGTTGTGATTGTGGTAAAATGTGGTAACAAAGTCGCTTGTGCGAATGTTTATTTGTTAGCTGTCTGTTCAACATCATTAGAAATCCAAAGTTTTTATAATTCCTGTGAAAAGCTTCCGATTGCTTTACTCATCAGCATTAAAACCACATCAAATATTTTGGCAGCTGAATTATGTATGCATAGCTTTGAAATCCTGCATTAAAAAATAAAACAGAGGATTGGTCTGAGAAATGCAGAGCTGATGCTTTTTTTTCTTATTGATCAAGAAAGTGTATCTGTTTGCATGCGAGTAGATTACTTTCATCCTACGATGTATTTTCTTCTCCATTGAAAGTGAATAAGTCTTATTTTCCTTCCATAAGCGGAACCATCCTTGTTTGTTTGTTTTGGGTTAAATAACTGGTTGGAGACTGCTTAATGCTTTGCATCTCATGCTATTTTTACAAAAAGTATTCCTTGCAAACAGTTTTTAAGGGAGTTTTACCAAGTGAAAGCCACAGTCTTTTCATTCAGGTGGATTTTGGAGGTGAAGTGGGGTTTGCTCTGACCTGTTCAGGCTTGCAAGGTGATACAAACCTACAAAACAAAACAGTTTCTTGCTCACTGAAAATGTACGAAGACAGGGAGAGAGGAGGTGACTGTGTTTATTCTATATCTCCCCTGATTTGACTTCTTTCTGTTTGGTTTTACATCAAAGTTTGAGGCTTGAAGTGATTAGTCTTCTGGGGTTTTTTTGATGTTTTTTCAGTAGTTTTGAAATATTGCTACATTTGTCTATGTAAAAAGGCAAACCCCCCTCCCTTAGCTCTTCTGCACTGTGCTTCACAAATACAGAGGAGTGTGACATACCGTGATAATCTCCCTTTGACGTACCCCAGAGTTGGAAATATTTTCAAAAACCCAGTGAACGGGGATTTTATTTCCGCCATTAGCAGCTCAGGGCTCCCACTCAGTCTGCAACCAAAAGTGCCCACCGCTCCAACAAGAGTTTCAGCATGAAACTGTGCAGTGAGAGCCTGTGCCCAAACAAAACAGAGAAAAATTAAAAAAAAAAAAAAAAAAAAAAAAAAAAAAAAAAAAAAAAAAAAAAAAAAAGTAAGTGTAAGTGAGGACTGTGACATTAACAAATCATTGCAAAAATGAGTGCCGAGCTGATCTGAAATGAGAGGTGTCACGGTAATAAATGACTTCTGAAAATTGTGGTGACAGGCTAGTGTGTCTGGGATTGGGGTGCGCTGCATTACGCGCTGCGCCGGGACGTTGCTTGTCCCGCTTCTCTTTATGCCCATTCTTATCCCTTTTCCTTGTAGTAGGGTTTAGTGCTGTCTCCATCCATGAACTTTAGCCCTTTTTCATGGACTTGAAAAATAATGGACCTGCTGTTCTTCTCAATTGGTGCTTTTTTTTGTTGTTGTTGTTTAGTCAGATAGAGATCGGTTTTCTGTCATCATTCCTTAATAATAATAAATGCACTGATGAGCCTGATTGTTACAGTAATTAGACCTCAAACCCAGGAGCAGTCACCCTTAAGTTTTATTGTTCAAAAAAGGATAAATGCAGAGCAACCTTGAATGTCTTTCCAGACGTTGATTAGCTGTGTAGCCTAAGTACTGGGATTCTTCTGTGTGTTATTTTTACTGTTATTGGATGGTAAAACAAAGAAAAGAAATCCCGAGGAGTTCATCTACATTGACATGATAGATTACAAGAGCTTCTCCAGGGCATTTGTTCCTCACATATAGATAAATTCAATCTCTCTCTCCTTTTTCTATAATGGAAAGATTGCTACAATGTGGGAGTTAATTAGCAGAGCTGTTTATGAAAAGGGGGGGGTGTTACAGGCATGGATAGGCAGATGGATGGATGGATTGATGGATGAATAGATAGATGCTGGGATGATTTTAAGTTTTATAAAAATCCAAGTATACAGGGGATTGTAAAATACAGAGTTTGCCCATATTTATTAAAGCCAAATTATTACGTGCTGTCAGCCCTGGAAAAGCATTTTGCGGCAAATCTTTTGGTTTTGTTCATGCATATGAGTTTTTGTTAACTGAAAAGCACTGTCTGGACATTGTGTAATTCCACTAACTAATGAGCAAGTCTCTTCATGTCACCTAATGGAAGCAGGACGGGCAGCACAGAAAAAAATGAAGGAAAAATAATGATGAAGTTCAAGAAATTGTTAGGGAGAGCCTGGAGTGGTGGTGGTGTGTAGTCTTTCAGTTGAATTGTTATGTTGATGAAGAAAACATGCATGGTAATAGTATTTGTAAAGAGAAAGCAATTTAATAATTTTGGCTCCCCTTTTTTTTAAAGACAAAACCGGGTCATATTTCAGGGGTTATTTCTTTATTATTTTCTATATAACTCAATTTGGAAAAAAGTTACAAACTGCAACAAATACATTTAGTTTTCTGCATTTCACTCGAACAGGGGTAAGGCAGTGACCTTCTCCTATTTCCACTTTAATGACTGATACTGATATAAATCTGAACAGATTCAGGCTTTTTCTGTTTCTGATGGGTTTCCATTCCTGGTTTGCATTCACTAAGGAAACGTTATTGTGGACCAGCACAGCACTCTGCTACTTGGATTTCCATTCCTCTATTCTGATGTTTATTTCATTTCATTTGGTTTTTAAATAAAGCCATTGTTCCAATTTAATTATATATATAAAAAAAAAAATAGTAGCTCCTGAAGTTAAGGAGAGAGCTCATGAAATAATTTATTCCCATTTTAACTTCATTTAAGTAAAAATATATTTTTAAGAGATGGTTGAAGCCTTTTCATTAGAATATATACGTATATATAGAGATTTAGCTTAATAATGTATCTTTGACTCAGAATAGTTTTTCATTACATATATAAATGTTTAAAAAATATATAGAAGTCTTAAAAGCACTACAATTATTTGTAAAGTCCTTTAGCAGGATGTATATAGATAGCATTCCTTTGGGCTCTAAGAGGGAAAGTGCAAGGTTCAAAGTCAAAACGCAACCAAAAGTCATTGGTAATGAGCAATATAGCAATATATGTAAGAATGTCAGACAAAACACATTTTGGAATTGCAGAGAAATACTTTGAAACTTGCTGTGAGATGAAACATATTTCATAGTTGCTTTATTATCTGTTGATCTGGAAGAGACTGTCTAACTGAACACGAGACCAGCGCGTCCCCCAGACTCACAGTTATTTCATTCTGTGATTTAATGCAGAAAATATGTTCACATGAACATGTTCATGTGAAAGTAGAAATACTGCTCAGGAAGGGTCTTCAAGAAGAACGAGGACATTTGTCCAGAATAAGAACCTGTTTGTGCCATTTGCTCCTCCATTGCCCCAAATTTGGCCTTGGACTTTTGGACCTCTTCATGCCCTGGGCTGAGGCACACCTCACACAGAAGCACCGTCTCTCCCCTGAGCGTGCTTTCGTTTGAAACTAACATCTCCCCGTGGCTTGCTGCCACTTCCCCTGTTCTCGCATCTTACAGTGAAGTCTTTCTTCAGGGAGGCTGCGAGATTTCCAGCTGCTCACAGTCTCCTCACCAGAATGTCTCCCCCAGGTACCCCATGAAGTTTTCCATTTTCTAAAGCTTCCTAAAGCAGGAACACAACTTGGTCACAAATGTGCAGCATGGCTTTATACTAACAGTTGTCAACAAATTGTGCCAAATCCTCCACATGATTTTGATATACAATAGTAGTAGAGAAACTGAGAGTCCTTCTACTGGGAGCTCACCACTGATAGCTATTGGGTAGGTTCATGGCAAGCACTTACACGTAGGCCATGTTTTCAAACATTATCAGTTGAGATCCTTCTCACTAACGAAAGGGAAGATCATGAACCAGTTTTCAAGGTGATAAACTGGTGAAACCCACTTAGGGCAAACGTCTTGCTATTGCTTGGAAAAATAAAAACACGTTTTACTCCACCTCTGGAGAGGCCAACCCTTGGGAGGTGGGGACCCATTGCTCCATCTCCTGAGTGCTTGGGGGGCTCTGCGATTGTCAGATTTTAAATTTTTTATTGTTTTGTTAGCTTAACCTGCAGTTGACCCATACAGATTTCATTCAGAGTGATGCCACTTAGTAGTAATGCATTTTCTGACACCCTGTAGAAATTATGCTCTGCACCATCAGCCGGGGCGGAGCTTCTGGCAGGCTCATCCCCGGCCGGGGAGCCTTTACAAGGCTGCTTTTTTATTATTTAGCACCTTGCTTATGGCATCACGCTTGAACTCTGGAACTTTTCAAGTCCGCTTCCCGGGGGTTTGAGGGCAATTATTAACCCCTGCAATACTAAAAATCTCCGTGAAGCCGAAACCCTATAGGTGCGTGTGGGCATGGCTGATGTGTACGGGGCATTTGCTTACCACTTGACAACTTTTAATGAATTTAACTGCCAGTTAAATCTCAGCGTGGGGCTGGACTCCAAAGGGTCGGCTGTCACCACCCCACATGTCCCTTTGCATGCTACTAGCCGTGGACATAGCCCACTAAAGGCAAAGCTTCCTTTAGCCTTGACATGACCAGGATTTCACTCCTGATGTCTAATGGCACCGTGTATTTAGAGTCATCTGCTGCCTGCAGAAAGAGATGTTTAGTCCAGTTATTTCCAGTGCTTGCCAATACATGGTACTGGTTTCTTGAAGTGGAGCTTGTCACAACGTCTAAGTAAAATTTGTCTGTTATAATGTAATGAAGGCTAACAAAACAGCCTCATTACCACACTGTTTGCTGCTGATATTCACTGCTCAACACCCTCTTGCAAACACGATCCTTTAGGAAATCAGTTTTAATTAAAAAAAACCACGCCGAGTTAAAATTAATGTTTATGCTGTGCCTGAACCTTTGGAACAACCGAAGGAAGGCAAAATTCAGGTTTTCTTCTAGAACGTGTGAGAAACAAGAATATTTTATCTCATGAAGTAGGAGTTAAGAAAAACAACCAAATCCATTAATGTTGTATTTCGAACTTCAAGCTGAAGCTGAGGAAAGCATCAGGCAAGAGGATAATAACACCAAGAAGAGCTCTGAGACAAACAAGCAGGGCTCCTCTGGTGGCACGTGCTTCCCCGTGGCTGTGTGCAGGTCGGGGGGGAAGGGGAAGCCGGTGGGTGAGCGCTTGTGTTTCAGAAGGACTTTGTGAAGCCATCCTGTGCCTCCTGCTTGTTTTTCCCATTCCCATTGCAAGCGGTGAGACAGCTCTCACGAGAACTGCATTGCACAGAACAGGGAAGGAAAAGCCAGCACCTGCGAGTACTGGTAAAGGCTTCCTGGAACTTGCTGGCATGAGCCCCGTGTTTTGGAAGAAGACATCCTCAGGGTGTCCCAGGCAGATTGTCCATGTGGACTTTGTTATTAAGGCAGGGTGTTGCTGGCGGCTGCACAGCAAAGGTCCTGTAAGGTCGAATGGGGAGTCGGGGGCTGTCCATGGCGCATCACCTTCACGAGGACTCTCTTTATGGGCTGCTGCTGAAAGAAAAAGGCTCAAATATTTTTAAATGGATCTGAGTGACTGTCTCAAAAACAAGCACGGTCAAAAGTGCTTGAATGAAAAGCCAACCCTACATCTGTTCCCCGTGTATCTTTTGGCCCCATCTGTGCAGTGGAGAAATGTTTGTTCTGTACTGCAACGAGCTGGATGCAGATGGCAGCTACCTATAGTCCTAGTGCAGCCGTACTTTGAGATTTTTGCATTTTGGTCGTTTTTCACACTACGGCTTAAACTCTCTCCTAGGGTAGGCTCTACCTGCCAGGTGGTAGAGCGGCAAACCG
>NW_009646499.1:1321204-1383113 GCF_000708025.1 Charadrius vociferus
CTCTTCCAAGCACACGGGGCTGCTCCAGCCTTCATCTCTGCAACTGCTCTGTCTGCCCTTCTCCACGCAATGGGAAGCTAAAGATGTAAATGGTATGGCACCGGCACGAATTTTGCCCTGAACAGAGCTGTACCTCCCTTAGCTTTGTTACTGTGGACTGTGAGTCAAAATAAAATGTGGCAAATCATTATGCAAATGAGGGAGGAAAAAAAGTGTTATTTCTTAAGTACTGGAGCTTGCAAATGGATGTCTGCAGGCTGACAGAGCCTTGCCCTCACATAGAGCTCTGAAGAACTCTGCAAAAGCAGGACAGGGCATCTCCGTGCATCAGCTTGCAGGATTAGGACTGGTATATTAAAGGGAGGAAAAAAATGCGGAGCCATCATTTGTCTTACAGAAAGTTATGGGTTGGAAAGATTTTTCTATAGACAGGTTATCACTGCTTCAGAACTAAGTACCCTCATGAAGGCACAAAATGATTGCAGTTCCTTTGTTAAAGGGATATTAACTTTTAGCGGATGTGAATTTAATCTAACCCATCTATTCGCATTAGACAGATCATGTGTTATCACTGATGATTATTGGAATTCTGCTTAAGCATTTGAAATTCAGACAGGGTGCTCTAAAAGTAAAATTGAGTAGGAAATGACCGCAGACAAGTGTGAAGCTGGCTATCCTCTCTTCATCAAGAAGGGAAAAAACATTTTAAGCCTTGAAAAACAAGCTAGGTGGTCAGAAAATTTTTCTGGTGTTGATAAACTTCATGTGCTTCTACTGTTTATATGAACTCTAAAAGCCAGTGTTTTTAACCTTATGATTGTATCCCTCATTCATTTGATAGCATGTTTATTTTGCAGCTATAGAGTCTGTATCATAAAATTCATTAGCCAATTGATGGAGAATCAGCTGGGAAAATAAAAATTAATGAAGCACCGATCAAACCGCTCGTCCTCCTGTCCCAGACAGACCAACAAAAGGAGACAGAGAATCCCAGCTCTGAGTATTTTTTGTTGGTGGTTTACAAGGTAGCATTTGCACTTCGGTGGCTAAAATCCCTCTGATCAGATGTGCTATGCCATCCTGTGCAGTTTCACAGGGTCAGCTGGCAGGAAAGCTTTGCACTTGTGATTTATCACGTACATGATTCGCACTGCAGTTTTATTAATGTGGTTAACCAGACCCAGGTTAGGCTGAGTTTCAAATTAAAAGAGACCTTGAGGAAAAGGAAGACTTTTGAGATCATCAGATCCTTATAGTGCCATTTTTAATATATTTTACACTGAAAAAGAAAAAAAAAAGGTTATTTTCCACCTGTCAAAATGGGAAAATGAGTCTGGTGAGTCTATTAAATTGCCCAAACATCAGATGGAGAGATACACTCTTTAGTTCCATCTCTCTCACGGTTTGCCATAAAAAGCAAACCTCTTCCAATCAATGAGAATTTTATAGGGTTTATTCTTTGCATAAAATACTCAAATTTTAATTCTTTAGCTCACGGGACTATTTTGGGAATATAATTATTAATATTTATTCATTTAATTTTCTTTCATTAAAACGAAGAGCTAATGTTTTAATTTTTAATACTGCTTCTGGTATACCTGGTCCTAGAAGGAAAATAAGGATGCTCCTGGGAATCTTGTTAAATTTATAGCTGACCTATCCAGTATGAATCATTAGTCTTCAGAGAAATTAGAGGTCCATTTTGGTATTCCTTTGTCTAGGGTTTTGCATCTGCAGGAGGGAGATAGGGGATGTTTAAACACTTACCAGCTCAGTAACTATCTATAGATGATAACTGAAAAGCTCAGTTATAAGCGATGGCCAGGCAGTGGTGAATTTGGTTCCGATTGTTGAAGGAAAGAAAGGGATTTAGTCCAGTCAGGTGTGATGGACTGCCGGTAGGTGACTGGAGAAAAAACGATGTATGGATGGAAAGAGTCAACAGGTGATTTTTGCTCCAAACTGCCTTTCTAAGCTCAAAAGAAAAAGATATAACTGAATATTTAAATTGAAATCCAAATTCCTCTTTGGGTATCAGAGTTCATTATTGTAGAATTATAGAACAGTTTGGGTTGGAAGGGACCTTAAAAGGTCATCTAGTCCAACCTCCCCTGGAATGAGCAGGGACATCTTCAACTAGATCAGGTTGCTCAGAGCCCCATCCAAACGGACTTTGAATGTTTTCAAGGATGGGGCATCTACCACCAATCTAGGCAACCTCTGCCAGTGTTTCATCAACCACATTGTAAAACATTTCTTCCTTATATCTAGTCTAAGTCTATGTTCTTTTAGCTTAAAACCATTACCCCTTGTCCTGTTGCAACAGGCCCTTGTAAAAAAATTGTCCCCATCTTTTCTGTAGGCCCCCTTCAAGTATTGAAAGGCCGCGATAGGCACTTCCTTATCTGAACTGCTTTGGCTAAGCTTTCTTGTGACGCCTCCAGAAGGCCACCAGCATCCCTAATGATCAGGGGAGGTCGTGCCATCAGGAATAGCGTGGGAAGCACAGACCAGACCCAGCCATGGACTTGATCTTCCTGCAGTCGGTCGCTGTGGCCTGAGGCATCTTGCGGTGGCCCAGCTTCAAGGATGGGTGTTCAGAAAGGGCTGTGCCTTTGGAGCAGAGCTTTCCAGCTGTGAGTCCCTTTGAAGCCACGAGTCCTGCATCTAATCTCTGAAGGTAGCATGGCATCGCTCTGCTGAGTATTTCCCTCCTGGCCTGAGACAAGGAGGGGCTTCAGCACACACAGTCAATGAGAGAAGCTATATGGCTAGTTAATCTTTACTTTGGCGTGTCTGAGAATATCATGCTGCTGGGGTTGATTGTCTCTATTGATTATGTCTTCAAAATGTGTCAAAGGTGGCAGGAACTTGAGAGGCTCCTTTCAGCATTTTTTTGTTGTTTTTTTTTTTTTTTTTTTCCCTTAACTTAGTTTTTTAAGAGAAAATTAAGGTGTTGGGTTTTGGGTCGTGTCCGTGTCCTTCCCCCCCCCCCCCCCCGACAATAAAAAAAAAAAAAGGAAGGGATCAAGTCTCACAAGTGAATGACTCCTATTTGAAAAATCTCTGGGGAAATCTGAGGGCTTAAAACTTACCTCTCTAAAAGAAATGGAAAGCAAAGCTATGGCATGTACATATATGAGGATCAGTTTCTATATACTTAAGAGTATCCATTCTAATTGTATGAATGAATGTGTGTGGATAAACTCACACATTTGTTGACAACTTTCTTCAGTGGGTCAGCTGCAATGTAGGAAAGTTGAAGAGAAACGGACACTTAATTGTTTCCTCACCTTCTTGTAGGACTTTCTTGTAGGAATAAGGGCCCTGGTCCTGCACCGAGCAGCGACAGCTGCACTGTACAATTGACTTGAACGGTGCGATGTGATGCCTTATCTGTGTGAATGTTAACCTTTATTCAGATGTCAGGATCAGGCCCATGTTCCAGCTGTTCCTAGAACGTACTCAATGGAGTGTTTTCCTGCTCTCAAATGATCCCGTAGATGGTCTGCAGATGCTCTTGTGCGAGTGCTCAGGGTCACGCAGGCAGAGGTGAGGTGTCCCATCTGCTGCCCTTTGTGTCCCTCCTGGATTACACCATCCCTGTGCCTCAGGCGATGTCCTGGAGCTCCCACCTCTAGCTGCATCTCAGGGTCGGTATTGCACCAGAGGTATGGCACTGCTGGTCTCAGACCTGCAGCGAGCACGGAGAGGATGGGCAGGTTCCGTTTAGGCACGGGGTACAGGGTGGTTTGGGTAGCCCACCCTCTGTGCTGTTGTGGGGTTTGCCAGAGAAGAGAGAATCCAGCAGTGACGGTGGACTCACAGCTCCCTTTGCGTTGCATGGAGATGGTGCCTGCGTGAGACAGATGGCAAGGTCAGGTCCTGTACGAAGCAATATTTAAATTACAGCCTGTGGAAATGAGTATTCTGACCTTTTTGTAAACTTTTTGATACTCGCTCTTTTCGTTTTTATTCCTCATTCACCAGTGTTTAAAAAAAAAATAATAAAAAATACAACCAGCAGAAGGTCTGAGACTGACATTTCCGAGTGAAACAGAGAGTGCAAAATTTCAGTTTGACCCTGGCACTGCAGCTGCTGAAATATTAACGGCATTAAATGCAGGTGAATCGGAAATGTATGCGCAGGCCAAAGATTCCTCCAGGCGGTTTTCTTCGAGCTTGCCTGCTCCCCGCGTCGCCGCCGGCGGCGGGGAACCTCCTGCGCACGCCCAAATGAAGAGTGACAGGGGTGATGAGGACGGCGGTTATTGCAACAGCCTTTCTTTGATAGCGAAAGCCGTCTCTCTGATAACGGTTTAACAGGCAGCGCGGGTTGTTCGGGCAATGCAAAGCCACCGCTGCGAAGCGTGTGAGCCAGATAAGGAAAAACCACGCGTTCTCCCACAGCGCCGGCTGCCACTGCCAAGCCCGCCACCGCGGAGGCTTGGGGACACGGGTGGCTTTGTTGAGGTGAATCGGGACCTCAGGCCGGGCTGCATTACCTCTCCGGTACCAAACTTCACCTGCAATGTTCCTGTGTTTATTAGTGATGGTGTGTTGTAGAGCGGCCTGCCCCGGCGAGGTAGGGGGTCCTGCGGACATTCTTCCTGGGAACTGCTTGCTTTAATAAACAATCGCAGCTTGAAATGCAGAAAAGGAAATATTTGATGAATAGAAAAAAAAAACCAAAAACGCTCTGAGCTGTCTGTCCCAAACAGTGGAGAGGGTGGTGGTGCTACATGCCTGTCAGGCACTAAGCTCTCGTAGCGGCAAGATTTTGGTGGTGTTAAGAGGTGAACTATTTGGAAGTGGGAACTCTCGTGGCTGCCAGTACCATTTGAATTGTTAATTTCCATCACTGTCATGGCAGCTTTTTCACAGGACTGGTTAATGATGTAAAGCAGTCATTTTGATACTGCCACATTTAGGTTACTGGAAAATCTGCTGTGACATAAATGGACTTTAAAAAAAGCCAAAATAAAATGAAATGTCCATAACTATCCCCCCCCTTTATTCAAACAGAACAAAATGCTAAGAAGGGGATTTAATTTCTTGTATAGGTGCCCACGGCATGAGTTTTACTCATTTCTACTTCTAGGACATCAATAAAAAAGACGAGTTTGTTTTCAAAGTTAGTTCTCTGTCAAGTTTGTTGTCTGATTTTTCTTTAACTTTCTTTCTGCTCTTTTACCCCGTCGTTCTTCCCTCCCCCAACTGCCACCACACACCATCCTTGCTCGCTTTCTTGCAAAGCTGCCAAGAAACTGTGAGCAAATTTAATGTCTGAATAACTGCTCGGTCTCTCAGTGACCTTGAAAAAATTACTTTGCGTCATTAAAAATTCATAGAAATGAAATTTTTGTGAGGAGACTGGCACATGCAAAATTAGTACTTGTTGAAATGCAGCTGGAGCAATCCAACCTCGTGAACTTTCGAAATTGTAATTCTTATGAGAGCTAATTGCGGCCACCTTACAACTTGGATCAAGTGTTGCTGTTTGACTTCCTAAAATAATATCATCCTACGCGTGATATACCTGTAAGCACGTGCAGTAATTGCGGGTAAAATTGATACATAGCTTCGCAGGGACAAAAATGTTTAAAGATTGTTAAGCGCTGATAAGATGATACGTGCTGTAACAGGATGCCATGCCTGAGTGGGATAGTTGGGAAGTAAGTAAATGGTAATGCTTTGCCGCTCGCTGTTAACGGGCTGCGTAGAGCTCTTGGCTGCGTATCCACTCTGTACCGTTAATTAGCTGTGGTGCTGTGAAGTTGGAGCCCATGTCAAATCTCGAACTCTCAGAATTTATCAGTCCAGATTTTGTCCCCTTGCATTGGCCATCTAAGCTGTAAAGCTTGGTTGTACATTTGGGGGGGGGGAGGAAGTGTGTTTGGGTACTAACCATGTTTTGTGTTGTCTCGTTTTCCTGTTAAATGTGAAGAATGTTTGGCCAGGGAAAAACATAATTAAATAATAACCAGTGAAGTACAGCATGTAGTAGCGAAGTGCACTTTCCCTTCTTCAGCAGTGTGGCAGGATGGAGCCTGTAACAGATGTCGCTTGTTCAGTTTGGGGAAATAAAACGCGATGCTCATGGGGGCTGAGCAGGAGGGATGCTGTCCCCGTGACATGAGCGCACCAGGTTTTTTGGGCCTGACGGAGGCAATCACTTACGGTTTCTGAGTACTGACCAACACTCTTGTGGTGGGGCTCTCTATTTCTGCAGTTTATTCCTTGAAGGCTGCTTGTTAATACAGGAAAGCCCTGCACTATATTGGGCATGATCCCAATTTCATTAATGCAAATTGGACACTTCCCATCTACTTTGCCGGATTTGAGATTTGGGTTCATTGCATCCATGGGAAAAGAAAGAGATACCTTTTATGGTTATGTTCCATGGAGGCCTTTTTTACACTGCTGTAATTTAAAAATCACCCACTTTTGGAGTGATTTTATGCAAAATTCAGTGTGTGTCACTAAAAGGTTGGTGTCCCAGGCTCTCAAGCAGAGCTGGGGCCACGCGAAGGCTGCATCCGTCAGTGGCAGTAATTCATTGTAAGTAGCTGTTGTTTGCCCGGCTCTGAAACGTGCCAGAGCTCAGTGGACATGCAAATACCCGTCGCAGCTCCTTCACCACCCGTGCTGTGGTCCATCTTGCTGTCACATTGTAATTAAAAAATCATTGCTCTCAGTACTGTTTGGCACCATGGCTGAACAGAAGCAGTAGGCAGCGTAGATAGGAGTGTCTGAATGAAAAAAAAAAAAAAAAGTTTGACTGCCTGGTACGTTTTCAGCCAAAGTCTGTGGGGATAGCAGTACATGCATAACTTTGCGGAGCAAGCTGACTCCTTTTTGGTTTGGCTTTGATCCTGGGCATTTTCCTGCCTTTGTTATACAGTATCTCGGCTTTCTGAACACATCCTGTTGTCTTCCCTAGCGCCTTGCTGCTGGATGCCATTAGCATATATCTGGGCCGCCCCTTGTGCAGAGTTGTCCCCAGGTGAAAGCCCTCGTGGTCTGGGATGGAAAGAGGCTGCAATTTACTGAGTCCATTATCACCTCCGGACGTGTAGAATGATAATGGAAGTGACAGAGGTGCAGCTGAAAATTGGCTCTTAATATTTTATGTGTTAAAGCTGAGGATTGGAAATCTCACACTGCTCTTCAGGGAAAATGAAGTGTGTGTATGTGTGTGTGTGTTTTCCCCACCCCCATCAAATTCAACCGTTGGGCAAAACAGCTCTCTCTTTACACCTACCCGTGATGGAAACACTGTGCTTCATTGGTGGTATTTTAAAAGAGAATGGCATGAAATAGCATGAAGAATGATGACTTATCCTGGGTGCTAGTAAGGTGCCATCAGGATCACTGCTGCAGTGAAACTTTGAGGACATACATGCAAGGCTACTTATTCCTTTCTCCCTTCAAGTTAGGGACGAAACAAAATGTCTGCTTTGAAGCAGCATCTTCAAATTGCTTTCCTTCGCATCTTGTAGCCTGTAAACCGGAGTGGTTTCATCCCTCTGTTCTAATGCTTGCAAATTATCCTCCTTTATCAAGGCAGCTCCCTTCCCCCTGCTCTGCACATGCACACCGAACTATTATTCAAGATTACTGTTCATCTATTCACGTGTAATGTGTCACGGATACCTAATTTTTAATAGTTTCTTCTTCTAAATTACTTATGCAAATGGCAAATTAGCTTCCTGGCCTTTCACCAAACTCGGTCTGCAGACTTTCTGCGTCTTCTTGGTAGTGATTACAATATTAGATGAAATTGATTCTTGCAGCTCGGCTTTATTAACTTCTCGTGTTCTTACATCAGTTAAAACACTTAGGACCGGGTGCTGCCATGATTCCCATTGACCCAGAGATTTCTTGAGTGCTTTGGAGGACTCCTTCCCTTCAGCTTAGCCTCTTCTGTGAAAACGCTAAGACTGGGAGTAAGAGCACTCTGCCGAAGCGTATTTCCATGCATACAAAAGGGATTCTGGCTCTCCTTGTGTGCTCTGCATTTCTGAATGAGATATTCAGCAAAGTCTTCACACGTATTCCATTGCTTCCCTTGCAGGCGAGTCGGGGAGTAAGCGGACTCATGGGCCACATGTTCTAAGGCACTGGGGCAGTTTAATGCCTCCTGTTGGCCTCTATTGTAACAGCCCCTAAATACAGTCGCATTCAACTTCATGCCATGGGCTGCCTTACTCTGTGCTGCGCGTTGTTTCTGCTGTCCTACCCACAACCAGAAATGTTTAAATATTAATGCAAACCACCATTTTGTAGTTGTTGTTACCGTAATGGGCTGCGAGTTGTATAGACGGTAGATTAGGATTTCGGGAGCCCGGGTGCTAGCTGGGGATCTGCAGAGACTTCATCTGTTGGTCCAGACGCAGGATTTCTCCGTGACTCGGTTCCTCATTTTTTAATGAGAAGTAGACACGCTTTCTCAGTAGAGTTGTTGTGACGTAAGTGTTACTAGTTTGGAGATCGCTCATCTATGATGCCATTATGGCAACGGGAATGCTTAGCAAAAGTCAATATTACTCATCCCTTTACAAAATGGTAAAATAAAGCCTTAAAAGAATTTCAGTGTAAACAAGGCTGAGGCATCGTAGCTAATCATGTTTTTATAGTGTGCCGAACTAATTTCGCAGAACGGAAAAGTGCCATCCACCCCCACTCTGTTCCTGCTTCTCTTCTCTGCAGAGATGCGCTGGGATGCCGGGAACACCATTAGCTGTAGCTGGTTGCAACTGGGGTGCAAGAGATAGACGTGCCAGTTTGAGGAGCGGGGAAAATTGCCAGGATAATAAACATCTTTTCTTCAGCAGGTCCCGCTTGACTGTTGTGGAAGTTATGGAGGTTTTTTTAATTAAAAATCGTTATTATTGAAATGAGCAACCCTGCATGCCATATGGGCGCAAATAAAATATAAAGTCCAACCTTTCCATACTATTTGTATTCTGTCTTTTTGCTTGTTCTGTTTTAAATAAAGAACCAGAGAATCACCCTATTAAGATTTAATTGGCTTAACACACACAAAAAATCCTAACTGAGAATGGGGAGCAAATGTTTCCTCTAATCCCAACAACATTTTATCTGAAATAGAAAAAAAACTACCCATATTCAGATTTTGTTATTTAATCACCGTGTTTGTTCCTAATGTCTGTGTTTCATGCCAAACCTACTGCAAATAGGCAATGAGTTTTTCTAGTGGACAGCATTTGTGCAGATGGTCAGAAGGAGCAGTAGATTTGCAGGACATTATGGGAAGTCATAAAAAAATGAAAGAAGATGCTTCAATAGCCTGAGCAAGGTGAGCAAAGAATGAGATGGGAGCCAGAGTGAAACTGGGCAGCTAGAGTCTTACATCCACTTTGAGGGTGTTGGAAACTGTTGGCAAGGGGAGGAAGAAAAAATAGAGGAAGATTTTTCTCCCTATCAGATGGTTAAGATGAGCAAATAATGAACCTTAACATTAAAATGTGGCTCCAGCTCCTTAAACTTCAGGTTATTTGGATCTGGGTTTTGGATTTGTAGTAAGTCCTGCTGGAAATAAAACCATTCAAATGTTTTTCCTTTTGCAAAATACAAATTTGGGGAAGGAGGTAACTTATTTCTTTTTTTTTTTAACATTTGCATCTACATTCCAACAATGATTATTTAAATTTATATACTGTTTCAGGGTTTTAAAGTGCAGGGACTAATTTCTTGGCTACCACAATAAATATTTTTCAGAACAGGGAAAAAAATCAAATTATAAAGTGTCCTCATGAAGAATTGTAAAAAGTTGAGATTCGATGTGGTCTGATGCACATGGATTCGATTAGCTCAAGATACGAGTGCGTGAAATAATGACGAGTATTATTTAACCATTTCAGCAGCCTAACCTTTTTGAGGGTGCTGCTAGGTTGCTCATACGTGAGGAACTTTATGTAAAGGCACATTCAGTTCTGGCATCCCGTGAAGTACTGTGTCCTGCTTGGGCGGGCAGGCTCGTGTGGCGGGGCTGTGTGTCTCTCCCTTGCTTCAGAAAGGTGGAAACAGATGAGACCGAGCTCTTTCCATTTCAGGGTTTTCTGCTGGCTGATGTCGTTCTTGACACTTCACAACTTAGGAGCATCTGCCCATGCTGTGGTCTTTCTTGTTACCCAGATGTGGTGACCAAGGCAGGGACAACAGAAGCGGTCAGTTTAATGGCAAGCAGGACACTGTGGCAGGAGGAGATACACTCCAGATCGCTCATACGATACATTTCTGCCTCCTCTTGCGGACCACATCACCACTGAGACGTCTTATTTCAATTCCATGTACTTAGTACTCGCATCAGGTGTAACTAGGGCTATTCATGCTTCGCTATCTGGTTGGTATTTTCCTCCTTTTCTTTTTCCGCTTGCTTTCAGAGCAACAAATGAAAAGGTCTTATTTTGATTAGGTCTTTATTTACAGCTGCACACAGTGCAGAAGGAGCGACCTGGGCAACTTTGCAAGTTAGAAGTTTCTGAATGAGCATGAAACCATTTTGGTTTTGGTTTTGGTTTTTTGTTTTGTTTTGTTTGATTTTTTTTAATTTTGCTGTTTGACATTAGGTTAATTGCCTAATGTTTGAGAGAAAGAAGTAAAACAGAAGCACCGATAAAGGTGTGCTGCGAGAGCTAGCATTGACAGACTGAAGTTACTCAGGTTGGAATCACCTCAGGGAACTAATGTGCTCCCAAAGCACCCACAGCTTATGATTTTTAGCACTGACAGTGTGTTGCTTCCTACCTGCTATATGTTATTCCTTAACTTTTATTATTCCTTTTTTAATAAAAATATTTCAGTCAATGAATCAGCAAAGAAAAAAAAAAAAGTGCTATTTGATTTAAATGACCAGTTCTTCTAAATTATTTTGCAAATATTTATAAGTGACATATATCCCCAAATTCAAGATCAAGATACAGACTGTTTTCCTCTGAAGCAGGGAAGGAAGCAGGGTTACATGTGAAATCCATTTTCCTAACAAATGAGTTTGACAGTATTTTGACAACATTTTGCACAAATTAATCTTATATTTTTAAAAGTTAATATTCCTTAATAAATATTAGACTGCTTTTGTAATTTGAAGGAATAGATACCGTTGCCTGGTAGGAATCAACTAATACTTCTTTTTTCCTCACAGACCTTTGGGAGAGGAGATTCTTAGGATTTACAAATAAAGGAGGTGTCGAAAAAGTAAAATACTTGGTATAAATACTTTGTGTAAAGAGACCTACTGATTTCAGGAGAAAATGAGAGAGGGAGAAGAATTCCATTGTAGCAGTTGGCTTTTCAGACACTTCTAGAGCAGATGGCCTAATGGTCTAAGCATCTGGTTTGAAATATCTGCTTTCCCTAGGGCCATCAGCTCGAATTTAGGCAAGCTTCATTTATACCTTTATTTTCAAGCCAGATCATTTGGTTGGTTACAGGAGGGTTTTTTGCTCAGGTAAGACCACCGATACTGGCTTGAAGGGTCTCATGCCGTTCACAGGGTAGATTTTTCAGACTTGGCCTTAAAATGAAAGTTCAGTTGGCTATGTGTCATTCTTTAAGAGGATCCTTGTGGCGCAGAGGGATTTGTCCTGCTGTCATTGTTCAGAATTTCCCTCATGTCCCTACCGCTGTGCAACTTTTCTTGGATGGATGATGTATGTTCTTGCTTCTGTTCCGTGCTTTGAGTATTTAACTGAAAACCTTGGAAATTACATCTGAATTTGGATCGAAAGCTTTTGGGTAAGAGCAGGTAACTGTGTTCAGAGTGAAAAACATCACTTATATGGTGAGTAAGACAGGAGTGTTGCATCCTCAGTGCTGGTTGCATAGGGGTTTTACAAGATAAGGCTCGTTATGTGCCTCGAGTCACACTTACACCTTGCTTTGCTCTCTGCTATCTATCACGCAGAGCGCTCCCTCAGACACATTCTAATAAAACCGAGAAGTGTATTTTCTTGTAATAAAGAGGCAAATCTGAAACAACAGTAGGAGAATAGGAGGGCAATGGAAGGGCAGGTTCATTTTGTGATCATTGTGTGAAATTGTTTATGCTATCGTGTATTCCTCATTGCTGAAATTGTCTAACAGATTTCCCGACAAATTTTGTATTATGCTGCGCTACAGCTGGTGACCTATATGCTGTCATCTGCAAGGTTTTTTATAGTAAGAATTGGAGTTTGAATTAGTTTTCTTCTCTATTATTTATTGATAGCGTGTTTTTAGATAACCAAGGAGAAAAAAAATGAATAACAGAGAGATTTATAAGTCAAATGATGAGAACAGAATTTAGCCTGCTGTATAGTAATTGAGTGGCAAAAACAATTCTCTGTTGAAGAGAGATTAATCAAAAGATTAACCGAAACCACTTGCTAACGGCAGTTCTTAGGACAGTCCGGAATATGTACTATGCAAAATTAATCCTTCCAAATTGCTAAGAAACTCAGGGACTTCGAGATTTAACCCAGAGTGCTGCAGTTAGTAAACCGTTTCCAATCAGTGTGTAAGGTTCGTAATGCTTTTTTGTTTTGTTTTGCTTTGGAAATATAAAATCTCAGCCATGTTTGTGCCAGGGCTGAAACTCTTGCCTGGACTGTGGCATCCTCGTATCCCTCAGTCCCTGCACAGGCTGTACAGGGCTGGGGCTCTGGAGACCGCTCCGAGGTGTGCCGGCTGTCTGTTCAACAGAAAATAGGGTGGCCACTGTTGATGTGGGGAGAATTCCTTTAGCTTGTGTCCCGTTGCCGTCATTGCCCATCTCTAGAATAGATCCCAGAACAGTTGGTGTAGGCACTACGCTGACGGCTTTTAGCCACTTTAGGGTCTGGCTGCATAAGCAAAGGGATCGTTCATTAGTCAGCTGTATTGATTTTATGCTGGCTTTGTACAATCGCAGCCCTACTGCAAAAGAGGTCTTACTCCACAGTATTGGATGTCACAGAGCTTTGATGGGGCATTGTGTGTCTCTAGGGATGATCAAGGGCTATAATGAAGAGCATCCCTTATTAAGGGGTGTCTGTGTAGGTTAACTTAACAGGTGACCTGAGCCATTCTGTAGAACTATTTAGTACAAATAACGTCTGCTATGATTAGAATTTTAAACAATCTGGTTCTCAGGTCTGGTTCCCAATGGGTTTACTGCGATCAAGGAAAAATTAAGAAAGAAATGAAAAATAAACAGTACTGAAAAGATAAATGGGAATCCTGCACAATTCATTTAGTAAATAGTTTTTTCCTCAAGTGCCTTTTACAGTGCAAGGGAGAAAGAAGCACAAAAGATTTCTGGAAATTTCACTGCAATGTTCTGTTTTCTTCATGCTCTTTCCTCTGCCAAAGCTCGATGGAAATCACAGCAAACTGGGAACGAGGCAGCAGCTTTGTCTTTTTTTGTTTTATTTTTTCTCTTTGTCTTCATGACTGACACACTCAGTGCTTCACTTTCCGAACTGTCACCTTCCCTCCTCCAACTGCTTTCAAATCCCGTGGAGCTCCTGCGAGGGAGCAACCCTGTCAGATGTGCCCATCTGCTTCTGACACATCGATGTACACAAGGGCCTGGGAGAGGAGTTAATCCCTCTTGCTCTTGCCCCACTTTTCTTCCTCTCAAATTTTTCCAGTCCAAATTTTCTTGGAAGTTGGGTTTTTTAAAGTAAGCTAGGAACCTGAGCTCCGTGAACCTTCCAGCCCTGGTGGCTTTGCTCCTGTACCTGGAGTTCAGTCATGCAACTATCCTGCCACATTTTTGGAAATGACCCGCTGACAGGTACTCCTGCTGCTCCAGGCCCTTCCCACAGTGGGACTTGGTGTGTCACGGAGGACATCTGCCACCTTCGTGGCGAGCTCTGCCAAGCATTGGCCGGAGACCACGGCAGTCAGAGGGGCCAAAGAGGGTCTCAAAAACCTCTCCTGAGCTAGAGCAGGCGAGGCTAGGAGGTACCGTGACACACGGGGGTACACATAAGATTTCCTGTGCTGCGATAACCAGGACAGTTCTTAACTGTCAAGTGCTGGGGTCCAGAAAACTGTGGTTCTCTCTAGGGCTGTGAAATGCAATATAACTTTTTCCTTGCCTTTAAGAAGTGCTCTGGAGGGCGAGTTAAGCTTACAAGTACCCTGAGTTTACCATTTACTTCGCTCTTGCTGAATTTTGTTGGTCCACAGTATCAAATTTCTCTGAGCACAGAGAAAATTAGTGTAGAAGTATGGGGTGATTAAAACCAGGCAGTAGAATAGTGGGATCCCATTGACTTTCTGAAGGGTTTTCTTCAGAGGATAATCTAGTAACTCAGTATTTTGCTGTTGCTTACGTTTTTGCCACTTTAGAGACCTTTAAAAATGTACTTGTTTGCTGCAAAAATAGATTAATTCTTGTTGAGTAGCCAGTTTTCTTTCTAGGTGATGGCCAAATACAAATTACTTAAGCAAAACTACCACCGTTGATTCTTCATCGGATACTCTGACTCGTTATCGCGTATTCTGTGTGGGGTTAAATGAGTTCCCATGTTACATATTTTTACTACAGAAAATGATCAGCATTTTTTTCATCGCTGGCCTCCTCAGTATTTTCGGGGGGGTGGGGGGGGTTGTTAAGAAAGGAAAACCAAACCAAAGGAGGATTTCTTGAGTAGTTACAGGCTCAAACTGCAGCAGACACATTGCCTTGCCCGGCAGGGCACTCGAACACCGCTGGAGTTTCAGGGTTGGTACTGTTGCAATTTCTGTGCGGTTTCCTTTTGACATACTGCAGTTGTGAGCTCCTGAGGTCCCCCGAGGCTTTATGTGGATTGAGAGAGCCTTAGTTAAGCTTGATTTGATGCAGCGCTCTTGGAGCCAAGACAAAGCTTTCGTATTTCCTAAAGAGCACGTTATCCTCAGAGCACTTAATTTATACCCTCTACTTTTGCTAATAAAAGAGGCAAGTGCTGCTCTGCCCTCCATGGGGTAGTAGCAGGGTTTTATTCCCTTCTGCCTCCCCTGCACATCTGTGTTAACCATAGTTATTTACCTGCTTTTGCCTGCAGATCTTCACAAGGATTCTTGTATAAATAAGGTGATAAAAATGAAGCGCAGGAGGATATTTTGCTTTGAGCCTAGCGCACGTCTGGAGGCCTTTTTTGTCCCGCTGTGCCTGTGCAAAAGGGTATCTCAGAAAGCAAGGGAGAGAAAATGTGCATTAGTAAATATGTGATAACGCTTCACAAATAAGAGAAGTGGGTGAAGAGCAAGAGAAACATTATCCACCAATATTGCGATACGGGTAGAAAGTCTTGTAGCTGAGCTGGCATGTACAGAAAACCTAATCCCCTGGATAGTTTCCCAGGCCTAATCTGATGGCCTCTTTTCACTGCTGATTGTTGTCCTATTTATTCTTACTCTTGGCCACAACTCATGCAGCAGATACAAGTATGGAACGGCATACTGCTCCTGAGGTTCTCAGTCCACGTATCAGCTCATAAATATCTCTCTCTGATGCATGCGGCAGAGCCTTCGCAATCACGAAGCAGAAACGCCATGCCGGCAGTGCTGGGGAAGTGGAAGCCAACCTGGCCTGGTCACACATAGGGCAATGTGCTTGTAGACCATCTCGTGCTATGGCGTTTGACCAAACAGAATACGGTCGCAAGTATGTTGTATGGCAGCAAGCACCCTCCTGCCCAGCACACGCAGATGCTGGAGACTCGTCTTTGCTGTGCAGGCGTGAACCTGGCACAGCTCCACTAAGGTCAGTGAGCACACAGCTGGTGGGCAGCAAAAGGTATGAGCCAAGAAGCTGCTCCATGCTGTCAGGTGTTAATGCAGCTTTGTACTTATTTCTGCCTACATGGGCCATGGTCCAGGATAAAAGAAATAAGGAGGATGAGATCCAGCATCCAAGAGTGCCACAGGGTGGGACTAAGGGTACGGAGATGAAGACAGCAGCTTAGGAGCATTTTTTTCTGCACCCAGCTGGGCTTTGCTGCGTGGATGTGGAATAGAGGTACCACGGCTTTGAAATGCTCTTCTTTTTATTCTTAATCTGCATCCTCAGTTTATTTTGTTAGGGATCAGTAGTAACTTGGTCTCTGTAAATGCCGGCAGTTTTGCCTGGAAAGTCAAGGCACCAGTGTGTGATCTGCAGCACGCAGAAGGTGGAAGAGATCTTTGATCATCTGCTGTGTGCAGGGATCAGGCGATAAAGGTTAGAGTCAAGAGAGGTGTCTCGTGGAGCTGGAGACATGCATCTGATCCTCCTGAGATTTCCATGAAAAGCCATGGCACGCACCAGTGTGGGGCTATAGATACTGCACAACAGAAGCACACAAGAAGGTTGAAAGTATCGTAGGATCTGGGTGCTCCTTCATGCCTGGGAATCCAGGAGAGCAAAGCCGCGAGCCTTGGCAAGGAGATGGGAAGTAAGGGAGCGTGCAACCCTTGCATCAGTTCTTGCTAGCCAGGTCTTGCACTCTCCCTCGCTACATCTATGTGCAATACCCAGAACGAGGGGAGCTCCATTTTGACTGTTGTATCCAGGCACTGAGTAATACCAGCTATCAGTAAGAAAAACTAAAAACTGTTCTGGGATCTTTTTATGTAATCTACGTAAATCTATCTAGGTACTGTGTGTTTACTACGGCTATTTACACTCATATTTTATGTGCTTTGTTTCTGCTGCTTTGCACATCCAAAATAATCCTTTTCTAAACCTGGAGGAAAAAGTGGCGCTGACTAGCAAGATAAATCCGATTTACCTGCTGTGCTAACAAAAGTGCTGCAGAGATGTTCTCTGGGAAGAAGAGGGCAAAAGCATTAAATGCATTTTCCATACAGCAGAGCTCCTTTATTGGTCTGTTGGTTTTTTTTTTCTCCGGTTTGTTTTGGTTTGGTTTCAGTGAGTGAATAAGATCTGCACGCATTATTAATAGTCAGGAGCGTGAGTGAGCGGGCTTTTACCCACAGCCCTGCTGTTATCTCTAACGCACAAATAAACTACAGCTAAATTGCGGAATTAATCACATTAAATTTTTGGTCCCTGATAAGGAAAATGCCACTCTACTTTTATTTATTTTGAGCTTGGAAAACAATTTAGCAGAGTTTCTCTGGATGTGCAGTTAGTTTCCATTTCAGCATCCTACGGTGTTACATTAGATCTTATCGTTGCTGCTGCATTAGTGTGTCTAAGCAGCACTCCAGTGGTTATACCCACCTTCTTCAACTCCGCTGCTAAATGAACTGGGATAGAAAAGCTAATTACACCTTTGCTATGCAGGAAGGCTTCCTGCTATCCAGTCAACATGCCAAAAATTTGGAAGGGCCCAGGTTCCAGATATAATTTATAATATTGCTTGATCTGCCGACTGCCTTACACTGGCCCGCAAGGATTGCTAAAGCATGGATCGCCAAAACTTGCACTTCAGGAAAGACCGGAGGTGTGGGAACAGAGGAAACTCACTGCTTTTAGTGGAAGGAGGCGAAGGAAACTGTGTTAGAGCTAGGATGAGGAAATCTAGGAGGCAGGAAGGAATGCAGCCTAACAAATCATGCAAGTAGGGGTAGGCTCCAAACGTGAAGCCACATCCTTTATGGGGTACTGGTAGGTTTGCTGTATGTGCAAACCCACTCGGTACTATAAAGGTTATAAACCATAGTCATAAAAAATAACAAGTATGTCTGAGGAAACCATGACCTGATTATAAAAAAGCATTCTAGTTTTACTGAATGAACTATTTCCTGCAAGTGATTAACTCGGATGGAGTAATAAATGAAGTAATAAATCTCTGCATTTGATCCTCTGGGTTTAATCCATGAGACAAGATTTATGACTGGACCCATTAACTCTTGTACTGGGAAAAGGCTCTTCATCTCTCATCCGCATGATATTAATTTGGAAGTTTTGCATTCAGACAGGTACATCTTAGCTTTCAGTTGAAGTAGGGAAAACTTTTGAGAATATTTCACACTAAAAATATGCAAGATAAGGTCTCCAGGCAATGCTCTTCTGATGTACGCAGCATTTTGCTGTTTATTCTGAAATTAAGCTATGGTCTGACTGAAACCTGAAAAAATGAGGCAAATCCATTTAAAGCTTCAGTCCATTCAGAATTCATGCTGCTGTTGCCAAATGTGTTGGCTTCTCATGGATCTGTTTCTGCACAAGAGAAGACCGTATGAACTGCAATGTATTGTCCTCACAGGATGTGTTAAGAGCAGAATGGAGGACTTAACTCTGAATTTCACTGTCTGTCTGGATTCAAGCTGGTCTGTTGCAGGCATGTTCAGGCAATTTGAAGGTCCAGTGTATCTATATGTACATTTTAATAGAAAGATATACAATCAGAAAGACACTAAAGCATATAGATGTATTATGTGGGAGATTCAGGCAAGCCAAAAGACTGGATCTCAACAGATCTGGGGGTTTGGGTAGTTCAGCACCCAGAGTAAAAATGACCTCATATTTAGGCACTTGCAAGTGCCCAAACAACAGCATGACTTGGAAATCTTATAAGGAATCTAGGAACCTAATTTTTAAATATTTTTAGCTCCAGATCTTGTGCCTGACCCATTCTGTAGCAAAAAGTATAGCCTGTCAGCAGAGCTTGCTACACAGAAGCATTCAGCTATTACTGTACGTTGAAACCTTAGGAACCTCAGTCTTACAGTTTGGCTCTTAGGGTATACAGTATGTTGCTTAGAAATTGTATTTCAAGACACTTTCCGTAGTTATAAAATAGCTGCAGAATGGTGTGCAGTATCAGCTGACAGTGATGCCATCATAGCTAATAAGCTCACATGAGATCTCTTTGTTTCTTCCGTCACCTGTTTGAAAATGGATAGGGTAAAAAAAATAAAAGCTAAATAAAAGATTCATAGGTGAGCTAGAAGCAATATCTCATTTTGGGGTTCTTTTAATGGAGCTAATGCAGAAGAGCCATGCAGTCTCTGTGTCATTATATAACCCAGTGCTTAAAAGTAAGGGGGCGTTCTGGTTTGTATGTATACAGATATACATATACATAGATACAAATATATATATATATAAAAGCGGTCACTGCTTCAAGTAAGTGTAAGTGCCTATTTTCAGATTGTTGCTTCTGACAGTAATGGGGAAATAAGTTCCTTTATAGTGTGCTTTCAGACGCTAATATAATAAACTTGTTACTATCCATAGCATTCAAGGTCCCTTAACATCAGTGAGAGCTTAATTATAAAATATTACCCCGTAATAAGGACGTGCAGTGTTTTGTAACTGTAAACATTAAGGCTGCTCCAATTGCAGGCTTCCCCGTAGGTGCTTTGGGAGGATAGATACCTCTCTGCCCGCTTTCAACAGGCAGAGAAAGGTGTAATCCATGTTATGGGCATGCTTAGCTCTACTGGCTGAACAGTCCATTGACATCACAGAAAGTCTTTGGAAGATAAAATCTTGGCATCCTGTGGCCAGCTAGGATTTCACCTTGGGTTCCATATATTAAAGCGGGTATGCACAGTTTTTGCAGATTTTGGACCTTAAGACCAAACACTACCCTGAGGTAGGGCCCTTTTAAAGTAACTAAGACTGCAAAATGGAGCTGTGCCACTAAATGTCCGGGAAGAAAGATTTCTTTCTTTTCTTTCTATTTTTTTTTTTTTTAAAGCTGGTGATGTGGCAAACTGTAAAGGATTGGTTTGGGATGAGTATCCGGAAGGTGATTTAAATTAGTAAGCTGCACATAAATTTCCACACTTCTTATTTGAGCATTTCTGACGTTCAGTATTAAGTTAAAATGTTCAAAGAGCGTCCGCAGCCAGGCTCGCTCTCTCTGGTTCTGCACCCTTATTTGCATGGCTTATGTGCAGAAATGCTGCCCGCAACTCGTGCCCGACCAGCCCTGCGGGCTTTGCTGTGGCTGGAACTGTAGTAGGTCACCTGGTTTTGATAGCATTGATGGAAACAACCTTTAAGCTAAAGATGGGACATGCTGAAAGCCAGGAGCTTCTCAGGGTTTCCAGTGGGGGGCAACAATATTGTTAAAATTCACTTTGCCTCTGGACGAATACAAATTGTGTGCTAAAGCAAGGCGTGATGCTCTGCAGACCGATTCAGCCCGGGCTTGTTAGAGGAGGAGGAGGGCCACGGTGGTAAGATGGGTAGCGCGCGAATCGCAGCCATCCACAGCCTGATGGTGGATGTAGCTGGGAGAGATGACCTCCAGTTCTTGGGAATGCTTTTTGAAAATGAAGCTTCTTCGGTGCCACCCAAAATACCCACGCGCCAAAGTTTTCGACACACTTTTAACACTGCTCTGTGTTTTGTGATGCCGTCCTCGCAGCACTGTGGGGGTGAGCTGCCCTTGCTCTCTGCGTGTAGAGCCCTCACCAACATCAGGGATGTGTCACCGAGGGCAGCTGTGCGCGTGTGAGCTGGAAGGGCCACGGTTCCCGTTTTGTTCCCAGATGCCCTCACGGGTACCTGAGCATGCTCCACTTTTGCTCTTGGTTGGCCGTCAATTTTGTACAATAATATAAACACTCAAACAGTCCTCCATATCTTGTAGATCTGGAAGCAGTTAATTAGCTGAGTACAACCAAAGCAGAAGCAAAAAATAGATTCTCCTCTTCAGAGGTGTTCCTGGAGAGCCAGATGTCTGTCATCTGCCGCAGTATCCGAATGCCTGCCTCCAAATACTGGACAGGGGTGGGTGAGATGTCTGGGCTCTCCTGACTGTTAGAGCAGTGGAAATGAGGAATAACCCCTTCTGCATCGCTGTGGTTTGCTGGCGGTGTAACTTTGCAGAGTTTAACCCCTTAACGTGGGAGCTCCTCTGATCATCCCGCTCCCTTCCCCGGTCCAGGAGCAGGGGAGTGCGGTCACCCGTGCGCACAGAGGGAGGAAAACATATAGGACTCTTGGCAGTGGGTCTGGCCCACAACATTCCCTGGCTGTGCACTTGAACGACCTATTTCTTACTCTTTGGTTTATTCTTTCAAGCCCTTGCACAGGGGAATAATCTGTTTTCATTTTATTCTTCCGACTGAAATCAACATGACTGCTCGCATCAGCTACGTTTACGAGATCAGGCTCCCTGGTTTGTAAAGCTGTGCGTAGTTCATCTCTGTTGGTAAACTTCTTTTCTTACTTGCAAATCTACCCAAGAGAAAATGGTCAGAAAATGTGTTACTGGCTCAGAGACTGAGTAACCTACCATTTAACAATGGTTGGAAGGGTTTCTCTGTTTTTATGTAGAGTGCAGATCGATAAATCTTTAATAAACATCCATTTTTTTAGATAATGCATCTTTTAAGCTACGGGAATGGTAAATTACCTACAAAGATGAGCTTCAGTACAGAAAAAGAAAAAGAAAAGCTGATGTATAAAATTTCAGCCCTGGGAATTTTATGTTTTAATCAGTTTGCTTAATAAAATAGAATAAGGCTATTGCAGTTATCAGCAAGATACTTTTCAGAAATCTGACACTTACAGCTGTCTGGTTTATTAATGTGAATCACAAAAATAAATGGCAAATACAAAGCATTCAGCTGAAGTTGTGTTAACTCCCAAGATGGCTTTCTTATTCTGTTGCCTCACTAGCTTAAGTTTGTAATGACAGCACTGCAGATCTGATGTCTTTGTACTGAATTTTTAAATAATCCTTAGAAGAAAGAAAAATCAGCAATCTAACCAATTAAGACTAGGGGTTTGGATTCGGAGTTACAGACACTTCAAAGAAAGCTAAGTTTGCTCAAAAAGACATTTTCCCATGTCACTTTTGGTTCAGACGTGAACTATGAGATGTATTTTGTAAAAAAAGGCTGTTTGTTTCATATTTAAAAGCCATCTAAGCATGCCTGTGGTTGTAACAATGACCGTCATGTTTAAAAAAGTAGTTGTATATATTATAACATAATAAGATAATAAATAATACATGTCTGTCCATACCTATCTATCCACCCATCCATCCATCTAGCCAGCCATCCATGTAAATCCATTCCTCTTAACTGTGAAATTACGAATAGCAAAAAATGTCCGTTCTCCCTGATACGCTCTGTTTTTTCCTAGGCATGCTTCTGTACCTAAACCTCAGATTTAGAGGAACTCTTCTTTCAATCAAGCTTGCTTACAAATCTATGTTTTCTGTGCGAAACCGAAAATGTCAGTGCGACCAAACTGCAGATCTCCCCTTGCACTCAGCAATGATTTTTTGTGTTTGGCCTTTCTCTTTTTTAAGGGGGGATGGGGAGAGGTCCGGTGAAGCGGTTGTCTCTGTGTGAATCCAAGCACCAGGACCTCTTGGGTCCAAATCTCAGCAGTATCTCTGTGGCTGCAGTCAGCTAAATGGTTTTTTCTGTTATCAGCTGGTGGCGGATAGAAGTCCCCTCTGTCCTTGGTGGGGCCCTAGGAGGCTCAGTGAGCTGTTTTGGGGGGGCAGGCGAGGGAGCATGCCTCCCTTGTGGGGACCATCGCTGCTTTGCATCGAGGCGGCTGCTGCCAGCCGCAGGCTCCAGGGATGCCAGTTTTAATAATTGAAAGCTTTGCTCCCTTACACAATTCGGAGCTCTGTACCCTCCTGCGACGAAAACTTCCCGATGCCTTTGGCTGCCGGTAAAATACCTGTGCCTGCGGGCAGGTGCGGGCTGCCTGCCGCTGCTGGAAGTGGGAATTTCACCGCGGGGCATGGCAAGTGCTGGGGGTGCCGTGGGGATCGTGGTGGGGCTCGTCCCTGTGCTGCTTGGCCGGCGGGCAGGTCTGCAGGGCAGAGGACAGCCCCCTGCCCCTGGGAACGGGCACCCCACGCAAAGCCCCGACACCGGCCTTTTATGCTGCGGACTTTTATCATTCACATGGGACGTGGATGATTAAATAACCTATCTGGGCTGAAAATTCATCGCTGCAGTGGGATGCCTGCGAGGGAGAGCAGTGAGGGGGCAAGCGAGGCAGTGGGGTGGCTCTCAAAGAGTCTCCCTTCCTCAGCGTGGGGCTGGAAACAGCTGCGTGGGGGTGACAGCAGTGTCTGGCAAATGGCAGGGGTGCTTCCCATGAGAGGAGGGGATGGACAAAAGGCAGGGGAGAGGTCTGGGTGATTGGGGAGACAGCAGGAGAAATATTTGGCATGGTGGGATGCTGGCGAGACCAGCGCTGCAGAGCAGTAGTGTTCACACAAGTAACCATAAGTCTTTCTTGGCTGCCTGTGCATCCTCGTTATGAATTATTTTAATTTCTTCTGTGGATTTATTAAGCGCCTTTTGTCCTGGTGGCTCAGCACTTATTTACCAAGTTAAACCAAGCAGTAAATTACCTATGCTTGCCTGGGCACAACGGACAACGCGACAGAGCTGCCATTATTGTGTTAGGAAACAAAAATCAGGCCAGAAATAAAGAAAATGAGAATGCTCTTACTTTATTTCCTGCCTTTGCGTGCTTCTAGGTCTCCCTGGAGAGAGGAATCTGTGCTGGAAGTCCTCCTGGAGAAGACCTCTGTTGTCCCCAGGGCCTTAAAACTAAGGAGTCTCCTGGCTGATGGATAAGCACTGATTTTCTCTCTGCTGGAGCTTATGTACGCAGTTGCTTTTTGCAACAGCTCCTAATATTGACATCAAAATGCACCTTCTCCCCAGCAAAGACTGATCCGGTCTGAGACTTTGCTCCATCCATTTCTTCTGGCTCCACTTTGTCTTCTGCAGTGACATTGCAGTGGGGCTGTGTTTCCCCCGGTGATTTGCAGATAGGTGAGGTATTAGCCGGGCATCGCGGCTAGTTCCACAGTTGGCCCTTCTCCACAGAGCCCATTAAAGCTTTTATGCTACAATTTAGGCTAAGAAATTCTATTTTATCAATTTTATTGTCCTCAAGGTATCACGGTGAATGTCAGATTGGATTATACAAATGAAGACGATTTTACTGAGAGCCTGTTAGAGGCTCCGTGCTAATTTTATAACTTAGTTTATAAAGTGGTTCTGCTAACACTGAATTGATTGTGAGTGAAGAGGCAGAAGCTGTTTGGTCTTTTGATACGTTGCTTCTCGGTAGAAGCAACACAGTTGTGCAGTTTAGTTGAGAGCATCAAATAATCGTAGTGGGTTCCCAGCATTTGGTCGTTTACAATCCCCATACGTTTTCTGTGCAAACATTTTCCCTTTTCTGATGCTTGTTTTTGCTAACCCTCTCTAGTCAGGAGACAGGGTTCCCTTATTAATCTGTAAATCAGAGACATTTAATTGCTTCTGCAATTTCAGTATGGGTTTGGTCGTGTTCCAGTGGAAAAAATGTTGCTTTGACCAACCACTGTGATGTCTGTTTTTCCAAGCAGGAGACAGAACAGAGAGCAGAGATAAGATAGAGTCAAACAGAGAATGCCTTTTCTAATTACAAATGGCCCATTCTGTTCCGCTGTGGGCAAAAGGCCAGATGTAATATATTACAGAATATAACAATATAACTGTATATATGTATACTTAATATTAGGGGAGAAAAACACATGTGAACTTACAGTGTCTTCAATAGAAGGAATATGGGTGTTTCTTTGGAATAAGTTAGCAATTTGTAAAAGGGAGAATTTTCTATCTTTCTGACTAGCTGTAGACTTGAGGCGCAGTTACAATGCTGTTTACATTCACAACCATACTCAGATCAATTCATAATGAAGGCAGATGAAGGCAGGCTCCTCTAATGACTGGAAAGAGTCCAGAGTATGTCAGGAATTTCTGAGACTCTTTCTAGGGTGCACTGCAGCTAATTAAATCCAAGGAATGATAATAAATAAATAAATAAATTTTTAAGAGTAGAGGAAGTGCAAATACAGATTGCAGAACTAACCTCAAGGGTCGTTGCCATTTCTAAGCTGTCTTCACTTGAATCTAATTTTTTGAGGGAGGGGATAACTGCATTTATTTACATTTCTGTGTACATTTCCTTTCTCACAATGCTGCTTCCAGCTTCCTCAGCGCAGAGCCCAGAGGGTTATGCACAGATAAGAAAGAGCTGAACAATCCCAGTAGGATGGGCACTGCCTTCCTCCTTTTCTTCTTCCAGCTCTTGGAGCGCCTCTGTGCTGGTTCGGCTTTGCGCACCCCATCGGTGCCTGCAAATGTTTCTTTGCACTTCCATGTGTGGGCATCTCTGTGAGTGTCTCTTTTACTCCTTCTCCGTTTCAAGTTGTCCGAGAGTCCAGGCACACTGCTGAGCAGCCCGTAACAATGCACAATTCAAGAGGTGCATGTATAGGTTAGGCTTTAAGCATGGAAAGGCTTAATCTCTTCTTGAGGTTGGCAGCCTGCACTGGAAACCAGCAGGCTCTTGCTGGACTCAAAGAAAATTGGAAGGAAGGCTCAGGGGTAGCTGAGCATCAGCGTGTGGGGACGCAGGGCTGCCCCTGCCCTCCCTCCCCTCACCACCTGCAGGCAGGAGAAACCAGTTTGATGCTGAGCAGGGCTTTCTGCGGGGTGCGCAAGGTAGGAAGCCCCCATGGCACTCTTTTTTCCTGGCGGTTTTTGAGGTGGGAGCTTGGCTCTCAGTCCGGATCAGGGAATTGCCGGCCACAGGTAACGGGCCAGATAAAGTTTCTTGTTGGCCTGAGTGCTTGATGTAGTCCAGGCGGTCCAGTCACAAAACAATTAAACAACAAACACCCCTTCATCAGTAAGGGATCGCTAGCATTTGTTATCCGCACGGCAAGGTGAGGCCAGGCTGCTCGGTGGATAGAGCGCTCTCCTCAGATGCCTCGAAGGTGAGGTTTGGGGGAGCAGGTGGGGGACGGTGCCCCATGGACCGGGGGAGCCACATGGTTGCTGTCAGGGTCTCCATCACCCGGGAAAAGCTCACTCATCCCCCCCCAGCCACTGCTGCTTCAATTATTCAATTGTGCAGCCTTAAATAAAGAGCACGAGGGAGGTTAAAGCTTTTAGCTGTCTTTTCAGAAGCCATTACAAGGAGCTGGTAGTGCGGCCGGTGGAAGAGAGAGCTGGTTTGGAGCTAAAGGTCCAGGTGGTGCCTAAGACAGAGCGCATTAGAGATGGCTTCGTGGGAGAGGGATACCGGAGCAGCCTTGTGGGAGGGGGCAGATTGCTGGGCTTTCCCACTTGACACTGGTGGGAGTCAGTGGGCTTCAGGGGCTCGCCAAGAGCTTTGCAGAGAAGCGGTCTGCTCTGCCAGTGCTTGCAGGTCCTTGCTGAAGCTTGGAGGCCAGCGTCTCCTGGGCCTCTCTTTGTTTATTTGCCTTCAGAGAGTCTTTGAAATCCTACTGTATGAAGTCTTGTGTAAATATATTTTTAAAAAAATCCCACAGTTTAACGGGAATAGAAAGCAATTCCTGTGGTCCTGCATTTGCTGAGCCTGTTTCCCGCTGAGGAATATGAAGCTTTAAATAACTAGTGAAGTGGCTGCAAAACTTGAGGAGGAACTACAGGAGAGATGCAGACTTTGAATTTGTAAATACTTAGGTGTGATCCTGTAGACTGGCTATAGAAATATTTTTTGGAATATTTGGGGTGTGCATAAAGGCTGCAGGACTAGGCTCTGTTGTGCTTAATAATGCCAAAGATCTATATGAACAGATAAATGCAGATAGCAGCTATTGCAGCAGTAGCAAAACTCACAAGGACTCCAGGAACACCAGTGCAAAGCTGCAGAGCACCTTTCTTTTTTCCCTCATTTATGCTGGTGCAAAGCTCTGTTTCGAGATCAGATCTTGGTGCTGCAATGCCACTCTGTGCGGCTGAAAACCTAAGAGGTGTGCAAGCCATTGGGTTAGTGACATGGCTGAATGGTGACTTCATTCACTGTTCTTCGTTCAAAAGTGGTCTTTTTTCAAATCGACTAATTTTGTTTGTTCTTTGCAGTCAGTTACCATCAAGTTCCCAAATATTTACTGCCCTTAAGATGTGTATGTGTGTCTATACATTTGTGTAGGCTTACAATTAAGCTTGAAGGCAAAGTAGACTTATTTAATGATTTTTCTCTTTAAGAGCCATTTTGGTTTTATTTTTTAGTAAAAATATAGATGCTGGGAAGATGCCAGGTTGTCGTGCCCCATTAATAACTAGAGGAGCTGCCCTTTAAAACTTGACTTTTATCTTGAAGACGTAAGTTCCTGGTTTTCCTTTTCTGCAGAAAACATGGTAAAACTAGCAGATGTAGGGCATAGCTGAATGATAGCCATTGTGGGCTTTTCCCCCCACTCTCTTCCCTAACCATCTTGTAAATGGAGGGATTTTCCATGCTGCTACCATTGATCCAAATGCATCTCTCAGCTACCCATGGCTGTCAGCCTGTGCTTGCAACTCACTTGCTCTTGCGTAGCCGCGGGATGGGAGGGCAGTTCTCAGTGTCTGGGAAGAGAATGGGATTTCTGTGGTAAAAAAAGAGGCCTGGAGCGTGGCTGGCTTTCATGGGGCGCTCGCAGGTTTTGCAGCATTTGTGGTCCCGTTAGAACCAGAGCTGCTGGACCACGGTTGGTATTTGTAATAGGTCAATTTCTAACCTGCATCACTGGAGGCAAGAACGTGACATTGTGACCTTGGGCACGCCAAAACCATCCCAGAAAAACTGCAAAGGGCCTCAAATAGATCCTTTTTCAAAATTTTCCTTGTCCTTTTCTTTTTCCATCCTCTGCTCGCTGAAGTGGTTAGAGCAGGAAGGTTCAATGGGTTTTGTTTCTCTCTCGGCAGCATTGCGTCTGGTACATGTGGAAGGAAACGGTAGTGGAGCAGTAAGTCAGAGGGAGAGGGG
This sequence comes from Charadrius vociferus, assembly GCF_000708025.1. NCBI lineage: Eukaryota > Metazoa > Chordata > Aves > Charadriiformes > Charadriidae > Charadrius > Charadrius vociferus. Next base: position 1,348,899 of record NW_009646499.1, read on the forward strand.
GAGCACAGTCTGCATCCCGCAGGGCTGGACTCCTCGCCTTGGGGTGCTTGTCAGGAAGGGAGGGGTAGAATGACGCGTTGAAGGAAGAGCATCTCAGAGCATGCTCCGGTGAGGCCAGGCTTTTTGCAGGTTTTTTTTTCATTTTCCTGTCCCATCCCGCCTCCACATACGTGCCTGTTGATTTCACGAGCCTCTCCTCTCCCTCAGCGAGAGTGATGTGCCAGGGTCTTTAGCTGTTGAATCCTGCTAATATATGAGAGATTTTCCCCGAATGCCGTAACTAGATGGTGCCAAGCTGAACTTACAGTCTGCAAACCGTATTTCTTCCAATGCTCCATGTCTTTTAATGAAAACAAGGCCCTTCCTCTGACATTATGTGATGCTTTTGTTTTATAGAGATTACACTGAAATTCTCACTTACGAGGTTATTACAGTTTATAATCCCTTGAAACTCCATTATGAATCCTCTTGTAGTAACAAGTACCTGGCTGTCACGTATGCAAATGCCTTATCTCATGAGAGCAGACGGGCACAGAGGGTGCCCTTTGCTGAACACTTCAAGGTATGTGCTGAGATTGCTTGTTTCTTTTTGTGCAAGTTTATCCCAAATGAAACCTGCCCTCCAATAAATCGATAATGCTTCTATATTTGTCCAGGGGTTTCTGTTGGTTTGCTTAGCTGCGCCAACACAAATCCCAACCAGAAAAGTTACTGAAGCAGGAAGATAAATTTTGACTGGCTGCTACCAGAAATACCTCCTTAATCAAAATGTGCAGGGTGTTGTGCTGTGTGTGCAATCTGCCTCATCTATGATCATCATCAGCAGTGTGTACTTTGAAGTAGCTGATTTTGCGTGTTAAAAACAAAAATACAAATTACAATTCTTTGTAATCTCCTGCAGTACTTTTAGGTCCTTGGAAGTGTGCAGTGAGCAGACAGGGCTTTGCTTTGCTGCCTCCCAACCAAGGGGATCTTCTCGTTTTACCAACAGGAACTTAAAGATCTGAATTTCTTACAAACTGTCCAGTCTAATTGTAGAATAATAGCATCATAGAACAGTTAGAGTTGGAAGGGACCTTAAAGATCATCGAGTTCCAACCCCCCTGCCATGGGCAGGGACACCTCCCACTAGACCAGGTTGCTCAAAGCCCCATCCAGCCTGGCCTTGAACACCTCCAGGGATGGGGCCTCCACAGCATCTCTGGGTAACCTGTTCCAGTGCCTCACCACCCTCACAGTAAACAATTTCTTCCTAATATCTAATCTACATCTACCCTCTTTCAGTTTAAAACTGTTACTCCATGTCCTATCACTACACTCCCTGATAGAGAGTCCCTCCCCATCTTTCCTATAGGCCTCCTTTTGGTACTGGGACTTAGGACTTCATTTGTCTCTAACATCTTCCTGCTAACACTTCGTTTCAGCTAATGATAAGGGTTGTTCGTCATCTTTCTGCAACACTGGGGAAAAACTGCAAACTCAGAAAACTACCACTCGTCCTTGCTAAAAAAAGTAATTAAGGAACTTGCTGTATTAACATGTGCAAAGTGAAGCCAGATTGCGTCCTCTCCCGAGACCCTGGTGAGAGAGAGATACTAGGGCTTTATCATAGGAACACTGGGTCTTCGTCTGGGCTAATTGAACTGTCATAAGCAGTGCATCAGTTAAGATGGTCAGATACATCTCCATTGCGAAATCCACAACTGACAATGCGGCGTTCTCGGGAGAAAATCCTGGCCTCGCTGCAAAGCCTTTGACTTCGGTGGTGGGGGCGGGGAGGGAGAGAAGGTTAAAAAGAAGAAAAAGGAAAAAGCAGAGGAGGAAAAAAGGCTAGGGCCTAATTGAAGTTACAAGTGATCTTATTTTAGAGAATGTTTTCTTAACGGAGTGCTGCAACCCTCCGCCTCAGCCCTTTGGATTAAGTTACTGTTGGTAGAGATAAGCTTCATTAGGGCTGTCGTGTCCAAAGGAGGCTTTTCCACGGCCGTTACTCTCCCTTCCTCCCCCAAACCTCAGGTACAACGATAAAAACATTAACGGGGGCCAGAGCGGGTCATGAAGATGAACGTTTTATTACTATGCAAATGCAGGCAATCTAGGGAATTAATATTTCATGCGTGCCTCTCTTCACAAGGCGTGTTTTGATTACAAGCTCCCGGTCCCTCGGCGGGGTGGCTGGCTGTTGGCGTAAGCAGGGTCTTGAACTTAGTTTTGTTTCTTGCCAGCTGTTGTCTGGGGACCAGTCAGGGGACTGGCTGGGTTGTGGCAGGCGGGCTGCCCTGGGGAGTTGTCTTTGCATTGCCAAAGATCCAGATCCAAAGATGCCGAAGATCCAAGTGGCTCCAGAGAGGAGCAGAGCGTCTGGGTGTGCGCAGCACGACGAGTGCCGCTTCCCAAGCCTGTAATGCCATGTTGCACGTCCTTCCTGGGAGGCCAGCTCAGGAAAGGAAGGTCTGCAACAATTACAGAAGTGGTTGAAATCATTTTCTCTGCATTCCCCTAGCAGGCAGCGAGGCAATGCTACAGACAGATGCACGGGCGAGATGCAAGTGGACAAGCTGCTGTCTGGCATGGTAACCCCGCTGTGTGTTTGCACGGCACCGAGTAACGCAGGCAGGGCCGCAGCGCTGGGCTGCTCCTAAGAGGGCTTTGAGCAAAGAGCAGGTCTGCTTGGCACGGGTGAAGATGCAGATTTCCTCAGGCTGTCCCCAAGGGCGATGGCAGTCCTTGCACCTGCCTTCGAGAGAAACAGCATGTGGTCCTCCAGCACCCGCTGATGGGTAAAACGCTGAGGGCATCCGTGGTCCCTTCGGTTGGGGCTGGCAGCAGGCACGCTGCCCAAAAAGCCTCACGTGCTTGGGAATACCGAGTTACGGCTGGGTCCTGCCCCTCTTCTCTCTTCCTCGGCCCCTTTGCAGGGAGCAGCTGCAGTTCCACCTTCATTACGCCTTGCAGCGTGCCTGTCACCGCCGCTGTTCCTTTTGTGCAGCAGGCGGGCAGCGGTTAAAAGTGACGTAGAACTCATCAGGATGGGTCTCAGGATTCAAGTGCTCACTTGCTCTTTCCTTTACTGTGATTTTAATGACCGTTTATCACAATGTATATGCAACGCAAAAGGCGTGAGTCAATCCGTACCACTACCTGAGACCACGCAGGCAGCATTCTGCTTCTGGTGCACTCACCCAGGAGTAAGAGCCTCTTAATGTGTTCAGAGCATTAATAAGCTTAAAGTGGATTTGAAGAAAAGGTAAGAGAATTGTGAATTAAATATTGATCCTGGTATTTCGTTGTTGAATTGCAGACGTTCAATTGCCCATGGATTATTCTGCCATCGAATCATAGCAGCTAGAGATGGAAAAGCCGTACAATTATCCCATTCATCTCTTTGCCAATGGAAGAGTGTTCCCCACAGTACATTCTCGTAGTGGTTGAAGTTGATTACTTAATTCCAATTACTGACAGTCTACTAATTGCTTAGGCTGTATTCCAATTTTTGTCAGCCCTCCCATCATGTTAACTCCTTATCTAGAGGTCTGCCCTGCCTTCTGGAGGGGGTTTTGAAAAGGAACTTCTTTTTTTTTTTGGAGTGATTTTCAATAAGAACTTTTGAAATAAGCCAAAGTTTCCCCCTATATTTTTTTCTGTTCAGCTTCGTTTCTGACTGCATGTGTTCTTGGTCCACCTGCACTTTATAAAATAAACAGGCAAACTAAAATGCCTCCAGATGAGTCATTTAAGGAGAGCAGACGTGTGTCCGCATTCCCCAGCCATGATTATTTTCCTTTCGATGTGCCCTGGTCACTAGCCTCCAGCGGATGGCTTTCTGATTTTATATACTTCTAAATAAATTGAGGCAAAATATCTCTGCCAAAATGTCTAGCATCGGATTCACATAATTTTTTCCCTGCCATTAGAGAATTATCCTCCAGCAATCCTTAGTTACAGAAATTAGTTTTGATGAAAAGGAAATATTAACTTTCTCTGTTACTCACTGCTAAATTCACACCTCAGCCCTTCACCGTCTTCTCTCTCCTTAAAACTGCCCTGTTTTACCCCAGGCCATTTTGCTGTCCGGGAAAAATTAGCCACGCACTGGCGAACATCAGAGGGCAATGGGCGGTTTTCTGACTGCCCAAATTCCTTTAAATCATTTATTTTTTCACTCATACATTTTTTGGCCAGCAAATGTGTGTGAGCAAGGGTTTCTTGATGGGACTGGGCAGCCAGAAAGGTACCAGATGGAAAGGTTGGCAGAGACCGGGGGTCATGGGAGAGCGAGGACGAGTCTGTGAAGTTTATTTAAAAAAGAAAGCGCTAATGATGGAGCCGAGGGTAAAGGCTGGTGTGGGTCTGGAGAGAAGTTGAAATGCTTGAAGGTGGATAAAAGGACTTTTCTTCTGTGTGTGTGCGTATGTGTGTGTGTAGCACAGAAGCAAGTAGCAAAAGGCAGCTGGGGTGATAGCAGCAGACTGGAAGGATGCTCAGCATCCCTCAGCAATGCTGGGCTGTGCCCGGCACCACGGGGGGACCACAGGCACTGAGGGGCTGGCGGGCTGCCTGCGCCCACGGATCTCAGCCGTCCCTGGAGGTGATGTGAGAGTGAAAGGAACGCCTCGCAGCTCAGAGCGGCATCGGGAAGGCTCCGAGGGGACCATGGTAAAGAGGCTTAGTTTTGACAGGTGAGGGCACGGCACTCCCAGATGAAGTGACACCAGATAAATGACTGTCATTTTCAACCACATCTCCGGTGCAGAGTTTTGTGAAAGAAGATTTCCAGGCACAAAGAGAGGAATTTGACTGTTGCTGAGGATTGCAGCCAGAAAAGAGTAAGTCAGTATAAGAAAGTCCACTATTTTAAGAAGTTTACGGAAGAACGACAACCATGTGAAAGCAAATCTTTTAGGCCTCCAGGCACGTAAAATTAAAGAATTCTGCTCAGTCACGAGATGACACAGAGATATGTCAAACTTCCGGCCTGAGAGCTAATAAAAAGGCTTGAAGTCTTGGCTTGGGTTTTATTTTGAACATCCCAATTGAGCGCTGAGCAAAAGAATAGCTGGGGAGCAAGCAGGCTGAAAATGAGCCTGTGGGGCAGAGCTGCCGCTTTGAAGATGCGTGGCCTTCCGCTGCCACACAGCTTTATCATCTAAGGCTCGCCAAGTTTTTAACCTGATAAAATGAACTAGGCAAAGGGAGAGGAAAATGCGCGAAGGGAAAATGTTACATCTGTCTGCAGTTCAAGCTGAGCCTCCAGCTCAGGTTACAGAGGGAAGTAAAGTTCACAGGAGTTACTTTAATATTTTAGTAACTGCGGTCAAGACGATGGTTGCGTTTATGACTGGCAGTGTAGAATAACCGATAGGAAGCATTATCTGTCCTGAAGAATACACAGCCTGAGACAGGAATGCTGTATGTTAGCTCAGAGTGTAATATTAGAAGGAGCTACTACCTCCCGTGATAGTTGCTTATGAAAGAAATGTGTTGCCGGTTACTGTAGCTGCGCTATGTAACCTCCAAAACAATTCCCACCATCACCTCCAGACACTAGTTTGTGGATTTTTAATCTTCTGTTTGATGGCTCACATGGCCATTCTCTCAAAATGTGAATTGTGTCTCCATTAGAGATGGCTGTCTAAAGCAAGAAATCATCCTGCTTCTTTCTGCTTACCTTATGTTGGTGTATAGCTAATGGCACATGCACTTGACTGCTCTCAAACCTCAGTATATCCTGTATATTTCTGTCCTTTGCAATAGGACTCTGAACCAAAAAGATGATAAGATGGTATGGGTGATATGGGCTGCATGGATCTCACCTTTGACGGTTATCTTTAGACATAGAATATTTGTTTGAATAGCACATAATTTTATACTTACAACTATGGTATTCCATAATTAAGGACTGCTTATATTTAGGAGATTTTTTTAAAAAATCACTTACTTTCATTAATTTCCATGCCAATTTTAGTGGTAAGATATTTGTGTTTAAACAGACAAAAAAAAATACTAAAAAGAAGGGATCGGACATCTTTCTGTGTTTTCACAGGACATGGCTGTGGGGGCTGAGATTACAGGAAAGGAGATTTTGGTAGATCTCCTGAAAGTCTTTCAAAGGAGAAGAATAATTAAGCACCAGGATAGTTGCCTGGAGAAGTGGTTAGATCTGCACTGAGGAAGATTAAAAACTCATTGGATGCATGTTGTAAGCATGACCTAAGTTGAGTGGATCTTGCCTGTGGACTGAAGGGTGATCTCTGTTTTGAGTGATTCCCAAGAGTCAGGGAAGAAAGACAGCGGGTCTGCACCAGTTACTATTGTTCAGCCTGGATTTCATTCTCCTTGTCCAGGCTGGGTTATAGGATTAAAGTCCTATAAGCCCCCAAAATAGTGCTGTATTTGTGGCAGTGCGCTAGTTTGGAAACACAACATAATTGCAAAGAAAAGTCAATGACCTTATTCAGAGTTAAGTGGAAAAATCTGTGGTCCAAAGGGAAGTTAGCTTTTGGCAAACAAAAATAACCAGATTTAGCAAAGCAGAAGAGAATGAGTGGGCAAATGCTGTTCTGTTATTGTGTAAACTGTAATGCTCTTCTCCTTCAAGGTTGCTTTCCAGTTGAACCTTAAGCAGTTGCGAACAGAAATTTTAGGATCTCCTTCCCGAATAAATAACAGCTCTGGAAAGCAGGTGCAGATTTACAGGGTGGTGATGAATGACTGCAGAGACCTTGGCACTCCATTAACACTGCTGGGTATAGAGTGTCCTCCCAGATCATACGGTGTGGTTCACAACTCTCCGTGAAGTTTCTTTAAAAAGCAATCAACCTCCATCCTGGATGGAATGTTGTAATGGACAGGTGGAGGGGATTACTGAGCTCTAGTCTTGCAGCTCTTCTCCCAGTAGATGTTGCCATCAAGGCAGCTCTGGAAAGAGAAAGGAAGAAGGAGGTAATTTCTAGTTCTTTTGCCTTGCTGTGATTAGCTATTTCACTGTGAAATGCTGAAGAAGTGGTTCTGGTGCTTTAGCTAAGAATGCTTTGGGACAAATGCTGACGATCACGCATGGCCCATGGAGCTGGTGGGCAGACTTCCCAGCAGCCCAAATGCAGCCATTCTGAAAAAAAAACCGCTCTGAGCGACTACTGGCTTTCCATTGTGCTACAGAACTGCTAAGCGATCCACGTTGCATATGAAATTAATATGCGTGGGTAAGAATGGAACACCAAGCAAGCAGAGGTACGTTTTCAAATGTTTTATGTTTTTTTTTCCTGCAGCTTTGCACCCAAAGGAAAGCTTCCTGGAGAGTCAGGGTTGGACTGTCAATTGAGGAAGCTGAGGAAGTGTGCCCGTGCATGTGTTTATTTTCAAAACAGCCATCCTTGGTGTGAGTGTTGTTTCCCAGGTGAAACAAGAGAAGAGTTCCCTTCCCTGCTGCACACAGCTCTGACAGATTGATGTAGTGTGCCCAGGAAGAAAAGAAATGCTTGTCCAAAAATTATTTCCCATATCTTTGAGAGGAACAAGCCATATTATTTTTTCCCTTGATTCTTAGCGCTGAAAGCTCTGCCTTTACTCTTTAATAGATGACTGTGTTTGATGAAGGTTTTTGAACCGCCTAAATGGTCAGGTGTCAGAGATCTATAGGCAGCTGGTGTTTGTTTAGTAAATGATGTCTCTGTTATTGTAGTAAAAGACAGGCCTCGGTGGGCTATAAATACACTCAGTTCCCATGCATCATACCTCTGTCCAAAGGTACGTTTCAGACCTTTGGTTGTTTGCTCTCCAATTTCTTTCTTTTTCATTACATTTCTCCCTCCTTCTCTCCCACCGTGTTATTACACTGAAACAAGACCAAACCAAGTAATTCACATAATAACCCTTTCAGAAGGAAGCAGAGTTTTCTATATACGACAGTTGTCATTGCGATCTTTATGATTGTTGTTTGCAAACCATCGGTGCTCCAGTGTTACTTGAGTAATGTGACAAAGACGACAATGAACATGTATTTAGTGGATACCACTACTGCAATGCAAAATGCTCCTATCTATCTGCATGAGAAATTGTGAAATGGCGGACCTTAATCTGTTTTCCTGAGTTGATTGCACGTCTGCACTGTGGAAGGTTAGAAAGGGACCTCTGATGGTTAGAGAGTGCATGGGATTTTGTGATTAGATGGGTGGCCAGAAAGGAGCTTCAACAGCAGGACTATTTCCTGTCTGTCTCTCCTCGTTTTACTCCTGTGATGGTTGGTCTTGCAGATGTAGAGGAATTTGGGTAGTTGACAGGATCGGTAGAGCTCCACCAAGATCCAAAACCTCACCAGACATTCATTTGCATATCTAAAGCTGTAAGGTTAAAGAAAAAAGTGGCTTTGGGGATCCATTTTTTCTAGAACTATATTTCCTATATAAAAGTTTATGTTCTTCTGGATTTCACCTACACTGATATTATAAAAATAGCTTGTCTTGTGGTGTCTTGACCATTTTGTTTCTGGTTCTGTTTGGGACTCTTAATATGAAGTGGGAGATTGGTGCAAGGCTTCTGCAGTAAAGGGAAGCTAACCTTTCCTTGTCTTGGATACCGCATGGTCTTTATTATCTTATGTCAACTGGGTTGCCTTCTCTCTTTTGCCTTGCCCATAACCCAAAGCTGCTGGTCTGCTCGGCTAGAAGTGCCAGTGCAGCGTAATTGAGAACAGAAAGTGCTCTGAATTCACTTGACATACAGGTGGTGCTGGCTGGTTCCTCAGAGTCAAATCCGTCCCAAATTTGAAAATGTCTGAACCTTGGAGGAGAGTGTATTTGAAAGAGGAAGGGAAAATATGAACACTTTGAAGCTTGGAGCAATTCACTGGCTCATCAAACTCTGAGCCCAAGCTTTCCAAATAAGAGCAATCTCTGCCCTTAACTCTTTATGCAGTAAATCTGAACATCTGGTATTTCACTTCTGGTGAATAACTGGCAGAAAGCACAGGAACACAGTCCTCCAGTTAACATCTGAAAGGCTTCAGATCTGTGAGTGGGAATTAAGTGCCCCATAGGGTCTGGGCACACCCTGTGGCCAGGGTTGCATTTGACCGTGATTAAACAAATGCACTTATGATTTAAAAATTGCCTTCAGATTCAGAATCAGATCGAGTTGCTAGAGGAAGTCCTCCCCTGGTAGACAGAGAGTTAAATTTACAGTCCTCACCAACAGGTGAGGAGGACAAGAAAGGGTGACATTGCAGGCTTTCTGATACTCTTCTGAAAGAACACAGTCATTTGTTTGGTATGGAGGAGTAGCGGGACCTCCTTTTAATATTATTTTTTCTCTTCAAGCATATCTGGCAGAATTAGAACTGCAATAAAGCTGTCCTGAAAATGATGCAAATGTGTGAAATTGCAGATCTCCTTCAACAACCTTTTGCTCTTAGTTTGTTTCTTTTCGGCTGTCAAGCGGCTGACTTTAAGCCTCCCCTTCCCCTGAAACAACATTTTACTGGAAAAGAAAAGATATTTTCTCACTTTTTCCTGGCTTAACTTTCCATTCTCCTCATTGATACTCCAAAGACGAATCTTTGAGGGAACCGAATAATTGGAATCTTCAGGGTACGAATTGTTCATTTTCCACTAAATATGAAACCCATCATGCTGAACTGTGAATACAGCAGGATACACTTAGCAGGTGTATGAAAATGAAAATAAAAGGACACTGATTGAAAGGAGAGGGAAAAAAAATCATGAAAGTGACATTTCCTCAACTCATCCAAAATATACAAAACTATTTTAACTGCTTTCATAACAGATACCATGCAAAGGGACCCAATTAATTTTATCTTCATGCTGCTATACAATCTGTATAATTCTTTCGGTCACCAAAATGTCTGAGGTACATTATATTATTCATACAGACTTCACTCCTTGGAAAAAGAAATCACATTTAATCTCTTTTTATCTACGGATTGATCTGTCTGTGAACAGCTTCAAATCTTAGCACGAAAAAAAGTGTAAGTAATAACAACCTGATAAATTCTGGAAGAAACCTTAAAGAGAAAGCATGTTCACATCAGACAGAGATTGATGTTTAAATAGAGGAGCACATACTGCGTGAATGTAATTGTGTTTAAAGGTATAATGTCTTGTAACTTGGTATAATGAAGAGATGAAGTGCTTTTGGAAGAGGTCACAGTAGCCTTACAATTTGCATGAGGGTAATGGAGGGAACACTAACAATAGCAAATGAAGCCCTAATTCCTTCCCTAGTTACTGGGAGCCAAATCCATTTCTACAATTCCTTGAGCTAGACTCAATTTTGTTCCGCTACTGGAAACCAGAAGCAGATTTGTGTATCAACAAAGAAGGGGATTTGTCCAAGACCCTCAAAGGAAAGTGCTGGTTCAGTTGAGCAGCGGGCAGTGGCAGAAATTTTATGAAACTTCTATGCAGGATGGAAAGGTTAAGTTGCCCTCTGGTTTTAGGAATAGGTGCCTTGCTTCCTTTGCAAGACTAGAGCCAGGTAAGTCCTTGCATTTTCATCGTTGATCTTCGCTTCAGCCTGTAGTGAACATTACAGGCTGTTCAGTGTGCCTGAGCCAAATGTCTCGATCTACAAGGATGCTGGAGAGGGAAAATGACACAATCTGCTGGAATTTGGTTATGGCAACACTGTATAATTGACAGGTCAGCAAGTGGGTGCTCAGTGATTTGTTTCCCAGAAACACTGAAGAGAGAGGATGGATGGGTAGATTGATTTCATAATTAAACGTGAAACTGCCTCATTCTTTGTTTCGTTGCCAGCTCAGAAGCCAGCCCTGGTGTGACGAATAGTTTTCTCTGTTTACAAGGCTTTCAGAAAGCTTTGGTGCTGTTTCAGGCATTCTTGGGCTAAATTTGGCTCTATCCAGGGGTCTGGGTAAATCTGTGTTAGTGTATGATTTCATGCATCTAGTACAGAGAAATCGGCAAATTGCGTACAGTTCTTTTCCTGCCTATGGGCTAACACACAGAAGAGCCGCAGCCAATGCAGCTTAATTTGCAGGGGACTCCAAATGCTGACTTTGGTATGTGGGCCTATGTTATTTTTTTAATCCCCAAAGACCCAACGTTTGATGCTTTATGCTTGTTGGCTCATCTGAATGTAGATCACAGTGTAAAGCTTGTTCATCTCCTGCAAAGTGAAAGCATGAAAATTAGTCTTGTAATATTCACTGAATTGAACCTGCTGAATCTAGAGACCAAGCTGGGATCAGCTCACCTTTGGGAGAAAGTCCGTAGGGTACCTGTGGCCGTTCGGCATGTGGTAGGTAGGAGAACCATCTGGATCTGCAATTGGAGGTGGAAAATGGCCATAGAAGAGGGGAAAGCACCACAACTTTCACTGGCTATAGATTTCAGTGGCCCCTTTATGTTCAGATGAGAACTGGGAGGGAGCTGAGGCCTGATGCGGAGCACTGAGTGGGAGCTGTGACCTGAGCTGGAGCACTGCTTGTTCTTCAGTTTGCTGCCCGGGTAGTCAGTGCTGCTCCCCAAACCTTTCTCCCAGCAGATCACAGATCACAAGGCTTGCCTGCCTTGTGGGCTTGTTTTTGAAGATTGCAGCATCTTCTCCAGTCTGGCCTGATGTCAAGCACATAATAAGTGTGTATTTGTTACAACGTGGGTGGGAAGCCTGTTGGAATATAGGACAGAGAGCCTGCCCTATATTACAGGGTTGGATTTTTTTTGTCATTTAACAAATGCTCATTTATCAAGGTGCTGAGGGGAGAGGAACCCAGCTATTTCTGCCTGTGTGCCTGCTAGGATTCAAAAAAAAAAAACACCTTTAAAGGTATAAACAGACTTGAAACCCCAAAGGATTTAAAGACAGACATGAAGCATATGCAAGTTTTTAGAAAGATAAGTAGTTAGCTCCATCCTTATTGTGTTTTTACTGATTCTAGAAAACATCTTAAAGTAGGGCTTTAAAAATGCTTCCTGTATTTCTGTCTATGCATTCATCTTTGCACGGTCTGCACATTTTAGGGGAGCTTAGTTTGAAATACTGGAATTGGATAGTGCTTCTCCTTTTCCTTATTTTAAGTAATTTTCTTGGCAGTGATTGTACTTAACATCAATGCCTAAACTAATATGCAGACTGGATGTCATTGGCCCTCATTCTCATCTCTTTGCCAGTCAAAGGGTAAGCGTGACATTAAAGTAATTACATTGGTCTGAAGTTGGCTTCAGAGGCTTAAGCCTGCTAAAAATTGTTTTGTGTGTTTCTTGTAATATATACAATGTTTTTAGGTTTTTGCTTACAATACACATACACACAACTGCTTGAAGAATCATACGTACTTTTTGTGTCCTCTAGTGACCTTGTTTATGGTACAACTATCAAAGAAAAAGCTAGGTTGGTTCCTCTTTGAGGCTATGACTTTGATCATAGGATATTGAATTGTACCTTACTTTATTTTAGAGGTTCTAATGAGAACAAAAGTCAGGAAAATTGAGAACAGCAGGGAGGGCCTTGCTATTCAGAGGCAGATTACTTTATCTTTAATCCTCTTCCCTTCCTTGTGCCTGATGCGCCATGCACATACGCGCATCCATGTGTACACAACTACTTGTACAGTTTAAGTTTCTCTTGCCCTCCCTCAGAGCCAGAAGCATAAATCTTGTTTCTCTAATAAAGGCATTTAAAGCACAAAGTTATGAAAATATTCTCTATATTTCCGTGTTGGGTATGTCACTGGCAGTAGGAAGCATTTATCTTCCCTGTCACTTAGTTTCCTTGCTGAAGTCTCTAGGGACAGCAACATTTGGTTTTCTTGAAATTTTCAATAAAGGACAGGCAAATAATGTCTTTCTCTACTCGGCTTTCCCCAGCGTAGCTCTGCCGAGGGTGTCTTGCAGGGGCAATTACACCACACCATTTTCTGTATTTCGGTGGATGTCGTTATTGCAGCATTTGTCCCCTTCGTGACAAATCGCATTATTCCTGTGGCCACGGAGCATTAGTGGGCCCAGGGGAGCCAGGAGGGGATCACGACCGGCTGCTCGCCCCTGGGCAGAGGCAGCCCCAAGAGGATGCAACCAGAAGGCAGCCAAAAAGGAGCCCATTTGGGTGCTCTCATGTACCTCTGAGCTGCCAGCTACCTCATGCTGAGTGTACCTGATCCCCCTTCCCTGCCTGGGGCTTGCTTCTCTCTTCACTTTGCAGTGATGCTCTCACTGCCCTCCCTACACCTCCTCCCAGCAGGGAGGGGGTCTGGTCCATGCGTATCTCTCTCTGCCCAAGCATTCGGCAATAGGTGGTTGCTTAAACAACAGTGGCGCCAGGCAACCGCGCCATTTTGCTGAAATAACCCTTTTTTCTTTGCCTTTTCTGTTTTTTGTTTTTTTGGGTTAGTTTTTTGGTGGGGGGTTTGTGGTTTTTTTTTTTGCTTGCTACCTGGTTTAGCATCAGGCTTTGGGCTTCTCTGGCAGCACAGCCTGAAAGGATAGCAGATGTCATGGTCTAGCTGAGGTTTTGAAGCCTGCACAGCAAAAAATGGCCAGAGTTTTTCAGCCTCACGTCAGGCCCTGCACGGGCAGCAGTCAGGCACTGTCTGTGTGGGGCATCGCTGAGGCCACCAGAGCAAATGCATCCTTGATGCTGCTCTTTATGTTAAATGGAGCTGTGCTAGGTGGCAGTTCTCTCTTTGAGATGCTAACGTGAGGGTGACAGGAAAGTATTAAGACATCAATAATTAAAGCCTTATCTTGACTTGAAATTCTTCCCCTGTTGAGTTCCCGATCCCAAACATTCAGCTGCAAAATCCCCAAAGAGGCCAGTTTGTCATTCTCACCTAGGCTTTATGTAACCAGCTGTGTTTTCCACATCCCAGGGGTGATGTGGGTCTCCAGGTCTCTTGCTTAAGCCTTATTAATTCACATTTGTTTTTTTTTCTAATACGGCTGTTCCCAATTCACTTTTTGACATATAGACAGAAGTGATGGTGCATTATATATTTCCTAGTATATAGATATTTCTGTTAACCTAAATAGCCTGCTTGGGGCAGGACAGAAGGGAATGGCTGGGCTTTGAGAGGTAAACATAAAAGACTCTGGTCTCTTCTCTCAGGTTGCATTAAAAAGACTGAAGAAATCTAGTATTTTGTCACTTGTAAGGTCCTTTCTGTATGCTTTCTTTCCCTCGAAATCTTCACCCCAGAAACAGCATGAACATGGTACTCCCTTCATGTGTGTCACCTTCATGTGGCACTGCACTGTGGTGAAAATACACTTTTGGTGCGTTAGAGGGGCTGATTTAACTTACTCGGCACTTCAGTTTAGCATCTAGACTTCTAAGCACAGCCATATTGGTAATTGTTACCATTGGAAAACAGATGCTTCGCTCTCTCAGTGAGGCAGGTAATTTGTTTGATGGTCTTGCTCTCTGGGAGTTTTTCGATTGTAGTATTTCCATTTGCTGTGGACAAAATGCATATGCTAACACACCAACCTTGTGCACATTTCTGCTTTTAGAATTTATGTAGAGTCTAGGTGGAAGCACGTGAATCAAAGTGGTTAAAGGGTTAACGCATAGCAAGATTTGTTCCTTCAGTTCTCTTTCTACCTTCGCTGCAGACAATGCGTTATTTAGTACAGGTGCTTCGCTGGGAATCTCAGTACCTTGCAGTAACGATCACTGCAGATAATCAGCCTCTGCCTACAACAGAAAAATTACTGCAATTGGATAATGTAGTTTATCTCCGCTGGGACCCCAGACGAGGCGCGTTAGCATAACTGCACAGCCAGCCGGCACAACACACCTTCTTGAACCGTGAGATCAGCGAGATGCTGCGGTGGTTGGTAGGGCAGTGCTTGTCAGCCATCTGCCGAGGCTGCGGTCCCCGCTGCTGATCAGCCGGGCACTGAATTCCCAAAGTATTCCTTCCAGGGACCACAGCCACGGCTAGCAATCCTGTATTCCCCATCGTCTTTATTTACCTGTGAAGCTCTTCTGCTCACAGAAGGAGGCGCGCTGGCTTCGATGGCAGCTCTCCTGCGCTGTTTTGCTAAACATGGCAGGGTGCTTCGTCTTAGCATGCCTGAAGATAAATGCCGTGTTATCAACATCAGCTTTAAAATAATTTGTTGAGAAAGTGCACCATTTAAAGTTACTGCTTTTATAAAGAAGCCGTGCTACACTCTAAAGACTACATGAGCTTTTAACTTGCTTTGGTGGTTACTAGGTAGGTTTAATGGGATGCATCTAAGCTTTAGAAGCACTGATCGGGTCTGAGATTTGGGAGTGCACCTTGACAGCATCGCAGACCTTCATTAGAGTAAGAGCTGAGAGCCTGGGAGCACAGCCCCCAGGCACGCTGCAAGACCTGTACGCCAGCAGCAAATACCAGGTCCTCCTGGAAGCTCCTGCACAGGCAGAGATGAAGCAGCCGTGAGCTGCCAATGCCTCGGAGCCCCATGACAGGAGAAGATAAAAGGGGTAAGATGGGGCCAAAGTATGAGACAAGACAGGTTCGTGTTTTTCACAGGGTGGTTTTTTGAGAATTTTGGTTTTCAGGGTTTTTTTGTTGGTGGTTGTTTTTTTTTTCTTTTGAGCAAACACCAAGGCTTATTTCTGAGAGTTTAATAGAAACAATAAGTGGTATATAATGTTCCTCGTTTCACTGGTTCAGCTGAATAAAACAAAATAATAGAAATGGCAGCTATGATGAAGAGTGAACTTTTAAACTTATTTTTGTTTTATATAAGGTTGGTTAATCTGTGCATCCAGTTGGTCTCATGAACCTCAGTGGGACTGTTTGTGGGAATAAATAGGCTAGTTTTTAATCGCTTGGGTTTTCCTAATAACATCGTTATGTCATTTAAAGCATAAGCAGCATTTATCTTGATGACCTCTTGTTATTTTAGATCAAAGTCAGATAAGAGTTGAAAATTAATTCAGCCTAGCAATCACATTAAGAAGCTGTCTACAATAAGAGTTTCACAGCGGAGTTTTCTGAAGGTTTCATTTTGGTCCTTCACTGCAGTCTTTCCTTCCAGAAATCTGCTTCTTGGCTTGGGGCATTAATTACCACCCTGTCCTCAAAATGCCTGCGCACACGTCTGGGTCTCCTGGCATCACTAGTGTCACTGAGTGGGAAATGAATCAAATTACAAAGACCTAAAGTTTTGACGATTTCTAGCCTTGAGTAAGAAATACCTACCTACTTGTGAGGGTTTGATAGGGATATGAAAAATCCCAATTAGTGCTAAAGTATTAATGGAATTAGGTCATGATCCAGTGTCTCTTTCCTAAGGATAGGGGTGTGATATTTGTATCAGAAAGACATGTGTAAATTTGTGGGAGCCTGAAGCTGTACTAGCTTCAGAGTTGCTTTTAAAATATTATTCTTCCCTCCTCCCTGTTTGAAGGGTCTCATGAATCTGTCTGAAGCTAGTACCTCAATCAAGACCATTTTCATTGTCTAATTCAGATTTACTATAACATATGGTGTGGAGGGGGCGGGGGACATCACATTTTGTGAATTAAATTCCAGAGACAGAAATAATTCATCTGTTTTTGAGCTTAAAGGTTTCTTCCAATGAGTCCTATTTATTTTGTGAATTGGCAACAAAACCCAAACTTTCTGCTTTGGTCTGTTGAATAGGTCCAGAAGGTTTCCTTTCTAATCATCTGACTTCTAATGGGTAAATCTTCCCACTTGAACAAAGGTATTCAAAATACTATGTAGAACAAAACGGGAGTATTTCCCCCTAAGTTATTAACTCTTGCCAACCCAGTGGGTGCATGAATTGTAAGAGAGAGCATCTCAAATTACATTAGCTATCTATGTTTAGGCGACTGATTTAAGCCCTTTGTATGATGATGGCAGTATAATTAATTCATACTATGTAATAAAATATGCATAAGTAATTCATACTGTAATGAAAAGTGACATTCTTATTGTCTAGTGTTAGGAGAAAGACCTGGTGCTGAAAAAGACTTCAAAATTTCCTTATATGTGTTCACACATATTCAGGTTATATAAAAATATTTTTAACTTCTTATTGCATCTGGTGTATCATCTAATGCAAAAGAAGCAAAGTTGCATTACAAGATATTGACCTCAGCCTTGAAAGCAGTGTTAGAGATGGAAATTCATCTTAAGTTCTGTTTGTGAGCTTATGGTACAAAGTAAAATTTATTGGCAGGTAAGTTTTAAATGGGCACTCATCAGGAGCTATGAGAATTGGGAAGATACGTATAGTCAAAGGGAAATAACAAGCTAATGCTGAAGCGTATCAGGAGCAGGAAGCCACAGAAATCAGCAGGTCCCTTGATACTAGGCAGTATCAGAAAAGATAAGAAAGTTGTAGATGCTTTTCAAGATTGTATTTTCCTTGGTCTTTGCTACTGAGAATGATGAATAAATTTGGAGTGGAGGAATTCCAGAGAGTAAAGGTGCAGTGCTCCCTTTGACAGATGTTTCAAAAAAATTTCTCTATATATATCTCTATGTATATGTTTCTCTGTGTGTGTGAAATGGAAGAACTCAGGAAATTAAATGTCAATAAATATCGGGACCAGATGGCATTCATCTGAGATTTCCAAAAAATGCAGTAGCAGAGTTACTATAAAAATATGTATAGATTGTCACTGAAAACGACCTCATCTATTAAATGAGAATAGTTGTCAATTTAAAAGACTTTTTAAAAGACAGGAATAGTGGCAGGAATGATATTCTGGCCAGCAAATTTAATCTCCACAGTCGGAAAATAGATGTCTGATGTTTTAATAAATTAACATACTATTACTTTTGATGTCCTACAGTCTTTGACTGGCTTAACAAAAATATTTAAAACAATGCAGAAAAAAACCCTGTGTTATTAGAACACAGATATAACTTTTTTTTTTAATGTCTTTTTATAAAGTTCATTTTACAAAGTCTGTTGATGGAATTTGTTAACTAGAGGTGAAGGTAAAGTTAGATCTGTTTAGAGATTAAGAGAGGGAATTAGATTACCTAGATTACAGATAGGAAAAAAGAATACAAGGACGGATATCAATGTCTCAGCAGGAGGTTATTAATACATAGCCGCAGGGTTCAAACCTAAAGTGGGTGTTGTTAAACATGTTTAGAGTAGGAGGGGAAGGAAAGAGGGGACCGCTGGCAGAACAGGAACTCGTTTGTGCAGCCACACAGTGCACTGAAAATTCCTAAGAAAGCTAGAAATTTGTGCAATGTAATTCAAGATAGGCAGGTGCAGTGAAATGCATAGTGGAAAGAACAATTTGACAAGCACCAGACAAGTTTTGGATTAAGCCGAGCCACCCCCAGAGGATGTAAAGGGATGGGAGGTAAAAACCTGTCCCTTCTACATCAGGGCACACCCGAGTCCTTCTAGAATAAATTCAGCCCCGTGGCTGGAGGGGAGACAAGCATGGCGTGTCGTGGGGGTGTCTAAGGTGGGTACCGCTCACAGCAGCATCAGACGAGCATTGCCTGCCTTTTCTTTGCCCCCTGTAGTGATGGTACCCGTGCCTGTGTCTCCTACAGTGTTTATGCAACACATCACTTAGCTTTGTGCAGGCGTCCAGGCAGCGTCCCATCCCAGTGCAAACGAGTAATGGGCATAATTAACCTTACAGAGCCAAGCAGCACTGAAGATAGATGGCTAAAGATACCTGTGTGGCAGAGAAAGGTGATGAGTGGAACACTGAAATGTTGCACTTTGTTAAGGAGATAATGTTGTCTGTTATACCTTTTCACCTTTATTAAGGGATTCACTTTTTCTCATTTTATTCTGACAAAAGAAGTAAAAGATAGCAAAGAAAAGAGTGAGGGAAGGCTCACCGAAGATGAGAGGAATGGTAGGTAGAAGTGAGAAAGGAGATTCGGCAGTGAAGACTCAAAACAGTGCTAGGAAATCAATTTGTCTCCCTTCCTATGCACAGGCTGTAACTAATGATTTGGAGAACGTTTCTGAAGGAGGCGCTTGCTATAAACCCCAAACTAACTGATCCATTTCACTTCAAAGTATGTGATAGGGCAAAAGTCTTCTTTATCTTCTCTACTCAGGGTAGTAATAAAGTCCTACTCGTACTCCCTTCACTTCCAGCAAGAAGCCTGCGTCACTGGCATTCTCAAGCCCAGCTTTGCAAAGAAAACATCTAGAGGCTGTTTTTTAAAAGCAGGCTGAGATCTGGTTTCCTCCATGGGATCAAAAGGCTGGACTTCTCACAAAAGATTTATGGGCATCTCTTCCAAATTCTCAGCATTCAGCTGAATAGGAAGTCTGCCTGTTTAAGAGTTGGATTGATAATTCAGTGCAGTGGGGATAAAGTATTAGCTTCTGATGTTTGCCAAGAATTTTGTATCAGAGCATCCTAAAGGAGCAGGAAGGAGGGCTTCCGTGCCTGACATTACAAAGCTCATCTCCAAAAACAAATATCTCACAGTTTGGAGTTTCAAAAGAGGACATGTTCTATTCTGCAGCGTTTGGAGAATTTGAGAGGTCAGCAGAACGGCACTTTCTTCTGCTGTGATCTTTTTTCTAATTAGACAAAAGCCAACTTTTCCTCAGAAGGAAAGCCTGCCTTCCCCAGCTCCCTCATTTCCTCGCAGAGCGTGCTGTTGGCGGAACAAGGACTCGCTTCTGAAATCATTGCTACCAATTATACAGTAAAGATAATTCCACTGAGAAAGCATAGACCAAACTTTATCTCATTAAGACAAAGTCCAGATGCTCCATTTATGTGTGTTTTAAAACCAGTGCAGTAAAGTCTTCCAGATACGTATAATTGGCAAGAGAAAGCAGAGTACAAAAGGGTAATAGTTCCACTCTTTTGTTTTAAATTAACAACTGTGGCGTATCGTCTCGTCTCCAAATAGAGATCTGAACAAGGACATGGATTGTATGGCATGCCAAAAAGACGCTGAGGGCGTAAGTTGCAGGAACAAAAGGAAAGGACTCCCTGATGGACAGGAGATGCTACGAAGACTGTCTAAGAGAGAGTAACATTGGAAAGAAACCAAGACGCCAGAAATGTGAGAAATAATGCCAAATTGTCAGCTTCATTATTTTCAGGGTAGGAGGGGACATAAGTGTTCTTTTGGGTCTTTGGAAGGGGAGTGTTTCTGTCCATGAGCAAGGGTGGGAAAGACCCTCTCCCGATTAGCCAGGCTGTCTGAAGGCCCGGGTGGGAGAGGTTGATGATGGACACGGACGCCTTTGTCTCAATTTACAGATACTCAGTAGTACAAATTCCTGTCCTGCTGCCTGGGAATGAGCTCACAGGTAATTGAGAGTAGCATTTTACATAGGAAGAGGAAAAAAACCTGCATTTAGACAATTCTCGTTGGAAAATTGTAGCCCAAGGCCACAATAAAGATGCCAATTTCATGAAACTGAAACAGGCTTGGACACGCTGAATTACAGACTAAGGGGAGCCCAGACAATTAATAGTAAAATTGCTCTTAAATATAAATGAGAGTTTAGGATAATGTTTTTGATAATAATCTTTTTGTAATAGCACAATAAAGTGATCCGCACTCCTCGCCTTGCACAGAAGAGCTTCTTTAAATGTCCTCTATTCCCTCAAGACCAGGCTTAGATATTTGACGTACACCGTAATGTCAGTCATTATTTCCTGAGCGCATCAACAAAGTTTGACTCCATTTATCCTAAGTGCTGAATTTAGCCGGGGGCTCCGCGGGCTTTATATTGCACCGGCAGGACTGCGGCTGTAACGCAAAGCAATAGGTGAGATGTAAATGGTGTTGCCACTGAAGTTGCTGCTTCCTGTGGCAGGACATGGGGGAGGAGCTGTGTGCTGGTGGGATGCGTGCCGCAGCTCGGGACACCCACTGTGGCCATGGCAGGCGATGCTCTTGGCAGGAATGGGAGGAAAAAGCTCGTTATGAGGGGTCTGTTTGTAAGGTGAACGCCAGCAGACTTTTTTCAGTCTCTTGTTTTGAGTAATCCAGTAAGGTTTTTAAATACATCCCTTGGAAATTATATGCTGGAAGATTGCACGGAGCTGCGGCGCAGGAGACAGCGTGGAATTGCTCCCTTATCTGTTGATATTGGCTCCACAAAAGAGCACGGCAGAAACTACGGCCCCAATCTGTCTCCCGTCAGAGGGCCGCTAGCAACCCAATCTCATGTCTGCGCTGCTTTACAGGGCATTGATTTTCTCTCTTAGGAGTGGATAAAGCTCTTACTAAATCAAGGACAAAAATCCCTATTGATACTGGTAAAAGTAGAATCCACCTTTTGTGATTTAAGTGGTGTGTGTATAAGGAGGCGTCTCTGTCCCAAAGAAGAAAACCTCGAACTTTTTTAAGCTTGGTTGCATTCATCTTACAGGCGATCTGAAACAGGTATAATAAGGATCCTGGTTCCCTTAAGTGCTTTCTGGGGGAAGCGCCAAGTGCACCGAAGCTTCGTGTTATTTCTCTTGCCTCTTGAATAAAAGGGCTGACTCTGATATTTGCGGATGCAGCAAAGCAGCAGCTCCCTTTCGTGCTTGGGGGGAGCCTGGTGGTTGCCCAAAATGCTGTGATTCCCTTCCAGCTGGGGCAGTGCCCTCCACAGGCTGGAAATCTGGGCACAACTTAACGCTCTCGCCCCTGGTGTGGCTGTGGCATCACTGGTGAAGGATGAAATAAAAGTGATGCATCTTCGTTATACCATCAGGATGCGCCCTTTTAGGGATAGGGTTAATTGGCTTTTTAGGGTGGTGAGAGGGAAAGGAGGGAAAGTGTGACAGCTGTTTCATTAGACGGGATGTTGAATAAAACACTTAAGAGACCGCACCCCCCCAGACTTAACGTTTCCTGCCTGCATTTCAAAGCTCAAACATGAAGTTAGGTTTGAAAGGCTGATGGGGTGGGGAAGGGGAGGTTAATGTATTTTATTAGAGTCAGCTAAGGAAAAAAACAATAAGCTTTTCTTTCGTGATGGCCTGAATTATTCTCTCCTACTGTAAATGAAATGACGGCTCACCTGGGAGAAGAGAAGGGATTTAAAACCAAATAACGATTCATAAAATCCATTGCCGCAAGATAAATAAGTGTTGAAGAGCATCTAGTGCTAGGCCACCTTTGTAGCGTACAAAAGCCTCATAGCCAAAAGCCATTAAGTCAATTAATACTATACAGTACATCAGAGCTAGTTCGTGCCGACAGAAGGTCGGCTCGAGGGAACGAGGCCCTGGTCCAGCTGATGTACTTAGCTAAGACGTCGCATCCCAGGGCACTGTCCCAGCAGCACAGGGCAGGACGTGGCTGACCAGTCCAGGTTTTCATGGTTTGCAGCTGGCTACCGCGTAGCCTTTTCCTTCCGACTCCTATCTCCTGGTGTTCACTTTCTGCACATTTTCTGGCTTCTAGGCCAGCGTAAACGTTTCTTTGGCGGTAGTTTTCACGACTGGTGCCCTATCGGATGGAGTCCTTCGGGCTTGTCTTCTGAGCTGGGGAGCTATGCTGCTCTGTGGTTTGTGTTCCCAGATCCCACCAGCCTCAGCTGTGTTTCACACCAGTGTAAACCCAGAGGAAATCCATGGCCTATCAGTTTACACAGAGGAGAGAAAGAGACCCACTGTGGCGAGTGCATTGTACAAAATTAAGTAATAAGTCAGTCCGGGTCTCCGCTTGGCCTTGTCAAAGGGCAGGCAGAGAGACATGCAGCGGGGAGGTGGGGGGGCTTGGGGGGCGGCAGGCTCAGTTTGAATGTTTGCCCTTTGAATTAATTCTGGTTGACCTACTTCAGCAATGATTGAAGAATTTTTTATTCAGTTTGCCCTGATCTATCCCCTGGTGAGCGCGCGCTTGTTATTTTTTAATGAAACCATTTTCACAGCCTGTTGTTTTAGGTGTTGCGAATGGAGGAGAGTGAGGTTATTTTTTGGTTCGTATTCTATTTTTTTGTTTCTTCAGGGTTCCCGGTGCCACACGGTTGCTTTTAACTGCGTGCGCAGAGTGCACTCCCCGTTCCTTGCTCTCGGCTCAGCAGGATTGTTTTCACAGCAGATAAAAATAGTGGAAAGATATAATCGATGATTAAAAAAAGATCTCTTTTACAGGAGTCATAACCAAATGTTTTTGTCTTGCCCTGTGAGTCATGTGCAAGTAGACTTGAGGAGCATCTTGTTCTGGCTTTAAACTTCTCTGGAGCATTGGTGTTTGAGCCTTTAGACACAGAATATATGTAGGATGGGATGCACTGAAGTAACTGTGAAAAACAGCTATTAATTCACACTCTGTGCTTCGGTCAGACACAAAGGACTTGCCACACTGGATGAGATCACTGTTCCATCTTGTTTTCTGTCCTGAGGAAAGCACAGCACCTCTCCTCTCCCATCACAGCAGGTACATGCACGTTCTCCCACCAAGGCTGTTTTCACTGCAAATGCAATACCAAATGGTGAGTGAGATCCTGAGGTCTCCGCATATTTGGGAGCTTAACTTCACAAGAACTGTGCTTACTCTGTACCACTCTGGAGTTTTTATTGTACAACGAAAGAGGCTCCAGGGATGACTATGGCTCAGCAACAGACCAGGGCTGATTGCCTTTTGAAGGTATTGCATTGGCTCTGATGGAGGAGGTATGGTAAACAGTGACTTTTGGTTTTTGTTAGCAATCAACAGCTGCTGCATTTTTATCGCATTAAAAGTCAGCAGGTTTGGTTTTGTTAAGCGACACAAAGGAGGTTTCCTGGTGGCAGTCTGAGAGACACTGGTGGGATGTGCCATTCCCTGGCCGTTTGCTGACAGTCTCAGCTCTCATTTTGCGGGGCAGGGGTAAGCAGCAGCGAGCGTGGAGGTTAAAAAAATTATCTCGGTTCATTTTGTGTTTTGGATTGTTTTTTTTTCTGTCTTGAAGATAATTTCCAGGTTTCTGGCTATGAAAGAAACATGAAATATGTTAGTGCTAAACAACTGAAAGTTAAATCAAAAGACCCTCAGTTTGTTAAGTGAGTGCTTCTTAGGGAACTGGCATTGATCACAGTTTCAAATATAGACTACTGGCTTAAAAGAAAGATTGACCAAATGCCAGTAACCTTTTTTCAACAAAGAAATAAATAATGCTTTTCGAGAGGAATAACATAGTGTTGTTATTTGTTGTATCATATCACTGTGATCAGCTACATGAATTAATGGACATGTATGTTGAAAGGAATAAAAAAAAAAGGAGCCTTTGTCTTGAACAAAGACATACAGCTTTTTTCCTTGTTCTCAATATAACTTGCCAGAACAGGTGTCATAATGGGACACTATTATCATAACTTTAATCTTGTTTAAATTCAAAATTCTTCCTGCAAGCCTCGAGGCCTGAAGGAAAGACCTTTAGTAAGTTATCTTAAGAAAGCAGATTGCCTGTGAATCACTTCTTATAGTCTATAAAATCCTTTGTAATTTACAGAACAGCTGTCCATAATAAAACATCAGAAAAGCTCTACTTTGAGTCCTTAAACTGAAATAAACACAGTGCAAAAAAATACAATTATGTGGAACACACTTACAGCAGGTGCCAGCTATATGCTTTTTACCTCTTTACTGCTAAAAAGTCTTAAGGTAACAGGTTAGAAAAGGATGCTAGATTAAATAATAGCCAACAAAAGCTCATGGTGGAGCATCAAAATGCCCAAAGATCATCCACTGAGGCTTCTAGAATAAAATGTGACCTCTAATGAATTTGAGAGGGAGAAAATATTTCTAAATGCAGGTTTTGTTAAATCATTGACCTTCAGATTTTTAAGTTATTCTTCTCTTTGCTGTTCTTATAAACAAGTTCCAGGATCTTTTCAAGGTTAAGAGAGAAGTTGCTGTAACATTTCAATGTAATAGGTGTTCACTTAGCATATGTTGGCCATGAAGAGGACAAATGGAGCCTTTACATCCCATGGCTGTTTAGAAAAATAGCATTCATGATACTGATCCCATATAAATGTCTTCGTAACTTACAGATATGCTTTTTTGAAATGAAATTTCCCATAAAGTCACATGCCAGTTAAAACAATATTGATGCCTGTTTCTCTACCACCTTTGTTCCTTGAAGACCTTAAACTTACTTCAGCATCACAGACCTCCCAGTAATTTACTGACAGAGTCTAGGACATCATAGGATGGGAAATAAAATAGCAGACCAGACCTGAAGCCAGAATTTTTTAGAGAAGAGATCTTGCTTCCATTGGGAACAAAGTTGTCCTTCTGATGCTCTTTCTGGGATTCCTGTGGAGACCGTTTTGGGTGGGGTTTTTTTGTTTTAAAGAACGACTGCAACTGGAATGGCAGCTGTGGTAAGCCTGCATGCAGTGGAGAAAATCCCTTCTTGAAAAGCAAACTGGCAGTTAGCATGTAAGCAAGGCAATGTGAGCTCAGCAGAAACCTCGTACTGTGGTACTTGGGAAGGAAAAATTAGGCAATTTTGGTGGCAAAACTGTTCCAGCCCTCTTTTCAGTTTTATACCATTTGAGGTCTTGTACTTCTTTTCTGACATAGTGATTGGCTGTATACTAACTTCACTGTGATTGCATTGCAATAGGTTTAGACATCTGATGATATGACATGTATAATTTGCAACGTGATGGTCTTTATAAAAAAACAACAGAGTTACTTAAACTGTTGTCTTGCTTCTATCTCATCAAATGAGAATGATGAGAGAAAATGGTTGTTAAGTCCTTATGTAAGGACTTCGTGTTGTATATTAATAAAGACATAGGTTTGTTTCTTCTGCCAAGTGTTAATAAATAGATAAGACAAGAAGACATAGTGGATTTTTTAGGGATCCCTTAGCTTGCTCAGTACGCGTTGAAGATTGCTGCAATGAAAAGGCATCGCTTTCTGGAAGGTAGGAGGTGTGTATGCTTACCAGTTGAAAAAATATGTTTAGTCGTATTGCAGAACTACAGTGACATCTTCATTTGAAAAGCAACAAAAATAAGATTGATTGAGGACAGATTTCAGACCAGCTTTTTACATGTTTTCTGTTCAAGACCCAGTAGCACCATTATCCAAATTGTGGCACTGGGAATGCAGTTGTGGTCTCACCAGAGGAACTATGGTAAGAGCAAAGACTGAATTCAGCAAATAAACTGCAGAGTAGAAAAATTTTCATTCTGAGTTTAAAAAAAAAAAGGAAAAAGCTCGGCGCACCGTATACACCAACTCCCTGTGACCACTTCAATAGTCCAAGGCCCTGGTATATGTCTCATACCAGTGAGCAGACTGGGAGTGGGAGTAAGGAGGAATGTCACAAGCCAGTGGAGTTAAGTTAAAAAAAAGAGAGGGAAAGAGAGGGAGTGTGAACAAAAGATAACCTATGCAATGAACACCCTGCATGCTTATGCTTAACCAACTAAATGACTTCACTAAGTAATTCTTTCAATTGCTTCCCCTTTCTGTTAGTATTTTTCATTATTATTTTCCCAGTACCATCTGATCTCAAATCTTCACCTTTATAGTAATCACAACTTAAGGTGTTACTTCCTTAAAATAGTAATAAATTATATTGGATAGGGAAAGGAAACTAACAGGGAAAAAGAATGGGCGATGGGGGGGAAAACAAGAGGTTGGGAGAGGATGCATAGGGTCTGGCCAGAGCTACAGACACATTTTGTGTCTTCATGTGTGAAAGGATATCCCTAAAGATGGTTCTGCCAGGAAAGATTAAGTCACGCTTGGGAAGAGGGGCTCGAGGGTGGGTTTGGCTATTGGATAAGTACAGCAACTCTCCTTGGCTTTCAGGATGTTTTTAGCTATCCTTGATAAACGTAGGCAGAAAGAGAAGGTTGAAAAGGATATAGCTTCCAGTTGCGATGAGTCCCCCATACTGATAAAGGGATTCAGGACTGTCAGTTTGGGGGTTTAAGGGTTTCATTACTGTTTTCTAAAAAGCATCATGGTTGCTGAATTTTTTCTCTCCTAAACTGGGCAGATTTCAGTGAATGCTGCCCCTGCGCCTGTTCTCCAGCATTATCCTGTCAGCGAGCTGGTGCTGTGCTCATGGTTGTAGGTCTCCCTGTGGCATGTAGGAGGTAGTGCTAAGCAGTTACTTGTTCTAGGTCAGTAATATTCATGGTGTCTTGATTTTATTTTGTGAAATTCAAGCAATTAGTATATACATTTAACATTTTTTCTGACTTTCAAATTAGACATTTCAGATATGTACCTCCTTTTTGTCCTCTTAGCTGCTCTAGCAGTTAATCTGAATTTGCCAAAAGCTCCACGCGTTTAATATCAGTGGCAAAAGTTAGTGAACGCTTTGATGCAGAGGCCCTCAGAGCAGAGAGTTTTCAAGGCAGAAGGGCAATATAGCTTAAGGTAGGTAATCTCTCTTTTGTGCTGGGTACCTGAGCAAAGTCTGCACAGTTTAAAGTTGGCCAAGACCTGTTGAGTAGGTGGCACGCCAGAGCGCCACAAGCTGGAGAACCTGAGGTCACCTCAAAAGGCTATCCACAAACACCCACAGGTGTCTAGAGGTGGTCAGAGTGAAGGAGATGAATGATGGGAATGATAGCTGTCCCCCACGCCACCCCGGCTGCAATGTTGTACAACACAGGAGATGGCCCAGCGTGCCAGGGTGTGATTTACACTCCCCTATCCAGGCGAGGGCTGACAGTGTCAAGGTACCACATATTTATTGCTCCCACGCACCCTAAAACTCTGCAGTCTCGGCTGTCAGTTTGTCTTTGCTCAGTGGAAAGACAGCAGCCTTCCTCCCTTATCAGGCCATGCAACATCTGTTTCAGTTTATTAGCTAATTTCCTACAAAATTGGGAGGCTTTAGTCTGCTGAAAATGAAGTTTCTGCTATCAACAGCTGCCAGTGGAATGTGCTTTTGTGGAGCATCTCATGCCTTTGCACAGGACTTGCTCAGCTTCTTAATTAAACCTGTCCGGTCCAGAGAGCACACTGAAGTTGTAGAACCGGAGACGAGCTCATGTCAAAGGTGGTGTCACTTAGAATTATTTCACATCCAAATTCTGACTTTCCCATTACAGGTCTGGTGAAATTTTATTTCCCATCTCTTGTTGGCTTCTGCCACCAACTCAACCTTCCTTCACCTTAACAACCTGCTTTTCCAAAGCCACTGCTCGATCGAGGCAAAGGTTTGCTAATAGGACTGCTCTAGTAGCTGATCCACTAGCCGTGAAGGAACTACCTTCTTGGGGTGATTTTTAGTGACTCTTGCTGGGGTTGGTGATGGACCACTAGGAAAAAGCAAAGCCACCATGCTGCCCAGGGATTAAGCTGAAACTATTAGCTCTGACAAAAAAATCTGTTGGGGTATCTATCTGCCTTGTATTTCTATTTGTATATATTTCAGTGTGGTAAAGTGTTCTCCAACTCAGCAGCTTGAGGAGTGCAGCATTAAATTTCGCTGTTGCTGTTATTTTGAAATTTATCAGCTCCTGGGTTGATGCATCCTAAAGTGACAGGTTTAAAATATAGCGTTGTTCTCATGTCCTCCTTTCCCAGATGCGAAATATCGCTCTCTTTTTGAACTCCAGTAAGCGCATGTACAGAGTAAAATACTGAGCTCTCCTCACCCTCCCATCTGCAGATTGCTCCCCATATGTTGCATTTTAAGATGTAGTTTAATAACTAAAGGGAATTAATACATTAAAAAAATTGGGCATGAATTTTTAGTGCTTGTTGAAGGTGCCAGATGGACAAGCGGTGGAGAGGGAAGGCCTTTCTTTGTCACCAGAGGCCCTAAAACAGGAGTAGCAGCAGCACAAAGCTCCTCACGTTGCCTGTTAACGTGCCTTCATCTCCTTTCTTAACCAACCACTGAGCTTTTTCTCAGGATTTGCTGCGGACCCAGGCCAGACTGAATTTTTTGGCTCTTCGGCTGGCCGGCTGTCCATCACTGCCCCAAGCAGGGGGATCAGCTTGGCACCGGGAGGAGAGGAAAGCAGCGGGTTTGGGCAGGACGGGAAGGCGTGCGCTACTCTTGGGCTGGGAAATGGTTTGTGGACTTGCTGGAATGGACGAAGGCAGAAGCCGGCAATGAGAGGAGCCCTTCTTGGGCCGTTGGTGCTTTTTGCGAGCGTGCGAAGGCAGCTGCAGATAAACAGAAGCAGCACTTTAAGCACGTCTAGCCTGTGTTCATACAGTCTATGGTTTGCTGAGGTTGCCAGAGTATTACATAGCAGAAGTCTGTTTGAAACCTGGATTTATATAACTAATCCACTAAAATACTATAATGAATAGTGCATTGAGCTTTTAATCAAGAAGTGGTCTTTATAGCTACAAAATCATTGCACAATGGTATTATGTAATACAATTGCACATTTGAAAAAAAACAAACCAATGCTTCAGTACTGACGGCTTTTGCTGTCTTACTATTTTTCTCCTCCTAAATCTGCTATTCACCAGGTTGCTTGTTTCTCAGAGCATGCCTTTAGGTAACATCCCGGGTAAGGCTTGCCATGTTTATTTAAAAATAGGTCACCAACAGCATGCAGTCTTCATTGGAAAGTATGTGCGTTTGCTTTCTGAATATTGAGTATTGGAACTGTTTCTGTACCCACAGTAAAGTGAAGCAGGACTCTGGCAAGTTTTGTTCAGCTGTTGAACTGCCTCCTAATCGTCGTCAGGTTTCATGTATTTTTAATAGAAGTCAACCACTGATCTTAGAAAGTCTGAAGTTTTACAAGAGATTTAGCTAGTCCAGCTGTTAAAATAATAGAAACACAAATGAAGAAAATACAATAGATAAAAGAGTGGTTTGAGGGCATGCTAGAAAAGCCAACCCCCTTTATCACCTGGGTGCCGCTGCGGCTCATTCTGAGTGGTGGAGCACTGCCAGCCAGAAGCTGTGACTGCAAGCATATGTGCTTCATGTACAGGGTAAGGTTTGAAGCTAGGTCAGCTATAGATGAAGCCATTATGTCAGTGGCACACCCCGGGTATTATTTTAAAGTCTTCTTTGATGGAGCTTTTTACACTTACTTGACACGGTGATAATTTTTGTAGCTTTCTCGCCGAGCTGTGCAAAGGTGGCTTTGGAAAAAGGGGCAGAACAAATGTATGCAACTGCAGAGGGATTTTTTCTATTTTAATTTAATATTTGTTGGGCTTAAAAGTAATCAAAATTCAAGTTGGTAATAAAGAGCTTATAGCAGCATTTTATGTAAATATATGAAGCTAATAAATGAACAGAACAGTTAATGGAAGTTAATGGAATAATTTTAATGGATGTGATAAACATAACTGCATAGATAATAATCTTTCACATTTTTTATATGTAAGGAAATCTAAGTCTTCCCTTCAGTATGAAAAATATGTTGTAGTCATTACTTGCATCAGCTACTGCCTGATGATGGCTACCACATGACAGTATTCTTGCTGTGGTGCACACCCACCTGCTTTGGATGACCACAGAAAGATACCACATCTTGTCACGAAGCATGTAGAGGCTTGTTAGCTCGAGGTAGTTTTCTTAACTTTAAAAAAAAGGGAAGTAAATAAGTAAGTTTGTGCGCTTTGCAGCACATGAGGTCTAAGGAACAGAGGCACTTCGGGCACAGTTAAGTGTAAAGACCACGTCAGTGGTGGCTCTGCACGCCCTGGAGATGGATGAGCCATTCGAGGGTGGGGTTGCCAACTGCCATCAGTAGGAGGCCAAAGCCAGGCGCTTTGGAGAGTCCCACTTCAGTGTGATGTACCCGGAGTTGCAGGGTGCGACATGGTCACACGGGTGGGTGTAGGGTGTCCCTGAGGTAGAGAGTTTCCCCAAAGCCTGCCCCATTTCTGGGTGCCTGCTCTGCCCAGCTGTGGCTTGTGGAGCCCTCACCCCCCAGTACGGCCTCTGCCAGTGTGGGAAGTCTCCTCAATCTGTAAAAATTGCTCATCCCCCCCTATATTGCCCCTAGATGGGGGACGTGTAGCATGGGGTCCGGCGTACGTTTTTGGCCAATCTGTACCCTGCTTTGGTTGCTGCCTGTGATAAATACATTTAGCAAGTGAAAGGTGCTCCTTTTCTAAGTCACGGTGTTGCATCTGCACCCTTTACCTCGAAAGGAAGCACCAGACAAAGTAGTAGTGGTTTTTAGTTCAGTTTCTTTTTATCGTTTAATTGTCAAACTACCTGCAGCCCAGCTTTGATGCTACAAAGCATCAAAAAGCTGACGAGGCAGTGAATAGGAATCGTGGCGAATATGTGACAGGCGATTCGAGGAAGCATTCGGACACCCCTGGTGAGTTAATCAGCTTTTGATACCTGCAAGCTAACGGTACTAGGGGCTGGAAGACTGATGGCACGCCGCCGCAGTGAATCGTTCCTTCTTGGCGGGCAGCGAGCGGCAGCCGCGTCGTGGAGACGACGGAGCGTTTGACAGCTCACCCGTCAGGCGCGGCGCGCCCCGCCGGAGCCGCTCACCCTCCCTTCTGCATGCAGCCAAGCGCTGATGAAGCAGGGGCTAAATAGGAGAATCATTTTCCAATCAAACAGCAGCGTGGCTATTTATCCCATTGCCGAAAGGTTCTCTGTCAAACCCCGCTGCCTGGAGGACATTCGCTTGGCATGTTTATTCAAGTAAGCCCTGTGCTTGGCTGGTTATTCTTTATGCATCAGGTGTTGTAGGCTTTTTCTTTTTCTTAAAAAAAAAATAAAATGGCTGAGGACACGGGGAAAATGGTAAAAGTCTTTGCTGATGAGTGGTCTCATCACATTCATTAATGCAAGGCGGCAGGATGACAGATGTTGGGAAAACTATGCGGGCTCTGTGCAGCCATGCAAAGGGGATCTTGGCAATATTAAATAAAAGAAAGAGTGATGAGACAAAGAATGTATATATAGGGCCTGACCTGGTTAATCGGTGCTTGGCCTGTCCAGATGTTGGAGTATTCGAGTAGCTTAAAGAGTGACCTGTAAGCAGAGTAAACAGTGTTATGCATGTGCTGTTGAGGGATTAATCTGAACTTCCTGAGGGATTTAAAATCCAAAGTAGAACTATGATTTTACAAGTGATGGGGATTGGGATTATCCAGGTCTTAATATAGCTATTTCTTTTTCATAAAGTACATGATCTCTACTCAGTACAGAAGCACTTCTCTTCTAAAATTACCGGGAAAATCCTACAAGCAAAGATGAACTCAAACAGTATTACCTGAAAAGGGGGAGAAAAATGCAGATTTCATACAACAAATTTCCTTGAATTATTTTACATGTCTTTGCATGGATTACACAGCCTTTCCCTATACCTTAAATTTATTACTCTACCACTGCAACACTGTGTTTTTTAGCTGGTGGGGTTTTTTAAGTATCTCTTCAAAAATAAAGATAAATAAGGTGTAAAAAATGGTAGATTAGGAGCTTACAGTGGTCAAAGATCAGTTAATCTTCACCCAGTGTTCATTGGCAACTTTTTGGAGACGTTTGGAGTTTTTAAGTCTTGAAGTTCTGCAGACAGCTACTTTCTCGCCTAATCCTGTATTTTCTTCACCAAGCACAAATCTTTTGGATTAATTGTGTTAAAAAAATCTTTAATTTGCAGTGATATAAATCCAGCGCGTTTCTACTGAAATTGATAGGTCTGGTTTAGATTTATACCTGGGCAAATTGAAAGCGGAATTTGGCTCATTATGCCTGTACATTATGCACACACTTATTTTTTTAAATCTTTCAATATGAGGTTATGTATTACTAACATTTCTGAGACAGTGAGCTCAGATGTCCCGACCACTCAGATTTACCAACCCAGTAATTTTTGGGAATACTCTACCTCCTTTGGTTGTCTGGCTTTTCTCCTGGGTGTTGGCTCCTTATGCTTTAATACAACTCTTGTTCAGCTGTGTCTGTCTTGGATTGCTACAGCCAGAACCGTAACCTTTAGGAAGGTGGCCAGGTTTGAGTATGCAAAGTGTTTTTACTTCAGTTCTTAACCCAAATGTGTGTCATTGTCTGTGTGCAGAATCAGTGCCTGTCTTAACATTCCATCTTAATTTCCACCCATTCCCAGCAGGATGTATATGTCAGTATATCAGAAGTTCAGTAAAAATTATGAGGGGTAAAACTTGTAAATCTGTGTCGTTTTCACTGAGTTATTTCTTGAATCAACTTGTGCATCTCAGAGATTGAACACTTTGGCGTTGTGATGCTTGGTCCAATATTACTCAGAGCTGAGGTTTTACTATAATAACTGTAGGTTATCGAAGATCATGTGTGAACACATCACATGCAGTATATGTCAATCAGACCTCATGGGGCTCTGAAAGGTCTTCCATTTCGGTGCTTAAATTTTCAGTTCAAAGCATCTAAAGACACTGGAAAGAATCCTTCCCTCTAAACTTAGGTTGAAAAATGTAAACTCAAAAACCTGTCCTACTTCCTGTCTTCCCCCACACTCCCTAAAATAAGCCTACATGTTAACACATGCACCTGCTTCCTTTGCAGAGATGACCCATTTTTGAAGTTATATATAAGTGTATGTTTCACTAGGTTTGGTTCTGTGTTTTCTACAAGTGAGACCTAAAGATTGGGTTTGGGTTATGCTATAGATCTAAGACCGCAGATCAGCTGTGGACTCTAGTGGGCTAAATAAAGCTCTAGCTTCGCCTAGCCCTGTGCTGGGGAAAGAAAGCATGGGTTTGGTCTGTTGGTTTTGAATGCCCACTTGCAAGTCAGTAAATTTGGACACGGGATGGCTCGTAGCATCAAGGATGTGGAGGTTGCTGCTCCGTGACTTCGCACTGACAGTGTCTGTCCCCTCAGTAGCACTTTGTTCCAGGTGAGGAGCCAAGAAACGCGCAGGTGGGACAGCAGTAGGGAGCCTGGAGAGACAGACCTCCAGGTCCAAACCTATGTGGGTAGGAGAGAAGAGGGAGGAAAGATCAGGGGAAACAACACCGTTACGTCTAAGTGGTTGTAATTTTAGCAGCAGGTTTTCCAAATATAGACCAGACCCTGTCCTGCCTGCTGTCGAAGTGTCCCCTCACTTAGTAATCCTCTGCACTGATGACACAAAGTACGTACATATCATTGGAGATTCACAACCAGAACGTTTGGTCCCAAGTTCTTCCTAATACATCCCAGTATTTTTTCTAAGAAGGTAATTTTCTTAAATTTGCTTTGTAGCAGAAGGTAGAAAATTAAGTTCAGGGATTAAATAGTGTCAACCTTTTCTCACCATGGCTGGCTAAGCCAAAATTGTGTAACATAGCAGACGTTCATACTACGTTGTACATTGTACGGGCCTTTTAGGTTCTGCTTGTGTTGATTACATGTACTTATCAGAGCCAAATAAAAGGTGCCA
>NW_009646499.1:1383136-1440744 GCF_000708025.1 Charadrius vociferus
ATGTTACCATATTGCTCATAACTCCTTTTAGAATGAAAAAAACTATAAAAGGAGTAGGTCAACTTCATCAAAATACCTAGTTGTACACCTTTCTAGGACAGTTAAAGGGCAGCAGTTAATGGACCAACAGTTCCAAATGGATGTTGTGGGGTTTATGTCTCGCTGCCTTAGACTTTCTAGCTGAAATAAAACAGAACTTGTTTAAATTAGAGTCAGCTGGCAGCTGCCTTTGGAGGGTTTCGGAATGAGATCCAAATTTGCAGCCATAAATCTTTAGGAAGGTGTCTTCCATGCTTTACTGCCTTAACTCCATAGCTTACAACAATTCTTCATTATGCTGAAGAAGCATAAGATGAAGAGCTGAAAGAATAAAGTTAAGTAGGAATGATACAATGTTGTCCATTTCCCGTCTTTGCCACTCTCACTTGAGCTCTTGAAGGCTTCTTGTTTGGGGGGCAGGTATGGAGGAGGCAATGGAGTTACGGTATCTCTTGAGCTGCTTTGTGAGTTCATTTCTTCATTTCTTCATTTAAGAAACTAGATAGTGGTTTCCACAGACGCCAAGAATCTGAGGGATATAAACATATTGTTTTAAAACTAGTGCTGCACTGTTGACTCATAGGATTGTTTGAGCTGGGAATATAGCAAGAGTGTCTTGAGATACACAACGCAAATTTCTTGTTTTGTACAAAACAGTATGGTGATTTTAAAATGTAGAGCTACATGGTGATTTTTAAAAGCAATCAATCAAAACACTTGTTTTCTGGAAACAGTGATTCACACAGGTTCTGTAGCAACCTCTAACTGAAATGCCAACATCGGGAAGGGTCTGCACATGCTTCTAGAAGCATTTATATTTTTCAGATAATATGACACTTGTGGGTGTTTGGCTTTTTCATGAGGAGGGGGTGGGTTTTTTTAAAGACACAGAAAGGTTTATCTAAACCACGGCTGCCTGCTATTTGCTGTGTGTCATAACCTTATCTTCTTAGCAGATTTTCCAATACTGCACAGTGTGCATCTGTGACTGAGACAAAATCAATGCCTATAGATTTAGCCGTGTAATCCTATCGCTTGTCCTCCTAGATATGATTTGAAACGTAAAGTTTGTTAATGTTTAAATGAACTTGAAGGCCTAGGGTCTCTAGAGGAGTTTTCAGTTTCTTAGAGAGTAATCCATTTCTTATCTTTCTTTTTTTCCGGCTTGTCGCTGTCTGTCTTTTTTGTCTCCTTAATCATTTAAGACTCTGGAACACTCAATCATGCCCAAAGTATATATCGAAAGAAAAAAGCAGGAACGTTGCTAATCATGTTACCAATAGCTGCTTAAGCATGTGGAACACTTGAATTCCTCTGTATGAATCAGGGTTAGGAAAAGCGAAACAGAAAGTGAGTAATTGGCTTTTACTGCTTTTGACATAAAATCAGTTAAAATTCAGTTTCCCCACACTACAGACAACTACTCTTACCTCTTTCAAAAAACACTATGCACTTTTCTACAATATCTTACCTGTTTTGGCAATAAATATTTTAATGAAGATGTAGGAAAAAAAAGTGGTTTATTTTATTTTTCTCATTCTCAGTTTTACTGGCGTATATATATGAATGTCAGGAAAAAAAAATATTAGGAGGTACTTTGGGGCAAAAACTCCTGTACGAATTTTTAGAGGAGGGAAGCAAAATAATTTTGGCACTTGTTGCAAATTTTGCTAACCCTGCATTTATAACCATCTGTTACTTATTTGGATTGCACTGGTGAGAAGCCAGGCATGTTCACCTAAGTAAGGAATTAAACTACTTGGGAGGAGATATTTGGTTATTTTAAGAGCTCACCTGGCATGAGTGCTTGGATGCTGAGAGCAGTGATAAATTACTTTTGGTTTCTTAAAGCCCAGCCTAACTCTGAGACAAAATGCTGTTTTCGTTGGGCTGATATTCTGCACTTTAGTGGATTAAATGGCTGGATTGGACCCTGATTCCTAGTGTTTTTCGTGAATATTCGGTGACTTCCTACAGTTTGTCTCATGCATGCCTCCAGACTGAGCATCGTTTTTGAATGAGAGCTGCTCTGAAGTTTGGAAATGGGGTTCACGTAGCAGAGCTGCCTTCACCACCATCAGTGCAGACTGCCAAGCCAAACTGCCTCAAACACATCAAACTCAGCCTCGGGTTTGTGTTTTTCATGTTTATGGCCTTCAGCGGTTCTGGGGGAAAACTTGGCTCTGGATGCAGTTTATTCCTATCCCAGTTCTCCTTCCCTCAAGTGAAACTCCCTCCATGGGGGCACCTCTGCAAGTGCCCGGGGCGTGTTGGGAGGGATGCTTGCGTGCCTGCCTGCTCGCAGTCGCGGACAGCAGCTACGCATGGAAGAATTTCTCTCAAGTTTCTTCAACCTGAATCCTCTAAGAAACCAACAAACAATCAACAAGCTCAATAAGCTTTTTTTACTTTTTTTTTTTTTTGAAACCACGCTCAAGATTCATTTCCTAAAATCCATACAAAGTGAATCCCCAAAAGTGTGCTTGCGTGTGTGGATGCACAGGCAGGAGAAACGGGCAAA
Organism: Charadrius vociferus; assembly: GCF_000708025.1. NCBI lineage: Eukaryota > Metazoa > Chordata > Aves > Charadriiformes > Charadriidae > Charadrius > Charadrius vociferus. Next base: position 1,385,697 of record NW_009646499.1, read on the forward strand.
TCATAGTTTTCCCACAAGCCCCAGGGTGAGCAGGGCCTTTCAGGGACCCTCAGGCCGCATGCAAGGAGGAATCTGAGAGGGATTTTTAAAATTCCATTATAGGTTGGGGGGTGGGAGTGTCAAAGTTTCTTGCCTTAACTCAAGGCTAATGCCAAGGCGGTTTGTTATTTCTTTTACCTACTTTTTGTTTATTTATTTATTTACGTATCAGGAAGGTAGGGTTAGCAAGGACTTTAGGATGTGAAATTTGCACTTGGTGATCCCACAGCAATACCCTGTTCAAGCCTGTGTATATGGAAAGTCTGATACTTCTTCCAGCTCAGTTGTTTTCATCGCCAAAGTAGAGCAGGGTAAGGGCAGCAGAGATAAGTGCGTTTGATCCAAGTGAAGTGTCTCTCATCATTTACGTAACATCCCCTTGCAGCTCCCAGGTGGGACAGAAACTGCAGTAAGATGACTAAAAAAGTGGGGTTTGTCTTTCAGAAAGAGCGTCCTGATAAGAGAAAAATCTGGCTTTGAAAACCGTTATCCGTGTGGGCTGATGCCTGCTTACATATACACAGCCTGTGGGCTCAGCTTTGATGTGAGGTTTTACCGGTTGGCACGTGGACTCCTCCAAACTGACCTTCAGCCCTGGTTGAGCAGCTGAAGCATGTGGCCGGTGGGCTGCCTGCTCCCACGGAGCAAGGGCTCGTCCTCTCCCAGGGCAGGCAGAGGGGCTGCCACTGCAGGAGGGAAAAGGAGCGAGAGTTTCTAGTGGCTGCGTTAATGGCGATAAACTCAAGTTGATGGTCATCTTGAAGTACCAAAGCTCAGGGGTGGATGGTTCTCGTCTGTCCGGTGGGTTCCCTGCAGTTCACAGCATGCAGGGGGTGGGAAATGTGAATTTTGGAGTCAAATAGTGAGATTCAACGCATTTTGTTCTGACCAAATGAACGGTGCTTTATGATTACAAAAAGCAATGCAGAGAGTGCTTAACTTTGGTGTTGGCAGTGTGCTGATAAGGAGAGAAGGATGTGGGGGGACTTTGCAGATGGGAAAACAGAGGAACATAGGTGTTACTGTTAGTTGGGCCATGCCAAGTGGCGTTTAGGGTCAGAGGCAAAGTCCAAGGAGCTGAAACAGCACAAGAGGGTAGCATTAATGGAAACCAGGGGCTATTGAGTTGCTTGAGGGACTGTAAATTGGACCAGAGGCTGTCAGATAAAACAGGTATCTGTATGCAGTGTTGTTTATGACTGTGAAAATAATCTATGTTAATAATTGATTGTTCAATTAGTAAAACAAATGTTATGAAGGTAGACAGCTTTGTGTGCCAGTGATGACAGGAATGCATTTGACTGCAGCCCGTTATCGGTCCAAGGCTGAGAAACGTTATTCCAAGAAAATCCTGTTTGTTATTCCTCTTGCTTATCCTTTTCTTCCTCCACCACTTGTAACGGCATAATACAGGCAGACACTAAGTACATGCAGCGAATAACATTAGATGAAGATGTAGCTATGCTTATTGTATCGCTGGTAATAACGCTAGACAGCATAAAAGGCCCCAGAGCTGTCTAGGCAAGGTGACATCAGAGACCCAACTTCTTCTGCAGATTTTGAGGAGGAAAAGCAAGCTGGCAGGAATTCTTGCAGAGGGGCACAGAAACAACATCTGCTGCTGTTTTATCTCCTTTGCCCTTGTAATGTCGTTATGTCCGGGGTGACAGTGTGTTTTGCAGAAGAATGCGGAAATTCCGGTATAAGCAAATGTAACTTTTTGACAAGCCTTGGAAATGTGTGAATGCAGGTACAGATTACTCCCTTTACAGCACGAGGCTTTCTTTAAAGACATTTGAAAAAGTTCACATAAATCCTTTTCTTGTTGGCTTATCTTACAAAACGGTGCATGCAGAATACGCTGGAGAGGTTTTCTAAATCAGTTGCCAGGAGCTTGCAAATCCCTTATCAGAAGTTACGCAAAAGCTGGACCTCTTCTGGTTGCTCCATTCAAATTTATGCAGTTTTTGTACTAGTCTGTATTGGAAGTAACACACCAGTACTCATTCTTCTGATTACCACTAGTAATACACAGAGTAGCTTTCCTAGTGGGTCTTAAAGAAACACATAACCATTAATTGCTTAATCCTCGCTGCGCTCCTGCCAGGTCATTCTGGTGAGTCTAAAAATGTATTCTGACCATTCTTCAAGGGAAGGTTGCAAGTGAAAGGAGGCAGCTTAATAAATGGATGGAAACAACTTAATAAATGGCTGTGCCCTATATTTGGCTCTCTTCTTTTGGAAAGCGTGATCCAGTCCCACAGCCCCGCTAGCTCAGTCAGCACTTTTCAGGCTGCTGCCTGCCCGTTTGGGAATTTGAATTCCACATTTTTTTGTCCTTTTGAGTTTTGGGAAAGCAGTTAGTAAGGTCGTCTGCCTATTGCTTGTTTCTGTGGTGCTCAAGCTACGTGGAGGTGCCACGTGCGCCCCTAGGGATGCCCATGGCCCAGGGTGCGAGAAGCGTGTTGGTGCAGTGGGCTGTAGTTGGGGACGTTTGGGGGAGGTCCAAACCTGCAGCCGTGGGTGTCTTTATTGACATCAGGAGCGAGGAGGCAGAGCTAAGTGCGTTTATGTAATGAATGCTGGGAAGAGAGATGTGATTAATAAAGGTCATTATGAAGCTGAATGGGTACAGAGATCACTAAAGCACATTTTAATAATCCCAGAAGGCTTTGGGTCTTTAAGTAATGGCAGTGACAAGAAAGAGTCAAAAATAATGATGCGATAGTGAAAAACGATGTTTTATTTTATTGTAAGAAGTGCTGTACTTAAATTTTCAAAGATTTCATGCCGAAGGAAATGGCACAATGGTTTGGAAGGAAGAAGAAGCAGTGATCAGAAGCGGATCTGCTTTCTTCACTGTTTTGTTCTGGTTTTCTCCCATCTTCTTTTGTGTTTTTCTAGACTCTATGCTTGCCAGTGCAGGAAGATTAAATAGGTGTTTGTACAGCATGTTTGGGCTTCGTTCTAATTGTAGTATTTGAATGCTATCAGAAGAGAACTAATAAACAATAATTATATCAATAATAGAGCCACACAGACACATGTATAAAAGTTTGGAATGCTGAAATAAATCTCAATGAGATTAATTTGTAGGTAAGGTATATAATCAGGCGTATAGTAAATTGCACTGCTTTTCTGATATGTGCCTCTGCTGATCACATCACAAATCTTTGTCACAAGTCTGGAATATAAAATAGCTTTGCTGTACACATTTTTCTATATATTTTCTTACATCAGTACAGCATGAAACGGACTATTTTGTGTTACAGATTGCCATAACTTTGACAAAACAATTTTGCAATTCCAAGTGAATTAATAAAAAACAATGGTGACTATTTGCAACTCTTTGCATGTTTTGTAATATTAGAAGTCTTAAGGGGGCGGATGCGGTAGGAGGCAGCCTGAAAGGAAGTTTGTCAAAGGTGTGGTACATTCTTGTATGCCTCTCAGATTTTATGGCAGGCTTTCTACTCCACTCATACCGTTCTCCTGCTGCTCTCAACATATACATTTGTTTAAAAGGGGAATAAATTAACTTAGAAGAGCAGCTGATAGAAGCAGGTCAGCATCTTGGAGTGAGTTTTAGTGGCTTCTCTTTGGGCTTGTGTTTGAAGAAATAGATCAGTGAGGAGAAAGCAGGTAAAAAGTCAAAATTATGACAAATAAATTTGTTACGTGGTTCTGCAAGTTATATTTGGGTTCGGTTATGGGGTGTTAGCAGATGTCATGTGCCATTGGCATTTATTAGTGAACTTGATGTTGCACCCTTCAGCTTGGCTTGAAGGGAGTTTGCGGAGCTGCACAGATTATTGATGGAAAGAATGCGAACGAATCTGGTGTTTTTTATGCAGTGTTGCCAGGTCCTGACTTTCTGAAGTACTACTCTACGTTAGCCAAAATGGAGCCTGAACTACCACATGAAGTCCATAATTGTCACTTTCCATCAGTGCCTTTCAGGGAAGTCTCCCAGTCTCAGGTAACCCCTGTCCCATAAAATATAGGGCTTGGGCAGGGTTTTCCCTTACACGTTTGACACACAGCACATGTGCAGAGCCTGTGCACGCTCAAAACAGTGTCACGTGCGAAGAGAGATCTGGCTGGATTCATTCACTGTGCCAAAATTGTTCTGCCTTGGCTAGATATATTTGCCTGGCACATGAGAGTAACTGAATCGATGTTGCATCCCAGCTTCCAAAATCTTTCAGGCACACTGGATCTCTGTACTTGGGTGTTTTCTATGCAATTGCTAGCAAGTGGCAAATATGAATACAACTAAGTTGTTACACTTCGCTATACAGTTCGTGAGTATGTAAAATGTATATTGGAAAAGATATTACTAATGGAAAATTAAACTGGGAATGCTGTGATAGTCTTGTGCTGTATTAGAGCAATGCATTGAAAATCACTGCTTCGCTGAATCTAAATTCTGCCTCTTAAATTTAGGTATAGCATATCTCATCTCCGGGAAGTCTACGGTGCTATCAGTGATGTTCTATTGTTTAGCTTAATTTAGGCCTTGAAAACATGGAAGGCAAACACTTAGAAAGCAGCTGAATGTTCATCTGTTCATCTGTTCATCTGAATGTATTAAGCAATTTACTTTAGGTAATGTAGCCTATAAAATTTTAATTTTGGATTAAATAAACCGTATCCTTCAGCATGACTCCCCTACCTTGATGTTCAGGGAATGAAATATGGGCACATTTAGTGAATTCTTCTCCAGGATGCTCCAGTGGATAAGGGTCAATAGTTTCCTAATGAAAGCAGTCAATAGCAATTTCTCTTAGTAAGCACAAAGAAATTAGCATTAAACAACAGGCATCAGTGGCGAAAGTTTTACGTGATTATGTGGTTGGACTGCTACAGGCTTTAGGAAATAGCTGAACGAGGTAGTACACTACTACTCAATAGATAGGAAGCAGCTTAATTATATCCCTGTTGACAGGAGATACATCATCAAAAAAGTGTCTAAACAAGTTGGCAACAAATGTACAAATATTTGTGTCTGTGTGTGCAAAGGTAGGCATGTTTTCTACAGTGTTTATGTTAGGCATTTTATGTCTTAAGATGTGGAACTAAGCACATGTTTTGCTGCGGAAGAAAGGCTGAAATGATTTCTTGTCACAGTTCCTTCACGAATACTGTTCTCCCCATAAAAATATGTCATCTTGCCTCAGTTACTGTGGCAAGACTGCATGTGCTTTACCTGCACTCCTCTAGGGACAAGACCTTCAGCTGGTATTGAGAAATTTTGCTCTCCTGACGGTGATTGAAATGTCACTTGGAGCTGCTGAAGATCTGGCCCTTCTTTCCTTAGTCTTGGAATAGCACAGCATTGAAATGATGAAACCTAAAGCATCAAGTGAGGCTGTTTTCCTATATGAAATGAATATTATACTGCAGTTTTCAGATTAAAATCCCACAGATGCCAAAGAGAGTCGTTCCATTGACTGGAGTCACTGGGATCTAACCATGAGAGGGGGCAGGCAGGGATGGTGGTGTGGGTTCAAGTAACAACAGAGGCTATGATGGAAAATAGTCGACTATCTCGAACACATCTTGGTTTTAATTTAAAAAATCTAAGCCAAAGCATGTGTAGCAATTTTCTAAGGAGAAAAAGATTGACCTATATCTAGAATGGTTTCATAAACACATGTAAAAATAACCGACCCTGAGAATCAGCAACCACCTCCAGCCTTTGCTTACTCCTGTTTATTCTTGATACCAAATTAGCTTTTGACTCATGGCTCAGAGTCACATGTAGGCTCTGAGATGTCTGAGACGGGAATCAACAGATTTCATTAATCTATGTAGGAAATGTTAATAGCCTGGGAGGCTTGGGTGTGTGTTGTTTGTCATCTGTTTGTTTTTAACTCCTTGTTTTTAATGTGGTCCTTCTAAAGCTCTTCTCGATTTTTCACAGTAAAATAGAAGTCTCACGCAGTCAATACCTAAGTTTATACAATCTGTATCATAGTATTGATTTGAGGCAGGTGAGGAACTCAACTATTGGCAGACTGAGAAATGAAGAAGCATTTTTAATATGGCTGAGATGAGGTTGTGCCAAGGGCTCTTTATTCATCCTGATTCCAAAGCAATACCTCATTGCATCTAAATAACAGCAAGAGAGGCAAAGAGGCTGAGTAAAAACAGGGGAGGATAGCAAGATCTTAGAAAGGCAGCTTTTCCAAATGTCCGAGGCTGTAGGCTGTGAGGGTCTGTGAGGGTAATGCCTGTTTATGTGTTACTTTTAAAGACTAGTGTTTTGTCTCTTAACAACTTGAGAAAATCTAACTCTTAGAATAAAATTAATATAGTAAGCAAAAATACTTTTTGAATGGCAGGAGAAAAAAATCAGGGTTTTTTGTATGGTGGCACAGCGAGCAGTCACTTTTTTATTAGTTTCGAAGACCCATGCTTTCATGTACTTGTTTCTTTGATGAGAAAAGTAGCTTAGTGCTTGTATTATATCATATACTTTCAGAGCCGTTGTTTGATAGAAAAATTTAAGGCATGGATAGCTTATTGAAGTCTTGATTTTATTCTTGATAGACTACCCATTCGCCCAGCAAAGGAAATTGTTAGGATAAATTTTTCTTCCGCCTGATTCATTCCACAGTTCCCTTTCCAGAGAGCACAACTTTATTACATATTCAGTCTCATTCTCTGCTGTTTCACAAAGACTATGCCGCAGAGATACGCACTGCCTGTCAGAAAAAAGCTTTGCTCTTGGTCAGCCATGACTTCATGAATAACCAGGCAGAGAATGTCGTTTATCCTGGCGGCGTTGCGATAGCAGCCTGGTTCGGGGACAGCTCAGGCAGCGCTGAAACGCTGCTTTGGGCTGCCCATGCCACAGGCGCAGGGCAAAAAGTGGTGATTTGACTTCCAGGCTTCATGCATCCGCACAACCCCGTGATCGTCGTCTTCATTGCAAGCAGTGTCCAGTTGCTGTTTACTCTAGAAAAGAGACAAATTGGCAATTATTTCTTCATAAGCCCAGGCTCCTTCAACAACAGAATTTGCAAGACCAGAATTATTTATCATTGTTTAAATGACAGTTTTACTAGAAACCCCAACCAGTTGTACCAGGTCTGCATCACATGTTGCACAGGCAAGGGATACGAAGGCCGCTCGCTACTGGGAAGACTAATTCTGTGCCTGAATAATTACAGGACAGGGGTAAATGCTCCTGTCTGCATGTTCATTCAGTGTGTTAGCCCAAATCCTTCGGTCCCAGCTGACTAAAGGACATAATATTCTGATACACTGGAATAGCTCATGGTTTGGTACAAGGCAGTGACCTACAGTAGCCAAGAGTTCGGTAAGGATTCATCAGACTCTGCACAAAATCCCGTTTCTGCTGGAGGAATAGGAGATGAACCATTTGAGAACACCAGAGCAAGTCAGTAAAGATGCCCTATATTGTGTAACTAATTTTGGAATAGGACTGGTATTATTTTTCATGGAATGATACTAATAGGAGGAAAAGGCTGTGTTAAAATGGAGCAATGGCACAATGCAGACGTTTATAGTTTGGATGGAAACACAGTATGGTTATTCCTAGTCAAGGGTTATAAATGCAGGATATTTAGACTTCAGTTCAGAGATCCGTGCTTGTCAAGGTAGGGAAGTGCTTACTATCCAAACAAGCTTAGCTCTCACCATCATCACCTATAAGGTTAACAACCTTATTATTCTCGTCACCAATAAGGTTAATAACCTTATTATTATGAGTGAAGCATTTAACCTTTCTGGTCCTGGGTTAGGTTAAGCTGTTATTGAAGGGCAGTTCTTCTAGGTTTTCCTCCTCTGTGGCTGTGTGATCACGTTGTGTCCCCATGCCTCTGGACTTCCCTTGGACACACACTTTCCCACGTGCACATAAGCTCCCTCTCTCTGCAGTATCCCCTTCATCTGCCAGGGCCTCCTGCCCCACAGCTGTAAATGCCTGGTGTCCTTTTTTCAAGACTGCTGCCATCTCCCCGTGGTATCAAGAGACTGGTGACAGAGCTGTGCTATGATGCCCTCTCTCTACATCACCGTTTCCTTCATTATTTTCAAAAAAGTGAAGCTGTCTTTTTTTCAGGAACTAGCTGTAGTCTCAGTTCCCTTGTGAACAATGGGAGATAAATGTTCTCAAAATGGCCACCTAACAGTGGGTAAATTATGACCTTCATCCCTTTCAGAGCAATAGGAAATTATGGCCATTTGGAAAGATGGCAATTCTACATCAGATTCTCTATGGTACAATCATGTGCTCATGCTGGAAAAAAAAATATAAAAAAAAGTGCTCAAAGTTAAAAAGAATCGCTGGAAAAATACTAAAAGGTTCCTTCCCTTCCCACATGCCCAGCTTCTGCGTGCTATTTCAGTGAGTCCCTGGCTATTTCTGACTGCAGAGTATCTAGACATACCGCAGCTTGCATTTATCTTAGGCACCACTGGTACAAATACTGTTGAAGATCCAGCACTGCAGATTGCGATGGAAGCTAAATATCCAGGGTCCCAGGTGGAATGGCACACAATGTGCTGAAGACAAACCTGTCACTTATTCATCGCTTTTATTATCCGAGCCCTGAAGATTAAAGTGGCTCGGTGCCTGCAAATACAATTCAAATTGTGATGTAGACCCAGATTTAACTGAAAGGGAAGCATAATGCATCCATCTTATTCAATAATGAGAAGGAAATGGTCTGACACACAGAGGCCAAATTTCTTGAAGGGCTTATTTTAGAATAAACTCATACATTAATCAGTTTATTTGCGTTGTCTCGGAAAGAAACAGTTCTTTGATCAAAGTCGTAAGCTCATTATCAGCAGAAGGTCAAGTGTCTTCCTGCTCGAAGCATAAATACCTCGTTGCATCTGGGTCTAAATTGCATAATTTTGGGAAGGCTATTGTAGACACGTAGCCATGGCTTTAACTTCAAGGCTAAGCTCGCTCTGTTCTAGATGCAACGTGAATGTAGTGAAAGGTCATCATTGTCCCTGCAAGACTTTAAAATATTAAGAGGTAAAATAAGGGTGGAAGGAATAAAGATTACTGCTACGATCCTACGGACCGAATGGTTTCCCCGTGGTCACTGAAGTTGCCTGGGGCAGAGCTGGGATTGACCTTGTAAGCCCTGCATACACATCTGTCGCGTAGCTCAGCTTCCTTCTTCTCAGGACTTTGCCGTGGGGTTTATGTTATATTGGGCTGGACTTGTTTCCCCTGCGAGAAGTTAAATCTTTCTTTCCATGCCTGGCAGGAGTGCACTTCGCGTTGCCCTCACTTAGGGCGTTGAGAGCATGGGGAATGCCAATCAGGGACACACATCAGGCACCAAGTCTTGCTCCCATCTGACTGGCACATCCTTGCACGGAGGATTGAGATATCATTGCAGCGTGGGACACAGCTGTTGGTAGCTGTAATATAGCGTGCTTGCAAATTTCCTGGCAAAATTGATACAGTCAGCACACAGTATGCTTTACAGCAATGATAATCAAATGTTCCATAATGATGTATGATTGAAAAATAGTACTGGCACTCCCGGCCCTGCTCTCACAGGTTCTTGATATTAATGGACAGCTTTGCCAATTTTCCCTCTCCACTGTGGGGGAAATTCATCCAGGCAGCTGGGTTGCCTTTAGTTTTGCAGACCTCAGGGCGTACTCAGCTTGCTCTGGAGTGACAGGACCAGCAGCGCGCTACGTTCGCGGGAATATTCCTGAATAATTTCTGAAGCGCACCGGGTACTGGCCGGGGCCATAATGGGGATTGCTGAGAGCTTAGCGCAAGTCACGGGGGGCGACGTGCTTGTAGGGATATGTGAAATAGCAGTGGCTGAGGCTAGCATGTGATTTGAGGAGCACATGAAGACCGTCCTCCATCTCCCCTGCTTCTGTCAAAATTCGGCAGGAACTGTTCTCAGCACAGCCACTGGAAAGAAAAATAATAAGCAGCTCGCAGGCTGTGTTGTTATTATTCGGCTGGTATTGACTGGCAGTACCAGGACACTGCAGAACTGCCTTTCTCTAGCTGTCAGCCGATCGGCTGTGACAGCCCTAATAATGGTTATGTCAGGAGGCAAGTAAAGAGATGCCACAAATGGATTGCACGTGTATAATTGCTTCAAAAACAAATCTGTTAATAAAAGGAGATGAGAAAATTGACAGGAAGAAATGGCTTATTGCATGCTAATTTTCTCCGGCTTTCATATTCTCGCTCTCTCTTTTTTTTTTTTTAATTCAATTGGGTCACTTCTTCTGGGGAGAATCATGGTCGGAAAATTGAATGTAGGGAAGAATTCTGTATAATAAATAATTACAATGATGTGTTTTTCCCAACAAAGATCAAGTTCAGGCAGATGGATTTGGCTGAAGAGCTGTTACCTATCTGATGGCTCTTTCAGATTACATTTACCCCGTTACAGTCCTTTGAGTTTATAGGCAAAGGAGAAGCTAAATGCAGTGGCCCAGAGAGCATAAAATTTCTTGGCCCAAATGTCTTCAAAGGTCTCATGATGATGTTACACCTGCATTATCCCTCTAGAGGAAACAGAAGATGCTGCAACTTCTTGTTCATAGAAATGGCAACATCAACAAGAGATGAAAAGCGTTTTATTTTCCCAGCCCACAGCCTATCAAGATCCATATGGGGGTTCCTGAATTATAACGCTTTGCCTTCTGCACCTTCTCAGTAAGGCTGCTAGTGTACATAAACAGGGGAATTTATGGAGTGCATGAGACTGACTGGTAAATATATCTAAGCAATTGAAACCTGTGTCTTCCCAGATATAAGATAATGAAGCCCTGAAGCAGGGAAACAAGAGGAATGACTGGATGTAGCTGATGAGACAATAAGGCTAGAAGTAAATAATTTGAGAAAATTGTACCAAATAATGGGATCAATGCTACTCTTGATGAAGGCAATAGTTTTCGTATGACATTTGTGGAAGCAGTGCAAGACCAATAAATACAAACTCAAGAATGCCCATTTTGGGGCAAGTTTTTGTTTTTCAAAAAGAAACATTTAGTTATACTTTCTAAAGAAAAGCATCTCTTTATCTATATATAGCTAAATATATCTGTACTCCCCAAATATCTTTAGCCCCCCCCCCAAATCTCCAAACTGTCAGCTGTAATGTGAGTCGTTCTGACTACAGGAACAGCTGGAACCCCTCCTGAGCTGTGGCCCTATCATGATGCTGATTTACAAATCAAAGTCATGTGTACCCTGCCGGAGTTTAATGGTAGAAAAGGTCAGTGTGTATGTACCAGGATCTAGATATTCAGATAGTTTTATGAACTTTGTTGAAAAACATTTGTTTAGTTCAGAGTGACAGGCTGAGGTGTATTCTGACTTGTATAGTGTAGGTGGAAACAACCAACTGGAAAGGACTTGTCTGGAAGAAGGAACAGCAGTATACTTTGGTTTTTTATTTATTTCTAGTCTGGGGTTGCTCAGGATGAAAGTTCTTACCGTAGAAGTCAAATGATACCTGAGAGTTGTGAAGTTAATTTATGCTCTTGCTGGCTTTCTAACGAACAGTTTCTGTGGCGTGAATCTCGGCATCTAGATTGGTCACAATTTACAGCCTCAGCAGACAGCCCAGGAGTTAGATTGCTTCAGAGATAAGGTTTGCTCTTTTGAAGCAGTCTAGTAAAGCTAGACAAACTGCTTTAAAGGAAGAACTGAGTCTAAACTCTCTAGGCTAGGATGAAAATCTCAACTCAAGGTGACAACCCTACCCCTAGGAAAGTTTGTCCAAGTGACAACTGGGGATAATCTAGAAGAGCGAAGACTGGACTGAGATTTCAGAAGAGTGGGTTTGACTCCCAGTTTAACCAGTTTCCCATCTGACAGGGTCCCCATACTGTAAACAAAAAAGGAAAAGAAAAGAACATCTTTGTCTCCAAGATGCATGAGACCGCTGCTGACTGGGAGACAGACAGATTCTCTGGCAGAGGGGCAGGATTACTGTGCACTTGCAGAAACTCCTTGCTGTGTCTTGTTTTGGGTGTTGGAGCAACCAGCCTAGCATTTTTTCTAGTATTTAATTCATGCTACAAATTCAAATTTCAAAAAATGTATCTGGAGAACAGTTATTTTCAGATTTGTAAGGAGATGTTAGAAACGGTAAGTGATGAGAGCAGTAATACAACCAGGGAAAGTGGGACAAATATGAAGAAAGATTTCAACAATATTCTTTGATGTTATTCATTTAACAAAGGTAGAGAGGACTCGTTTCATAGCTGACTGCTGCGATCTGTGCTAAGATAGTTTACGGCTGTGTCAGTTTTTACACTTTTCCTCAACTTGTTTGGGGATGTAGCATTTACAGTACATTATGTAAATACAATGTGTGCTTCGTATGCATGCTTTCCTTAATGAAACATTTTGTGCCATGGCTTGGGGTTCAGGAGAGCAGTCGCTGCATGAGCTCTCTCCGCTTGAGCAATGAAGGGCAAGTTGCTGTACATGACAGCATTTCATCTCTGTATAACTGGGGACAGTAATGCACGAGCAGCAGGTGAAGGCATTAATCTCCTTAGCTATCCAGAAATGAACTGTCATGTACAGCAACTTGTTCTCTGCTGCTGCTACCTGGTTCCCTCTCCTTCCACGTCCAAGATGACCTTTGCATACATTAAGCATATTCTTGCGATAATGACATTTTTCCACCTGGGAGTATCAGACCAAGGGAATATGAAGCCAGGAGGTGCCGCAGTCCATGGGGCCGGGCAGTGGTGGTGGTCATGGCAAGAACAGAGGCGGTGGGGATGCTGCAGAGCATCCCCTTTCCAAGCCTGAAGGTGATAGGGTCTGAGGGGTGCTATGAGGGAAATCCTCAGGGCTTGAAAGAAGCTGCTACCTGTAGAACAGAGGAGAAACAGGCTAGTAATTTTTTCTCTCTGAAGCATGGGTGATACACTAAAGTGTGTCCCCAGTACCCCAGCCCTTTTGCTGCTTGTCTTCTGTGCAAAATAGTCCTTTCCCAGTTGACTTCCAAAACTTTAGGGTTTCTGCTCACCTGGCCGGAGCATAGACTGTCCTACATGGACAGGGCTATCCTGGAAGAGAACAAGTCATTTAAGAAACAGCTCCAGATGCAAACAAGCAAATTGTGCAGAGCAGTTTAACTTCAGCATAACAACAGAGATTAAAGTAATAGCGTGTTTGGTTGTTTGGGGTTTTTTTGCGAGGGGAGGCGAATTCAGGTTAATTTACAGTGGTGGGAAGTACTGTGCTCACTTTAGTGGTGGTGGGGTGACAGTGCATGTGCGTTGCCAAACAGCAGAGGTGGACTTGGGAAAGAAGCAGCTCAGCTAATAGAGATTTTGTTCGTTAACAGGAAGCTGCAGCCCAGACTCCCGAGGCAAAATGCTGACTGTCTTGCTCGTACAATACCTGGTTTCAGCTGTGCTATAATGCGTTTTGGCATCAGCACTGAGTACAGTGGGAATCCAACCAAAATACACGCCTCGCTTTAAGTATTATCAATGAGCTTCTGAGGTTTCTTGCATACAATTACTACCCAAATGCGCAGCTGCTGTTTTAATTTAGATATTAATTCGCTTGTGCTGTGATTTTGCCACTTAAAAGGAATTGTGGCTCAGAGAGTGAAATAGAACCATTGCAAATGACCTTTTCAATGTAAAATCTTCACATACCATGGCTAATAATTAATGTTAGAGGTGTTCTACCCTTTCTGCCCCAAGCCTTGTACAATCACAGAAATGTGACCTTCTACCATATATTTACAGATGTTTGATTTAATACTACTGTGCTCTGCTGGTCACAAATCAGAAACCTGCTGAATAAGGCTACCAAACATCAAAATGAACTTCTGCTGTTCAGCCAATTTTGCGAAATGAAGAGCAGAAAAAGCTGTTTAAACTAACTGGAGAACCACTTTAAACTGTAGTCTCTGGTTAGACACTAGAATAAAGTGGGATTACTTCTTGCCTTATTTAAATATTAGAATATTATTACTATTGCATGGATGGATGGATTTTGCATGAATGTGGGTAAAGTAGATCTATAGTTAATTTTCTGAGAGTTATAAAAGTAGGTACAACTATTTAGGTTTGATGTTGGATTTTGCGACATTTCTGTCCTCAGTCATTCTTTGTCTCTGCTTCTTGGCTATTAGTTTTTATTCATTTGTTATAATGTTGGGAGATCCCAGACCAGTCAGGTTTGCTGAACTTGAGGAAAAAGGATGGGAGGGGTGTGGAATTAAAAAAAAAATGGGGTAGAGGTCCTAGAGACAAGAAAGGAGAGGGTAAAAATGGGGAATAAAATGTAGGACAGAAAACCCAAGAAAAGGGATGAAGAAAGTCAGAGATGAGAAAACAGAAAGTGGGATTGAAGTATGTATGTTTTATGCTCAAAATCGGTCAGATATCTTAGGTCTGTGATTCTCTAGTGACAGCATTTATGCTCAGGAATCGACAGATTCAGCTGGGGCTGGATATCAGTTTCCTCAGAAAGGCTGCGGATGATGGGGAGGGAGATAAGAGCACTGATTCTTTGCTCTCCAGCTTCAAGCTGCCTTGCTGAGGAGCGCTGAATAAATAAATATGATACAGCAATACAAAACACGTCCAGCAAAGCCTGCAAATTAATTGCATTTCCACTATTCTTCTACAGTGTTTCTTTTTCTTTATGTTTTGGATTCATTTGTTAACATTGCTGTGCTGTCTTTTTGAGTACAGCTCCAGATTTTAAAAATCAAAACCTAGGGAATCCATTTGGTTCTGGTCAGGGCCAAGGCTCTGGCACCGGCAGCAAAGTTACTTGTGCAGGGAGTCGGGACCTTGAAGATTTACAGTGTCAGACTAGACTGAGATACAGCCAAATGCCATTTCTTGGAATAACCTGGGCTATTACTGAATGATACCACTTTCTTTAGACACAAAGGAGTCAATGGCAGGTATAAATGACCATGTGTCCCAATACAGGCAATGTACATAGGGCCGGTTGAACACTGACTAAATGATGCTGTCCTGAGTGCTATACAGTGTGTTAGAACCTGTGGCATCTACAAGACAGAGGTAGGTATCTCCTGGTGTTTCTTATCCTGCTGCTAGAGGCGGTTAAGCTAGAAACACTTAAAGCCACATTTTTGCTTTGTTTCTGCATATGTGCTTTCAGCTACTGAAACTCAATACTGTTATTATCTGACCAATAGTTTCAGTTTCGGAGAGCTTCTGATTTAGGCCAAACCAATTCACAGCACTGAGGAGAAACCGCGTATGTAACTTGGTAGCAAGTCTTCTGCTTCTCAGTATCTGAAACCCGTCATCCAGCAGCATTTTCTGTTGGCATATTAAGAGATATCAGTCCCTGTAGGAACCTTGCATTAAAAATGGATGTGGCAGACCAAAAGCTATTTATAGATAAGGAAGAGAAGCAAGTCAGTGTGTGATAGATCCAGGAGTTCCAACTTCGGCTGATGGTCTCTGCACATCGGCGCCGTGTCTTTCCACAAAACATCAGTGCTGGTTCTGTTGTCGGCACTTGCTGGGGATTTCCATACTTTAACTACCATTGTCAGTTCTAACTGTGATTACTGAGTATTCAGAAGGTTTCCTTTTCTTTTTCTTCCTTTGTTTGTTCTTCCTGCTAGTGGCCACAGAGTGAACTTGAAAAGATTTGGAGGCCAAGAGTAGGGTGGTGGCTAGGAGGGGTGACCGTCCACTTTGCTGGTACTGAAGTTTTAAACGCTGGAATCCAGAGGAAGTCCAACGGCACATGTCAGAGCTTCCCATAGGCACTGCACGTTTGCTGTCTGGTCTCAACAACTTCTGCTTGAGTTGTCTTGGGTGCTCCTGATGATGGAAAAGGTGATACTTGGCATAATTAGGCCGAAGATTGAGTTGGAGGTAAAGCAAAGTCAGGAGCCTGCTATATCAGTTTTAAGATTATTTTTTTTAATTTTATTTTTATAGATTTTGAGAGTAACAAATCAGCAAGACCTAGGAAAAGAATGTGAATGAAATTAGTCAATGCAGGGGGAAATTTTCAACCTGTAACTGAATACTTCAGATTTTTCACAGACTCCTGAAATAGCTGTGTGGATGCAGACTGTTTCTGTAATTCGCGTGAGATAGGTTGTACTGCAGTATCCCTCTGTGGGCCCTGGGATCTCTCTGTCACAGTTTCCAGCTTTAGAAGGTGATAGGTAGGTATTAATTAAAGGAACTAGCTGCATTCTCTTCCCACCATCCTTCATTTGCTGAGTCTACTGATGGTGGGGGTATACTGGCAAGAGGAGAGGATGTGCTGTCCTGTAAATAAACGTGTGCTCGAAGAGGTACATTGTCCAGGTTTTTTCTCAAATAAGCAAGCTCTGCATGGAAGGTGATAGCTAATTAAATCACCCTGTATGTTTCCAAAGTAAATGAGCCTTTCTTGCTTTCATTTTCCCTCAGAGGGAGGACTACATTTGATTATTTTGTATTCAGATTTGGTTGAACACCTTATTATTAGCTTTATTAGTATATATAGTACAAACAGTCTGTTGTTATTTGCATGAATGCAACCATGATATTCAGGCACAGAAGTGCTTTTCATCTGCTTACAAAGTCTCATGTATTTACAAAACCAATTGCTAGTCAAAATAAATAAATAAATGTCTGAGTCATATTTCTGATCCTAGGCAGTAATCTGTGCTCTTCCATCTGGCTCCCTAAATACCTGTGTGCTTAATTCAATTAGAAGATATGTATATTTTCTTTTTCTTTTCTACTTCTTTTAAGGATATGTCTCCCCCTTTTCCACATCTGGTGCTCAGATTCCCAAGTTCCCCCCCTCCCTTTCCCCTTCTCCCCAGAAGCTCCTACTTAGAATTAGCTAATGGATTTCTAATTCAATTTGGCCTTCTGCTGGGATAAATCAGCCTCATACAAAATAATTTATGGTTCTTGAAAAATTGGCTGTGGATGAAATTAGGTAACTAGCACCAGGCAAATAATAATCTCATTAAGATAGATGGAAGAAAGTAGTGAGTAGGTAGATACTCACAAGGACTAACGTTAGTTTCAGGACACCAGTCTCATCAAGGTGCCCATAGCCCATGGAGAGAGCTCTTCGAGCACCCAAGGTCAGGCTCCTGCTCCACATCCTGCTCCTCAACCTCTCCGTCGATACAGAGGGACACCAGCGACAAAACATGCATCAGCTCCAAGATAGCCAGACTTTGTTCCCTAATCGTTCCGTAAACATAAATTTGATTTCTGGTCCTTTGTGTAACTGTTGTTGGCTGTTTAGTAAATGATACTGACAGGTATGTTGGAGAAAATTTGAAGGAAAATCTGAGTACTGAGCTGTTTACTCAGTTTGAAGGTAGTGAATTAGAGCGCTACCTATTAGGCTGCTACATCCATTTTGCAGATGGGACCCTGAACCTGACAGAGTAGATTTCCCCAAGGTCGCACAAGAGTATCTGTCCCCTGGGTCCCAGCTTGATGCCTTAACCAGGTGGCCGTATGACTGAGCTATTATTTTAGGTACAGGCAAGTGTTCTGTGTTTTCCTGGGATGGAGCGATCCCACTAACTAGATTAACTGTACACTTCACTTAGCTCATGAAATCAGGAGCCATGACATCCCACTAGATCTGTTTTATTAATCACGAGAGGTTGGATCATCAGTCTTTGCTGAGAAAAATGCTTCCGTTGAAAGCGTTAGAAATCTGGGAGCAGAGCTCTGCAGCAGTTTTAATAATGGGAAAAGTAAGTACAAAAATAAGCATTCTTGATAGAACCAAAGGCTTGACATTTTAACCCTAATGTACTGACGCAGGAAGCAAGCTTAATTATTAATGTGAAACAACATGAAAAGCTAAGAAAGTATTTGTAAAGTACCACATTCAGTTACAGATCCTCTCTCAAACTAGCAGTATGGAACTCCTTTTATTGTGCCCTAGCCATCAACAGTACGTTGCACACAGATTTATCTGAATTAAACCAACTTGTGCTGTGTGATACGATTTACCACTGGCCCTAAAATCCATCTGCCTACAGCCGACGGCTCTCTAGCCCAAGCTCTGTCATTGTTTCTGGTACATGATAGAGCCTTAAGAAATCCTCATGTGAGAAAAGGTAAGATCAGTTCTCCATTTGATCGTCGTATTCGAGACGCCACATTCGGACTGTTGACACAGCAGTCAGATGAGGGACCTGAGTCTGAACTTCTCATTCTAAAAGTACATACAGAGTTAATTATCCTTGGATTTTTCCGGAATTGTATGCTTTGGACTATACCCAGGAAACTTGTTTCCAGTATGTGTTGAGAATATATTTTATGTGCTATAAAATGCATCCTACCGTCTAACCACAAAGGTTAAGTTAGGTCCTGTAAAAAGAGATTTTTCATATTATTGTGACAGGCACCTACTTTCATGTTCCTGTAAATACGTCAGGCTCTGTCCTGTGTGACAGAGTGCCTGAAGGGGACTTGAGAATGAATAGGTTTAACAAAAAGTATTTTAGCCTAAGCCTTGTCCATCTTTAATTAGTTATCAGGGTTAAAGGAGGGGTCAAGAGCCTGGAGCTACCGCAGGACTAATGTGTCAAAGGAAAGTGAAGCCTAACACTGAAGAGGAAGTGATGCTCCTCAGAGGTTTAATAATTTTTTGACCCCGTGTCAACCATTATGACTACTAATGGCAGCTGGGGCAGAAATGTTTCAAATTAGACTTTGCTTTGCAGGTGGTTGGCGGGGGGGGTGGGGTAGGTGTCCCATGCCATCGTGCAGACCCATCACAAGCTAGAATCCAAAAGGAAAAATGCATTTCAGTTTTACAGGCAGGACACAAAATCTCCTGGTCTGACACTAAAGTTTCTCTGCTGTTCGTATGTTGCATTCGTATCAGAGAAAACAGAATTAGCAATAATACACAGCCAAACTGCTTGAACGCTACCAGCACAACCGTGTCTAACAGGAGTTGTGTTAATTTTCTAGTTAGAGTAAATGGCCGGAGCTCACACTTATGGAATAAAGGGTGTGTGCTTGGCAAAGTAACACTTGCATGTTATTGTCTGTGGTTCTGTTACATGACAGACTAAGGGAGATAAAGTTTCAGAGACAGTTTGCGACTCACTTTTTTTTTTTTTTAAGCATGAATATTTTATTAGTTTTTAAAAAATAGAAAGAGAGAGCAACAGGACAAAGGAGAGCAATCTTCCACAGGATAATAATTACCGAGAAATGTCACTGATGTCATCTGCTGTTTGTACAAGAGCTTTTGTTTTATTTTTGGGTGCTGTACTTTTGATAGCCATGGCACAGTAACAGAGCCAGCCTTCTCCAGTAGCTCTTTACAAGCACAACAACAAAGTTTCCATCAGAATTAATGAAAGTGTTGCAAAGGGGGATGTGACTACTGGTACACAGGACAGGGCAGCAAAGAAACGGGGTCTTTGCTTCTTCACTTGTCGTTTCACACTGTCAGTGCTCGTAAGTCGGCCTCACCCCCGATGATTTGCCTCCATCCTGTTCTATCTATTTATATGGTTAGGCAGCCTCACAATGAATAGCGCTTGCAGATTACTGTGTTAGATTTCTTATACTGGCAGTAATTATCATAAACCTCGTTGGCCAAAGAACAGCCTGGTGCTCTTCATATATATGCGACAGAAAGTATTTTCATTGCCTTGCGTGAAATCATACCATGCCCTGGTATTTTCCAACACGGAGTCCAATGCCAACAGTACCTGTACCGTCTCTTGCATGGTTAGGCAGCAGCTGGTAGTCTGGCAGAGTTTGGCTCAGGGCAGTGGTAAAATTCTGGATACAGAATATTAAATGTCATGTCTGCATAGGTTCCTGCAATTTTTGTGTTGGATTAGCAATGGGATGTATAAAGAAATCTCTCTCCCTTACAGAGGGATGTGGGAATCATTTTGAGGACACGTTTTGTCTTTAGTTTGCCTCTGTTCTGATTGATGATAAAATTGCCATTAGCCTTCAGAGAAGCAGAAACTTTAATTACAATTATGAATTAAACAAACTAGGGGAAGATGCTTTTTTCTCCCACACAGTAATATGTAACTTGCAAGCTGCTTTATAAATCTGGTGCAATCAGTGTTTTCCTCATCGAGACATGATTCTCCTTTTCCTTACTCTGATGCAAATCAGATCTGCCTCCAGTGGAATTAATTGTTGATTAGCAGCAGTGGAGTTTACCAGGGCAAGCCAGGAAAAATATATTCCAAGCATTGACCTGAGAGAAGGAGAATGTGCTGCTCTCAAAGCAGGGGAGATGGAGCACAAGCTGATTGCTGTAGGTAATGTGGTTGCACAGTGTCCACATTGGCCACGGCACCTGTGGCTGACAGTGGACCGCATATTGAGTCCCACTCCTCTGTGGGAGTTGCTTTTTTTTTGGTAGGGGTACAGGAGGACAGGAAAGGATGCGTTTGGGGTTTGCTTGGTGGGTGTGTGTGCTTGGGAGGGAGACTTTTGCCCAGCAGCCGTCTGATTTATGCGTAGCCGCTCAGTAGATATGTTCCTAAGTGGGATATGCGCTCTAAGTGCATGCAAAGTTTGGGTGTAACCTCCTGGGGATGTGTTGTTAAGCTGAGATGTGCTGGGAGGGTCTTCACTGAGCTGTTGGAGGTGCAGGGGAAGTTCATTCCTTTTTGCGGTCTTTATTTATTCTGTTTCTGGACTGAAGTCACCCCCCAAAAAAAACAAACGTTGCATGCCCTATCGATTTCTCTATCACTTTTCCCAGACCACGCCTGCACTCTGCTTTCCCTGCTGAAGAGAGCATTTAATTTTGTGGGTGCTCAGTAAATTTGAGTCTGAAATTCCCTTGACCTTGCTCCCGGGAGAGCTCAGCAAGGTTCAGCAAGCGTCTGGTTTGCGGGCTGCCGCAAAACCAAGCCTCATCTGTAGGCACGTTAAAGCCCTGCGGTGAATTCAGCTACAAGCAAGCGGATGGCAGCCTCCCAAGCTGCCCAAATATTATGCTGTTATAAAATTGCAGTCTTCCCGGGCTATTTGGTGAAATCCTCCATTTTTTGAGATGCTGAAGAATAGCACGTGATTGCCTCGTTGCGTGCCCACCTTGCGGTCAGCTGGAGGTAAGGCTGACAGAGGACAAGTGCTGAGAAAGCCACCCTTGTCCTCCTCTTCCCCTGGACAGGACAGGAAAATGTGTTTTCTCTTTCAGGGCATGGGTGACGCTTTGCTGTGCCCATTCTCTGTCCCTGTGTGGTCTCCAGGGCTGAGGCGCGGTGAAGAGGGTCCTCTGACATCGAAACTACTCACTAGTAGTTCTTAGAAAAAATCCTGTTTTCTCCCATTTGTCATTCAACTTGGCCTAATTTTCAGATTCATAGCTCCGTCGGTGTTACGGGGCTCTCAGGTGGAGGCAGGCTATATGGCATATGGGATTTTTTGCTTGCTTACTTCCCATTTGGTGGCACCGTGATACCGTGTGTCACACCAAAGGACTTCCAGTGGAGCAATTTTCCCTTCCTGAAAAAGTGGGCGCTGCAAACCAAACCCTTGCCTCCATCCTGATAAGCTGTTTTACTGAGCTAGCACCTGCTGTTAATTTCACAGTCAACAGTACTTGTTGCTCTAGAAAGCTTTTTAATCACAACATTAAAAAACTGAACAGAAATCCCATCCACGCAGTTAGCTCCAGCTGCCTTTCTTGCAAGGCGTGGGGAATGATCTTGCCGAGTGATGGGCATCCAAATGCAAATGGAATTAGCTTTGCAAGCCATTCATTTTAAATTGCTCTTGAATCATTCTGAAGTAAATTCCATTTGAGAAGAATTTGCTTCAGGTCTCGCACAAAGAGATAATGGTCCAATATATTATGATCTAAGCAATAATAGTTTAAGTCTCGCAGTTCAGAAATATAGTGAGTTATATGCTGGGTTGATGAGAATTAAAGCTTGATATATAGTAATAAAACTAGTGATCTAGAGATGAATAGATTGGTGTACGGAGCACAATATTTTCCTGCCACAGATTAGAGCGGGGATACTAGTCCATAAAAAGGGAAGTATACCATAAAATCTCCTTTCTCACTTGTTAGGCATGAAGAGCTATAATGTGTACAGTTTTACAAACAAATGCATGAAAAGAATGAAGACCTTTCCTAACATCAAAAGGTTCCTGGCTTAGGCAAAGATTTTTTTTATCTTAAAAGAAAATTTAAATAAAATTAAACTAAAATTCCTATGTGTGACAGTCCGTGCCAGCTTCTATCAAGGCTGATTTTAGTGACACTTCACCTCTTCCTAAAGATTTTGCATTAGTCTTGCATTTAAAAAAACATATAGTTGTCAGATACTGCAGAAGGCAAATAAAAGACCAGATCTGTATTCAGGCCAGCAACTAAAATAAAAATTCGAAATTAAGTTTATAGATTAAAAATGGCTTTTTAAAATTTATTTTCTTAATATGAGTGATTGCATGAGTGAAACCAGTTTAGCAGTACCATTAATCAGGTCTTTTGTCTTGCTAATACAAATCAGTCAATAACAACAGATGGGCTGTACACTTTATTATGTGAAAATAAAGATGAATGTGACATACTGCAGAAGTAAACTTGCAGCTCAAAGTTACTGAGCACAGAAGGGGATTTGTTACAACGGGGGAGAACTGTGCGTGCCTCGTATTTGCGTTTGATGAAGGTTGTAAGGGGAACTTGCTGCACATGACATTGACATAATGGTTGGAAATCACGTACGTGAATTTTTAGTGTTTGTTTGTATCTACGCTCCCTGATCACTCCCAAATGGTTTAATTAGCTTTTTTTCCTCTAGACAGAAGAAAAAACGTCTAACTCCTTAAGAGAGTTAAATAAGAGATACATAAAGTTTGCTGCTTTGTTGCGCCGTCGGGAAATGAACATTTTAAAAAAACAGTGATAACCGTCAGGAAGATTCAGATCAAAGTCTCAGGAAAGATTTATCCCCTCATACAGAGATGGGGAATGCAATGAGAGGCGACCCCCTTCCACATTATAGAAACGAGCCCAGCAGGCCACATGGTTATAATGCAGTCATCCCTGAAAAACCTAAGTCAGAGTTTGGTCTCTGTATGGACAGAGGAATGACCTGTGTTTAACTAGAGCTGGTCAGGAGAACCTTTGATGGAAGTGTTTATTAGCTTGTTAGAAACGATGACCTCGTGAAAAAACAGATTCACGAGAATGCTTCAGTTTTACCAGAAGTTTGTTTTATAGAAAGTTGCAAAAATCTCCACACAGTCAAATATTCGATATTGGCGTTTTCAGAGGTAAATACCTGTGTTGGATTTTTAAGAATATTTTGTTGCATAATTACATGGCCATTATAATTATGCTCACACGTTGCTGCGCGCGTTACAATGAAAGCACAATAGTATATCAGTCTAACTAAAAAAAAAATGAAATGCAAGATCTGGATCCAAGATGTGTGTTAAGATTGATGCTTCAAAACCCCATCCCAAATCAGCAGCCGCATCAGCCGACTGTCCTAAGCCTAAACCCCACCGCAGCGGTGCTTGTTGTGATGGGCAAGCCATCACGAGGGGATTTAAGGTTCTTCCTCCTCAATGCGTCCTCATTCCGAAAAGCGAGTACCGCAGCCCAGCACAGGGGAGTCGCAGCTGCACACCCTGCTTTACTGGTAAACCATCGTCCTGCGAGTTCAGCCGGCGGTGGCTGGCGTGCCGGGACAGGAGGGCAGGGGTGGTTTGCCTCTCCGCAGCAGCCGGTCCCATCTCCTTGAGGGACGCAGGGAACACCAAGTGACTTCCCGCTGCAATTCCCACCGGCTGATAAAGCCGCCTGTTAGCTTTCAGCAAGGAATAGCAGGAGCGAGGGGCCCTGGATGCTAACGGGGTAGGACTAGCTTTGCAGTGGGGTTGTTTTCTGCCAAACACAGGAAAACCCAGTCGTGGTCATGTTCTGGATACTCCTCTTAAGAATCTGCTCTATAAAAAAAATAACTCCAGTGTTGCTACTAATAGCAACAGTACGAGGGCAGGGATTGAATGAACATACTCCAGTTTAAAAAGCCAGAAAATTCTGTCTTAGCTAGTATCTTAAATTTATTCTAAAATTGCAGATTTTAAATGTCATTTTCCAAATGACAAAGCAGCCTCTGCGCACTCTGTTTGTGTGACAGTTTGTGAATGGTTTCCATCTAAAAAAAAAAGAGCAGTTCAGATGCCTCTCGATAGCAATGAGAAAGAGCGTGGAAAAATAAAGCAGGGCTTTTTTATTGCTTAAGAAGAGTAAGGTGGAATTATAGCAAGAAGCCTGTAAGACAACTGTCTTGTACAGGACTGCGGGGTGCCAGGCTGGTGGAGGGAAGCAGCTATCGCCACAATCAAAATGTGAGACTAGGTCATCATGTATCGGGCAGTACTGTGCATCCAATTTAACATAAAAATAATATTTAAACATTAGAAGCAGTTACCTTTCAGGAGGGAAAGCCAAAGCCCACACACATTGTCCAGGCCGATTAAAGAAATAATTTTTAAAACCACCGTTTCTCTTTTTCGCAGCTTGCTGATCCCTCCTTTTAGACTTTATAGTTACATCTTTGATAAGATGCAGTTAATTGGTCAGGCAGCGTAAGTATTGTCTTTGATAATGTGCAGAAATCTAGTGGTGAAAATAAATACATTTGTTCTTCCTGTCACCAGAAATTAGTGAAGCAATACTTGTTTAATTATAAAACATATGTGTGCTTTGTTAGTTTCCATCTGTCTGCTCGCTGATTTGCAATTAAATGACCAGAAGAAAAAGATACGTCCTGTGGCAATTCAGGGGAAATGATTAATCTCTAATGTTTCTGTGTTGTGGATGTCTATGGAGCAGCGCAAGCGAGAGGGAAGCAGCGGGGAAGAGGGGGAGGTACGGGTAGAAGGGGATGAGGAATGCTGAAAAACCTCATCCTTCGGTTCAACCGTGTTTCGTTGTCATGAAACCAAATGTGGACTCCCATTAACTTGTTGTAACTCGTCTTTCTCGTTGGAAAAAAAATGGAGTAAGGAAGAAACGTCTAACGGGGAGAGGAGATGTGGCTGCAGAAAAAGGAGGCTGGTGTGGTCGGAGTGAAAAGCAAACTGCAGGAAAAAAGGAAGGGTGGGAAAGGGATAAAAAATAAATTTAATTTGAGTAGTTGGAGATGATTAGTTGGAGATGGGAATTGAATTGTTATAGTATGTCACAGATTTGCCCTTTGCTAGAAAAATGCCAGGCCTTATTTGGTGGTCCTTCTATTATTGAACCAGTTCAGTTCTGTTGGCTCTCAGGGAGGGATGCAGTAGTGAGTCAGGCCTGTTATTCTTTGTAAAATGAGACACCCGGAAAGGCAGGAGTATTTTTAATTAATATGAAGAGAGGGAGAAAAAAAAACCCACCACCACAATTTGGTGAACATATGCTGTCTTCCTAAATAGTTCAAGAGATTCACAAAATCTTGTGCTGTGTAAGGTATTCCCATCACTGATAAAGACGTATAGTCTACCTCCGTATAGCTATGTGTATGGGTATCGTATTACCTTCTCCCCCCCGTCTCCTTCCTCTGTTACTGTTCTTTCTTCTCTTTCTGCAAAAGCAGTGGCTGGAAGGAGAGCCTTTCATGCCCCTTGTAATTCTGGACACAGCCTGCACAGGCACGTCTTTGGTACGGGAAGGTAGTGTCTGACACAGTGTTTAGGTGTTCAAGGCCAGGCTGGACGTGGCCTTGGGCAACCTGGTCTAGTGGGAGGTGTCCTTGTCTATGGCAGGGGGGTTGGAACTCAATGATCTTCAAGGTCCTTTCCAACCTAAACCATTCTATGATTCTATGATTCTATGACATTTCATCTTCACGAAGACTGTTCGGGAGAAGATAGCCAGCCTTCCCCAGTATTTTCAGTTTAATGTTCTGTGGTGTTGTATTGATCAGCAGCAGCGTCCGTCACTCTGTATAACAATAACTGCTTCAGAGGCAGAAAGAGGGAGACTGAATAAGGCCTTCAGGACTGTCAGCTTGCTGCTGGTGGATCCGTCAGTAGTTGGTGCCCACGTTTTTGCACACTGACGGCAGGGGGGGAGGTGGATGCGAAGATGGTTATTCTGAGCTGAATTGGTGCTTTCTGATGTGGAGGACTTCCCCTGCAGAAAGGGGCAGAGGGCCTTTAGAGGGGGATTTGTGAATAGGAAGGGAGAGAGAAAGGAAAGTATGTCTTAGGTGTTTTCAGTGTTGCCTCTTGTGCATTGGATTCTTTTCCTCCTCCGGACTTCTTGCATCAACTTTATTCATTAGCAGCAGCACCAGAGAGGTGCAGAGGTTCCTTCCATCGATAGCATGCATCCGTGTTGGCCCCAAATGTCACCATCTCACAGCTGCCCAGCTCCATGTCCCAGCTGCCGGTTCCTCTCTGTAGTGAGGACTGCACAGACCAGTGTACTACAAATGAAGTAAATAAAGCATAGCTTGGCACCTTCGTTAGCGGTCTTAGCAAGAGAGTCAGAGTATGAACAAAGCGGCATAGACTGGACTTGCATTTAGTCTTTTGCCCTTAGAGCAGATTTCAAAT
This sequence comes from Charadrius vociferus, assembly GCF_000708025.1. Taxonomy (NCBI): domain Eukaryota; kingdom Metazoa; phylum Chordata; class Aves; order Charadriiformes; family Charadriidae; genus Charadrius; species Charadrius vociferus. Next base: position 1,412,277 of record NW_009646499.1, read on the forward strand.
TGCTCATCTGAAACGAAAGGTGCGATTTCCTCTTTGTACCAGCCTCAGTCAATACCACCTATGTGCATGCACTTGATTAAACAGTGCGATAAGCCACTATTGAAAAATGTGACCTTGAAGCCTCCAAAAGTTTCTATTATTTCTTTTTACGGTTTTGCAGGCAACTCTGCCAAGCGCTAACATAATGCTTTATTGCCCGTATTGCTGGTGATGATAACAAAGGACCGTTCCCAGTCATGTGAATGTGCACATCCCTGTCACATCTCAGAGAGGAAAGAGAGCTCAGGATGTAAAGAACAATTTCTTCTAGTCTGAGAAAGGCAGTGCATTTAAACCTCAGTTTATGAATGCTCCTAAGATAACATTTTAGTTGAAAAATACTCTCCTTTTGAAATTTTCAGAAAGTGCTTGTAAGTCTTTGCCAGCTGAATTTTGGTTGTTTCATATGTCCTTTTTGTCTCTTCTCTGCAGATGATGATTTTTTTCATGAACTTCCAGAAACTTTTCCATCTGATCCTCCAGAGCCATTGCCCCACTTCCTCATCGAACCCGAAGAGGCTTACATTGTGAAGAATAAGCCTGTGAATCTGTACTGCAAAGCCAGCCCGGCCACGCAGATCTATTTCAAGTGCAACAGTGAATGGGTTCATCAGAAGGATCACGTGGTGGATGAGAGAGTAGATGAAACCTCTGGTGAGTTTGCATTATGTCATAGAGGGATGAGAATTAAAATGCCATGGTTGTAATCTAGCAGCTATTTCATATGGCAGCTACTTTTCTTTACCCTTGATACAGCTGTGAATTCTCTGTCTGGCATTACTGAACATCAGCTGTCCTAGCACAGAGGTGGTGTCTGCATCCAGGTCAGTCAGTAAAGCATGCTTGTAGAGCGCCCTGCCTGAGTTTGAAAGAAAAGAAAAACAGGAGAACCGTGCACAAACAAAAGGCAATTGCTTTCTCAGCCAGGTCTACCCTCTGTTCACTTCCCCAGTGTCACAAATACTCAGTGCTTGCACTGTATTGTAGTCGCAGACCAAGAACCACATTCTTCCAAAATGTTCCAAAGAGCCTTTGGGTTATTCCTAGAATGGTGTTTTCTTTGGGAGTTTGGCGGGGGTGGGGCAGGGAAAGGAGAAATTTACTCAGCTTCAAGCAAGAAAGAAGGAGAAAACACACCTGGGTGCAGTTTAGAGCAGTGTATTGTATTGATCCAGAGCAAGCACCTGGCTGTTATTCCATTACACTTTTTTGACTGCTTCATAGAGCCTGCATGAAGGAGAACTACAGTAGGTTAGCAAGGAAGGGAAAGGTAAAGGAAAGGAGCCAAGAGCCTCATCCTTCCTCAGTCAATACCAGAAATCCCACTGACATTCACGGAGAAAAAATAGGACTGTCACAGTACCAAAAAAAAAAAAGTTTAAAAACTTCAGTAATAAACCAGCGTAGATCAAGGTATGTTATTGTTCCAGTTTGGGAAGATTGGTAATCAATAGAGTTTGAGTCACATGCAAGGAGAGAAGCAGGACTTACTGCTGTTTTGATGGCTCTGAGAAATAACTGGATACCTAGCAAGAAGGTACCTTTCATTTGGGAATTATACCACCACTTGGTCTAATTACTTAGAAAAATAACTCCACCAGATGTCTTGGAAGTCTCTTGTGAACTGGGTTTTATTTGTTTCAGCTCATTTATTTGCACAGAGATCAAAAGCATAAGGTTTTAACGATACTGTGGTGCGCTCAGCTTGAAAAAGAGAAGGTGGGTGTAGGAAGAAAGACTGTAGAAAAAAATCTGTATTAAACTTCGGTTCTGTTTATTTGTTTGTAAGAATTGGCTTTTCCAGCAAGTTGACTGCAGCAGAAAAACTAAAAAAAAAAAAAAAAAAAAAGAAATTCTGGTTACTTAATACACCTTCAATTTTTTTCATCCATGGGAATCCACTGGAATGAAGAAGGGCAACCCAGGGGGCAGCTGTCACTGTGTTAATTTTTTAAGCTTTTATTAACGTCAGCATTCAGAAATGTGGCAATGCTGATGTGGTGACTATAGTTTTCACTACAGGTGAAAAATTCATTCTTTTCTCTTAAAAATCCTGTTTTAGAAGGGCTTTGTGATACTGTAAAGGAAATTGCATTCAACAGATGTAGAAGGCCAGTCTTGAAAAGAGGTGCATCTGAATATACTAGCGGACAAATATTTTGCATAATAAACGGCAGCTATTATATGGAAACGCAATCCATATCCAATTAGAGATTAACATTATCTACTCGAGTTTGGGGGGGAGGAGGGTGTCAAAAGCTGCGCACATCAGATTATTTTGCACAAGAGCCACAAACCCAGCCACACTAATAGCTTGTTAAAATGAAACGGTCATCAGAACGTAAATTTGTCAGTCAACCCGGTTGTTGCCAAAAGGTGGGTTAGTGCATGTCACGGTTGCAGTGTTTGTGCAGCTCCCTGTAAGCAGGCTGAGAATCCAGGGCTCACAGCACATAGGTAGTATGGAAAAAGGTAAACAGTGTATTTAAGGAAGTGGGAAAATAACATCTTCTTCAGAGCAATGGAAGCTCAGGAAAAAATACCCACTGCAGAGGGAGCTGGAGAAAAAATTGCAGGAGGCAGTGACTGTGAGGCTTCGTTCTGGTGCCTGAAGAAGGAGGTATGAGATCATCAGCTTGGCAGCTCGTACCAGTCAGGCTGGCAAAGCCCTTTGGCTCTGCCACTTTTGAGGCTATTTTGGTTTCTTTTGCTATTTTTGGCTAGCTAGTGCAGTAGTTGTAACCTAGGGCACAGCAGTAGTGACTGAGCTGCTCAGAGGGTGGCCTAAGAGTGGCAGCCCAAACCCACGCTGCTGCAGGCTTCAGACTTGCAGTTAGAGAAGGTGGAGAAATTGTCCACAAACCAGGTTGGGTTTCACCTTTATGTGGATAGACCAGGACTCAAAGGGATCTCAGTTACACAGTGTTTCTGCTGGGTCAGTCAGGTAATCCAAGCAACTGACAACTGGGCGCATTCTTCTTTCCTGATATTTTACCATTCCTGAGGTCTCTTTTGTGTAAATACAAAGGAGAGCACCGTGCCGAGCGGTCTTCTGCTGCCATTTTTGAACCAGCCTTTCTCTTTCAGTTGTTTAGCTAGAAAAGCAGAGCAAAGGAAAACAAGACAAACAGACAATGAAATATATGAGAGGAAGAAAGTAAAGGTCAACTGTGCTTTCTTTTCCAAAGGATGGGTAATTGAGAAGAAAGAGGACTAAAATACAGGTGTGATGCTAGCGGTACATCATCTTGGGATTGTAAATGATGCATGAAAGAGAAGTAGGTTTTGATTTGCAAAAGATTAGGTGTTCATGGACTTTGAGCCTGTGCCCAGGAATGAAATCTATGTAGAGATGATTAACTCTTCTTATAAGGCAAATTTGTTTCTGTCATTGATAAAACCAGAGACAACAGCACGGCAATAGCAGTGGCACAGGAGATGGAATGAGAGTGCAGCGGAGCTTTCGTTGAAGAGACCCGCTAGATAGAAATGTTGAATATATTAAGAAGGTTAATTCTTAAGAGGGGAAAATAAATATTTATATCTTTTTCCTATGTATGTATATTTTTTTTTCTTTGTAACAAAGACAAAGTACAAAATTAGAGTTATATGCACTTTGCGCTGTGGGATATTTTTAAACAGTAGGTAAAGCATTGCAGTAAAGAACATTTACAGGGACTCCGTGGGAGTTGTTGCCTTCTAGTTGGAGAGCATGAGAACAGCAATAGTGACAGGGTGTTCTAGTACCACTTTATTTAATTAAATTACCCTGAAGAGAGAGCCTTGCAAATAAAATTCCAATGATCGAGTCTGAGAAGCCAGAAGCTTTACCTTGAAGATCGTTACATTCTGGTTTCTAATCCTTGGACTCACTGTAATTTTTCTTCTTTACGGAAAAAGCTAAGCATTTTCATAAAGAAGTCAAATGGGTGCTTAGAAAATCTTTAGTGCACATCTTTGACTCTTTCATTTCCTATGTACATGAAATACAAGGCAGGGCACGGTCTTTTTTTATGTTTATGCTGGAATATTTTCCCATTAATGTGGAAAAATAGATGTAAAGAATAAGAACACTAGTTCTAAAAAACAAAGATGAAAGTTGTTTTGAGGGAACACATTTGATTTTATGGCTGACTGTCATAAAAGATAACAGCAATGAAAGTAAAAAGAACCCTGCAGAATTGATGCTTTTGGGGGCAAGAAAATTCCATTGTCACAGGGCAGGAAGCTCAATAGCATCAATAATTGTTAGAGCAATTTGTGCAAATTTTCCAAATTACTGTACTTCTGAAAACCACTACGGCAAAAGATTTTATTTTGCATGTGTGATTTTTATGGAGAAGTAGTTTCAGGCACACACTCCCTAATTCTGCAGTGGTGGGATAGTTGTTGTTGTATAGAAAATGAGTGTCCTGCACCCCTTTCATTTGTCCAGAGACATTAAAAGCTGCTAAATCAAACCCCACATCCCAGTGATGTACAACAGAGAAAAATCAGAGCAACAGGGACCTTGTTTTTGTCTTTTCCATTTGAATATGCATTGTAATATTTTCTCCATGACTATTAAGGTGAAATGATCTATAAAACCCCTCTTGCCCTCTGCAATGCCAGTGACATGTTCTTCTTCTCTCTCCTTCAAATAAGGAGAAAACAACATTTGGGACTCTTCTAAGTGCTAATTAAATAGACATATTGGGCAATTCAGCCGATGTTATTGTTTGCCTACACTTTCTGTCTTCTTTTGCTAGGATGCATAGGGAGAGGAGGGCTCAAGGAGTTTGCTGATGTCCTCCTCCACGTTCCCAAATAGCAGCAAGACAGAATAAGGACTCTTGAGCCTGGCCTGAGGCCCCAGGTCATGCAAAACGAACAGGTTGATCTGTGCAATCTCAGGGGAAAGGCGTGCTGAGGGAGGCTCTGTTAAGGAGCAGGTGAAGTTGCTAATCCTTTTTCCCATGTCCTGCCTTCAGAAGCAGGCTCTCAGAAGACCTAATGTCCCCCAGGAGCATCCATGGTGCCACCCAGCCTTCAGCAAGGAGGATAGGTGGATCCAAGGACTTTCCCTTCAGCTGCCCCTTCTGCCGTCTGCCTCCCCGCAAATCAACAGAAACAACAAAGTTAGAATCTGGCTGAGCATAAAACTTCTGTCTGATTAAGAGAGTTAAGGACTGCACTGAGGTAGATGAATATGCTCTTCTTTTCAGGCAGAAATTGTAGACTTCTTTGTTTCAGTTTCTTTACATAGTCACCACTGTGATTCCCACGCTTACCTGCCACCACTACCTTTCCCCATTAATAAAGTATTTTTGGATGACTTGCAGATTTGATGAAAGGAGACTGAGCTTTTTGATGTAGGGTCAGCATTGATCTGGCAAATAGGAGGTTGTTACCTTAAGCAATGGGCTTGGCAGCCTGTCGAGGGAGTAGGTACCCAGCTTGCTAAGTCTTTAATAGATCACCCTCGCAACAGAAAGATCAAAGATTGACGTCTGCCCTTTTGCCTTTAAAACGGCTCTTACAAGATGCTGCAGCCAAGACAGCAGTGGGGAAACCTCCACAGCAACTGTCTCTGCTCTTCTGGCACCACATACAGAGGCAGAAAAATCGCTTCCATCACACAGTGCTCCATTGCTTTGTCTTCCTCTCTGTGTGTATCTCTCCTGAAAGCCATTTATTTTGGTGTTTGTGGCACCGCATTTTGGAAGGTTGCATTGCCCTAATGGCAAAAGTCCCATCAACTTGTTTGGATGTTGTTTAAGGTGGGACTTTTGATTGCCCAGCAAAGATCATCATGTAGCCTCTCATTTTGAGCAGTTGTGCTCATTCGTTGTAGTGTTTTCTATAAATAAGAAAAGCTATCGTTACTTTTGAAATAGAGCACTTCTTTGCATACCAGTGTTGAAGAACTTAGTTTGGGTGCCCCCCACCCCCATGTAAGCATAGCTCAGGGAGAGTAGTGTGGAGGGGTAATGTTTTACTTGCTCTCTGTGACCCACAGATCTTCCTTTCTTTCCTGCTCTTTTCCTTCTCTGCACATCTTCCTACCTTAATTTCTTCTTGCTGCTTCTTGACCTGCTGTAACCTCCTAATCCTCTGTTTTATTTTTCAAGAGTCCAAAAGATAAGGAAAAAAGCTATTTTTCTGACAAATGTGGCCAGTTTTCCTATTAACTTCACTAAGGAGATGACAAGTGATGCTAAATGCTCCAGTTATACTTAGCCTGCAATATTTTGACTCTCTGGGGTAGAATACCTTGGGGTTATGTGAGTAAGGGTAGCCACATATCATAAATAAGGATTGTTTTCATTCCACTGTTGTCACAAGTCATTTTATTTTCCGTTTATCATTGGATCAAATCCATTGCAAACATCAAGCACCCCGATTCAAAATAATTATTTCTCAGCAACATATTGCCAATTTTTAGCTCTGCTCCTTCAATATTCTTCCCTAATCCAACTCATTTCAAGGAAATTTAAAAATGTGTCTGTGTCTCTCTTCCCCAATGCTTCTATTAATAGTTTTGATACGTGGGTTAGAATTGATACTACAGTCCATTTTCTTTAGTAATTCGAAGTCTGTCCCCTCTTTGGAAGGATGCTGTAAGTGAAACATGTTTATATGTATGGTCTGAAAAGCTGCAGCTGGTGCAGAAAGAGGCGGACAACTCTCTCCAAAGAACTGGAATTCTCTGGGGAAATACAAGCTGTTTACTTACATAAAAGTATATGAACAAACCCACACTTTCTTCCTATTTGACATTTAGATTGCAGCCATTTTTTATGTCAGTCAGGCCATCTTCTCTCCACCTGTCACTCCCTGTGGCCTCACAGGCAGCTCTCCTGGGGAAGAGGATCCCCGTGCCCATCACTGCTGCAAAAGAAGTTCTTTCTTCTCACAGTTTGCATCCTCAGAATCAGCTGCTGGGAGTGTGGTCTCCAGCACACCCAGATCAAGGGAATACCCGACAACAAAGCCGCTGCAGACATTTTTTGCAAGCAGGCAAAGTTTCCACTTTCATCTTGAGTAATTAGTATATTTTGACAGAAAAAGAACTGTTTTGGAAGCTTCAGAAGAAACACACTCACAGAGAGGCAGAGAATCACCATTTTCTATGATATAAATTCAAAATGGTGGCTGTTTTTGCTGAAGTGAGCGTAGAAGTCACTGAGGTCAGTTCCGGCCTGAAGAAGGGAAATAATCTTTTTATATACTGAATAACAACATTGCGTCAGGTGTTTGCTTCTGGAGAGAAGTCTGCTTGTAGGCAATACAAAACCATCCCCCAAACCCAGGGAGATTATATTTTTGTATAGAAGCCTGCAAAAGACTGTGGGGGTTTTGAGTTTAGACTCTAATGAGTGTAGTATTCACTTACAATACATGTATTAACATATCATTAATTTCTTACTTAATCAAACTGTTGTATGTGGGTTTTTTGCTCCTGCAAGTCTTCATGGAAGGCTGCTTCTAGCTCTTAGACCTAGACACCTTCTTTACGTGTTCACAGCCACTGACACCTGCCTGTTCTTCTGCTGATGCTGTCCGTTGCGGCAGCTCTTTCCCCTTGCAGGGATGCGTGCCCAGCCACCTTTACAGGCAGCAGCCGTAGACTTCGTGGACCCTCTGCCCTCCCGCTGCTAACCTGACTGAGCCAGGCTCTTCCAGCCTCGGCTCTTGTTCTGTCCTTCAGGGTATTCAGGGGTGCTGACAGGGGGGCCCAGAGGGAGCTACTCTTCCTGCAAGTTAATCCTTCTCGTGCTCTTCCTGTGAGTAATGATGGGTCCATGGGAAGGGTCATTTGGCTATTCCAAATTTTCTGTGGAGTCACCGTGTATCTCTGTGCAAACTACTCAACGTCCCTGTTATTTACCTCTGCAAAGTGCTTTGGGACCAGAAGATAAAAGCTTTAGAATATTTATTCATTTATTATTGCAGCATTAACTTCCTATGTGCAGCTGTTCCTCTAATTGTCCTGAAGGTTTCCTGTGGGTTTCCAGAAAAACAAATCTGAGACAGGAAATAAAGTTACTAAAATAATAAGAAAGTGAATATGGATGCTCAGTGCATTCATCTGAAGCATTTGAGGATACCCCTCTGAATATTTCCAGCCTACACCTTATCTCCCTCCAAGTTTTTCCTTCATTAAACCCTTTGTTACACGCTCATAATCCCATTAATTCCCCAAGACATCCTCAGACATCAGCCCACCCATCACAGCTTCAGACTAGCCACGACTTTGTACAGCAAAGCTTCCTTTTTCCATCCGTGTCCCCTGGCTCCTTTGGAGCCGAACGTCCTTTGCGTGGGATCTGGAGCCCGTGCCACGAGGGCGGTCTGGTGCCTGAAAGGCCAATAAATGTGAACTTGGTTTGGAAGCGAGTCCCAAAGGTTAGTCTCCGTCCTGCATCTGCTGGCCTTAATGAAAAACAACTGGGTTTTTGGATACAGGAATGGCGGAAAAGAAGAGCAGAGCCAAGGTCTGCAAAAGTGCTGCAGTCAGTTGCACCCCGGCAGTGCAAGGGCAGGAACAATTGCATCCAATAAATCTAGGGGGTTCACTGAATTAAATATGAGAATGAGTAGGACTAACAGGTCTGTAGTTTCTTTGCGAAAATCCCTGAAAATATTCAGGGAAATGGAAGATCCAAATTATACCGTACTTTTTTTGTTGTTGAGAACAAGTTATAGTGTGCTGCAGTCACTGGAAATGTAGTCTGTGTTTACAGAGACATTAGGGTCTTGATGACTGTGCAAGAGTGTTGTTGTCTTGAGTCCCTTGAAGTCTCTGTAGGCATGTATCTCACCTGAGTAGTATCTTCTACTTTTTTCTCTATTAGCTCATTAGGCAGTGAATTCATTCTCTGAAGAGATGTAGAAGAATTCCTGTTGCTTAAAACTAGACTGGAGAAATCCTTCTTTTTTTGGGGAAAAAAAAAGCGCCATTTATACAGAATAAACCTTGCACATAGATCAGATTTAGTGAGGCTTTTTTCGCTGTGCGGGTAGGGTACCAAAAAAAAAGGAAAGAGAGCTGGCTGTCACATGCAGCTCTGACCCGTACAGGATCTAATTTTGTGCTGCCTTTGCGGGTTCACTGCCTGTATTCATTTTGTCATTCCCATGCATTCCTGATTCGTACATAAATGAGCAGCATGATGTGGTGGGTACCAGCAGGACTGCCATTCACTGGCAAGCTTATGTACAGCTCTTTCTCATCAGGTTTTGATGGGATGCCTTTCACAATTCCTCATAACTCTCATCCCTCTTCATATTTTGATTGTGAGAGCAGAAAGGGAGTCTATTGTCAGACTCTTCTATGTCTCTTCTTCCCCCCGAATACTGATCTTTAGACCCTCGTGGCCTCTTCTATTATTTGCTCCCAGGTTTTGATTTTAGAGAGGATCTCGGTTGGTTGATTGCTGCTTTTGGCTTCCCAGTGGCTTGTATAATGATGTTTCTGTAATGAGTGCTGACACTGCACCTGGGTCGGTTGCCATGCCCTTCCAGGAGGAAGGATTGCCAGGCCTGAAGAATAACGATGCCTAGAAACGAGTATTGGAATTCAGTCAGAGTGGGTACCCAGAAAAAAAAAAAAAAAAAAAAAAAGAAAGGAAAAAAAAAAAAAGCAGCCAGAATTACAAGGAGGATCCTATTGACAACATTTACTTACATAATTAAAAAGGTCTTTTTTCATGGCAAAGTTGCATGGATCTGCAGGGCAACTTGCTCACATTCCTGGTGCCATGAGTTGTGCTGTATCCAGAAACACGTACACACCAAATGGATGCTGTGACCACCAGGCTGCTTTTTCACACGCCTTCCTGCGATGATTCTTTTCTTCGCTACAAACTAAGAAAAATCATCTGGCGTTCGGGAGCTGGTGTTTTGACTGCTGCCCTGGCACAGCCCTGAAAACACGCTGGATGAGGGAGCAGACAGCAAATTCCCAGAGCGTCATCTCTGTCTGGAGAAAGTCACTTCACTTTGACAGCGCTTTTTTCTTTTTTTCTTTAATTTTTTTTTTCAAGATACCTAATTCATCTGTGCAGTGCCACCCCTAGCATGCAGAACAACAATGGCAAAAACTGATGGGGCTTTTACACTTCTCCCCCAACCTGCTGTTCCTGCACGTTATGGACTGAAAAAATAAGAAAACAACTGCTGAGGAAGGCTCCCGAGTGACCCCTTGTGTCACGTTGCGACTATCCTTGTTCCCACAATAGCTGCACCAGCCACTGAACTGTGCCATTGCGTCAAGTTCACAGAAATAAGGCGTTTTCACGTTGTCTGTGCTTCTCAAAACCACGCAGAGTGGGTGTGGTACATAAGTACATGTGCAGATACATATTTTATATATATACACGTATATGTCAGTAAGTCAGTAACATAAACAACTTGATGTGTATTTTGTATAAAAATTTACACACAAACCCATTTATTATTCATTTCCCTGCCCCCACCCCTCCACTATGCAAAGGGAATGTAAACACGTTCAAAATTAAGATGCTCTCGGTTGGCTTCCCAGATGTTTGAAGTTCAATAGAATTATTTATTTTTTTTTCATAATTTCCTCAGCTTCTTCTAGTGAAGTGCTAAACAACCATTATTCCTTTTTGCCTGCACATTGAGATTCGTCTGTAGGCTCTAAACTGCCTCAAAAGTGCTTCAATTTTGCATGAGCTCTAAGCTGGGGACTGGGAAGCATTACCCACTGCTGAAGGCCCAGATCATTAGAAAGAGCATGTAAATCCTCTGAACCAGAAATAAAAAGTGCACAGATTTCCTTTGTGAAGTCTCAACTGCAGCTTTAAGTAAAACATGAACCATTGGCACGTTTTTTTGGAAAAAAAACCCCAACAAACCACAACATCTTTTCTCAGCTGCACGTGCCTCAACTAAAAGAAGGCAAGATTGGGCTTTGACCCAAAAGCTGGAGCTGCTGAGAACTCATACTCATGCTTTCTTTCCTATGCGGACGACTTCTCTTCTTCCCAATCCCTCCAAGTAGCACGAGCCTGGCAGAGAATTGCTCGGGGTTGCTTAGTGTCAGGGTGCCTTTGGTCAAGACGCTTCGACTCACACTTGTTTCTGCTCCTCGACCTCCGCCCATGTGATTTCAGAAATGATGGTGCCCATGGTTGAACATAAATATATGCTTTGGAGCTTTGGTTTTCTTTGGAGTCCTGCTACACTGGAGCATGATTATTACTTTTGTACCAGGAAAAAGGGAAAAAGAAAGCAGCGACAATAGGCACACGTTGTTATATGTGGAAGAGAACAATGCATTTTGGAGCAATTTGTGCATATTAGTAAAAAATGCCGTCAACCAGAAAATAGCCTCCATTAAAAAAAAAGGGGGGGGGGGAAGGGAAATTTCTCTCTCTCATGGCATGATTACCTTCAGTTTGGGGATAAGGTGACTTTGCTTTGAAAATGTTAAGCTACTAATTCTGCCCCTGTGCTTCTCCTTCCTTCTGTCCTGCGGTGGCTGAGATACCTTCCCGGTCAGCAGCTGTTTTCCTGCTGCCGTCAACCAGAAAATAGCCTCCATTAAAAAAAAAGGGGGGGGGGGAAGGGGAATGTTTTTCCTTTGTCTCTGAACTGTTTATAGGCTGAGAACAAGCAATCCAGTGCTGTTCTAAAGTATTAAACGGCAACAGTTCAAGGCTTGTATCAAGCAATCGGCTGCCGAGGTTGGCCGGGGGAGGAGATAGCAGAGGGGCTATTTTGCCTTCCCCAAGGGGACAAACCTACAGGGCTGTGCTGCCCACCTCCACCACACCGGCAGGGACCAGGGCACGTGGTTTGCTTTCCACCAGCGTTCCAGAACGCAGTTTTGAAATCTTCCCTGCATCTTACACAACTCGGTCCTCCAGATATTAATGAACAAAAAGAACAAAAGGGCCTTGTTTTCACTAAGAGTAAATAAACCCCAAGCAGAATGTGTTGTTTTTTAATTCTGGTTCAAAGTCAAGTCCCTCTGAAGACGGCCCTTTGTAATTTTTGTGTAAATAAATCAGTTAAAAAATAGTAGGGGGGCTGGGATTTTAGCTTAACTCGCTACCATTAGCTGGTAATTAGGTACCATAGCTAACTGATGCAAACCAGTGCAAACTTGACATCAGTCTTAATGCAAACTTGACTTTTATTAGGCTATTGCCTTCGTCTCCATTAATTTGAGTTAAGAATATATCTCTTTCCTAAATAGAAAATTATGAAGAGAGCAAAAATAGCTGGAAGCATTTAATTCAAATATTTAAGCTAATATTTGTGGAAAATTGTTTGTGATCTTCATGTATTCGTTTCATATCACCAGCCAGCCTGGAAAAGCAGTACTGAGGCAAAACCAGGTGCATGCAATCACAGCGTGAAGGATTACTGGGTGTTAAAGCTGTTGCTCTTTAAAACTATCTCTAGATATCTATCTGTCTATCTATCTTTTGTTAAGATTACAGATACTCTATATAGAAAATAAGCTATAGGCAATGCGTGCTGTTATGCGATCATCTCTGTCCCATTAGGATGCACAGAGTACATTTTTCTCAGCACGAACTTTAATATTTGAAGCCGTTCTTCTTGTACATAGCCTATTTATTCATTTTTTAAACACCAAATTCCATAGCTTAAGTACTCTGATATATTTGAGTGGAATAATTCTCTGGCTGTGAGGAATCCATCTCTGCAAGAGGGTAAATAAATTTCAATTCTGACATAGCACTGCTTTTATTTTTACCTTTGTAAAAAGGTTATTTCCCCAAGTAAAGTAATCAGCCTTCTGCTACAGGGATGGGTTGTTTATAGCACTTGTGATGAGCGATTAAATGTATCTATAGGCCCTCTACAGACATTTTCACAAGCCCTGGTCCTCATGGGGGACTTTGGCCACCCTGATATCTGTTGGAGGGACAACACAGCAGGGCACAAGCAATCCAGGAGGTTCCCAGAATGCGTTTGATGATAACTTTCTTCTCCAAGTGACAGAGCAGCCAATAAGGAGAGGTGCTCTGCTGGACCTTGTTCTCACCAACAAGGAGAGACTGGTGGGGAATGTGAAAAAAAAACCTTGGCTGCAGTGACCATGAGATGGTGGAGTTCAAGATCCTTAGGGCAGCGAGGAGGGCGCACAGCAAGCTCACTACCTTGGACTTCAGGAGAGCAGACTTTAGCCTCTTCAGGGATCTGCTTGGCAGAGTACCATGGGATAAAGTCCTGGAGGAACGAGGGGCCCAGGGGCCCAGGGAAGCTGGTTAATATTCGAGGATCACCTCCTCCAAGCTCAGGAGCGATGCATCCCAACAAAGAGGAAGTCAGGCAAAAAAAAACAGGAGGCCTGCATGGATGAACAAGGTGCTTCTGGGCAAACTCAGACAGAAAAAGGAAGCCTACAGAGGGAAGAAGCAAGGACAGGTAGCCTGGGAAGAATACAGAGAAACTGCTCTAGCAGCCAGTGGTCAGGTTAGGAAAGCTAAAGCCCTGATAGAATTAAATCTGGCCAGGGATGTTAAGGGCAACAAGAAAAGCTTCTATAGGTACATCAGTGATAAAAAGAAGACTAGGGAAAATGTGAGCTCTCTCCAGAAGGAAACAGGAACCCTGGTCACCCGGGATATGGACAAGGCTGAAGTACTCAATGACTTTTTTGCCAACTGTATACTGGGCTGCATCAGAAGAAGCATGGCCTTTACTCCATTCTCGTGAGATCCCACCTGGAGTACTGTGTTCAGCTCTGGGGCCCCCAGCATAAGAAGGACATGGACCTGTTGGAGCGAGTCCAGAGGAGGACCACAAAGATGATCAGAGGGCTGGAGCACCTCTCCTATGAAGACAGGCTGAGAGAGTTGGGGCTGTTCAGCCTGGAGAAGAGAAGGCTCCAGGGACACCTTAAAGCAGCCTTCTAGTACTTAAAGGAGGCCTACAAGAAAGCTGGAAAGAGAATTTTTACAAGGGCATGTAGTGGTAGGACAAGGGGCAATGGATTTAACCTGAAAGAGGGTAGATTTAGATTGGATGTTAGGAAGAAATTCTTTACTCTGAGGGTGGTGAGACACTGGAACAGGTTACCCAGAGATGCTGTGGATGCCTTATCCCTGGAAGTGTTCAAGGCCAGGCTGGATGGGACTTTGAGCAACCTGGTCCAGTGGGAGGTGTCCCTGCCCATGGCAGGGGGGTTGGAACTCGATGATCTCTAAGGACCCTTCCAACCCAAACCATTCTATGATTTTATGATTCTGTGAAATTGAACAGGTCATTCTGGACTATTGGTAAGTAAAAAGTTCATCATTCTTGGCTTTGGTCACTTAAGTTTTACCGTCAGAGAACAATCTAATGACAAAGGACTGCATAGTAAGAAAGCAATCTGTTTACCTTTCATTAAGTCTGTTTACAGTCATACCACTTTGGTGTATGGTCTAGGCCACTTTCATGAAGCAAAAAATATGATGCTGTTTTAAGGATTTTTGGATGAAGCTTTGTATGAAATGTAAGACAGATGGGGACCATGAAAACTGAAAATGCTTTCATCCTTTTTGCCAAATACTGTGGAGATAATCCAGCCCCTCCTGAAATTATCGCAAAACTTCACATTTTATTTTTTTGCTATGAGGATTCTCTTTCCATCCTCATCTTGCATTAAAAAGTACGTATACTTAAGTCAGCCAATTCTGTCCTGACTGAGCAACATTCATAAAGTGCCCCTCCACTCTCCTCTCCTCCTCCTAACAGGTAGAAAAAGGAACTGTGAGTCAGAAAGCATGGACTGTTTCTGAGTGGCACTGATTTATTTTAAGACGGAGCAAACCACTGCATTTTTCTGTATGTCTAAGTTGAGGATCTCAATGGGGACACACCGTGTTTTTTGCTAAGTTACTTGCCGTATATTTTGATTCTATAGCAGCATGTGCTGCATGGATGCGCAGAGGAATCCCCTTACCCCAGAGCTGTTTTACTGCTGACCCCCCCAAAGCTTTTTCTACATGATCGAGAAACACCGTCCCTGCCCTCTGTGTTCCCACTGCAGAGCAGGAAGGGAGATTTGGGGGTGCATGCAATTGAGGGAATCTATGTCTGTCTAAGCAGGCAGGGAGCCAAGAGCACTGAACGTCAGGTTTGGGAGGGTGGTCTGAGGACTGATTTCAAGAAATTCAACTTGTAAAGGGTTGCAAGTTACCTGCATGAAAATGGGCTGTATTTCCATGCTTATTTAGGGTGGCTGTGATACACCTGCAATCTATATGCATGTATTAGAGTAATGTCTTTTTCCAGACCAGTAGGTCATAAAGTTCCCTCTCCTTGAGAAATGTGTTCTATGGCGTATGTGATTACTAATTAATGAAATACCTTTTGGGCAAATGAACGCACAAAAGCACAGAAATTGTTTGAACTTCTACTTACAGAGAAAATAAACAAATTATCCATGCAGTTTCTTAGAGTTTATAAGCACAGTTTAGTCTTGGAACTAAATAGCTCTTGTTTAGCATTGTGCCAGAGGGTCAAACATATGCCAATATGATGCTTCCACAAAAATTGCTCTATCAAAGTCCTGAGGAATATTTTCACACATGCCGGGTATTAATATCAAATGCCTAACTTTTATGGCAGCCAAAATACATCCAAATAATTTCTTGGCAGAACGATGCCCGGTGAGGTGTAGATACTAACTCCGTGACCTGGACTCACTCCAGACTGGATAATTACGTTTGATTAATTGATAATAATCTTCTATTTTCGGACATTTACAGTAATCTTTGCTTGTCTTGAGCAGTCATTTTCGGTTGTAGAACCTTGTGAGATATTTTTGTTTCCCTCTAGAAAGAAATGAGTCTGATTGGTAAATCTACTCCTATTAAAATCATTGGGAAATTTGCCAATTACTTCGGCAGGTGCTATATGGAACACATGAGTTATTATTGCAGTTACTAATAATCTACCATAATATCATACAATTACATTGCATTTGCATACATTAAAAAAAATAACATTTCTGCCTCTGAAGACCAGATAATCTACCTCACGGTTTGTATAGCCAGCTAAGTGAAGTGCTTGGGGACTGTGTGAATGAAGTGTGTCTTTGCTTGATTGTGTTTCTAGGATACAGCTTATAATAAAAGACCATGTATATAAGGCACAATTCCCTCTTCACGCTTCCTTTTGGTCCAGGAGGAGTAGTAATTTTATTTTGGTATATACCATCATCTAATGCCTCTCCCCTGCGCTCATTCAGCTGCACACATTAGCAGTAGGCAGACTCAGCAAGGCACCCTCCGCCCTCTGCCTCTCTCCACCCATTAATCCCTCATTAATGTGCAAATAGACAAATAAGTAAAGTTTTGGTTCCTTCCTACTCCCTTTTCAGAGGCCAAGTACTGTTAGTCCCAGAAATACCTTTTGTTTTTTTTGAAATGAATAGTTGTATATGCTGTGCTACTATATATGTAAAATTGTCACTCATGGAGAACCTATTTAATTCGTGGGACTGAGACATAATCACAGACTGATTATGCCAAACTCCCTGAACCTTCTTGTAAGCCACCCTCCTTCCTCACTGGACAGAAAACTCTTAAGGGTAAAAGGATATCTTAGACCGGTTTAGTCTCCTAATGGCTACAGGGGTTTGGTCCTCTCTTTAGGGAAATTCCACCAATTTAATGTCTTTTTCTGGTGCCAGGTTTAGGTAAGTGTATTAAATCTGACTGATCTGTGTGTGTAAATAGCCCCAGCCTTGAGCAACATCTCTGACATCTTTTATAACCCAGCAGATCCAGATCTGTATACTCAGGAACCAGAGAGGACGGCAAATATTTTTGGGTTTGGTTTTTTCCTGAGATTTTTTTTACTTCCTTGTACTCAAGTTGTAAAACTTCTTACATTGCTCCTCTCTTGGGAATGCTGCAGTTACTCACTGAGATCAGAAAAGAAAAGCTTGTGCAGAAAGAGCCCAGCAACCTGGGGATGCATTTTTAAGGATCTGTGGTTTTTTTCAGTGAACAATCTTAAGATACAATTACCATTTATTTTGGAGAATTGCTTTAAATTACTTTGATTTTCTGCATTTTCATTTTAAAGCTCCTCTCTTCACAATCTTCTTGTTGCCAGAAATAGGGCGGTGATAATTAGACCCAATTTCCTCTCATATCTCTCTTCGTAGCCAAGATCCAGATGGACTGCAAGAGGCTACAGAAACAGTTCTCACTTTGTTGAATGCAAATCAAGTTTGGACAGTGCAAGGAAATACTTTTCCTTGTCATATTCTAGCTATTCATCACAGGGAGAGTATGAGTTAGAAATACTATATAGATGCTCTTTATGGATTTATACACATTAGACGGGACCTGTCAAGCATTCTAGCTGCCCACATTTCTGTTATCTCCCTTCAGCTGTGTTTGCTACTGCATTGCTTTAAAATAGGAAAATCCTGACTTCTTGTGGATTGTGCCGCCATCTATGCGATTATATTAATTCTGGAAATGTGCAGCTTACTCAAGTGTTACAAGAAAACATTTATGCTGCATATCTTCACCTGATGTATAGCTTAGCCGTATGAGGAACTAGACTGAAAAATTCAATATATTTCTAAATAAAGAAGGTAAGGTAAAGGAGAGACTCTCTGCAAGAGGGTGACATTTTGTTACTTAGCACTGTGGCAAAGTAGAATTGGGCAATACCAGGTAGGTTGTATGCTTCAGAAATTGCTGCTAATCTCTTGATCTGTCTTGTCCTAAATATGTTTAGGCAAAATATAGGGAGTCATTTTATACAGTGACTTCTAATTTTGTACTCAGGGGTTGTGTGCTCACGTATAGCGAAACAATTTGATAAGCAGTTGCCTGCACTACAGGCACAGCATGTCACATTATCTGGAAGTATTAAGAGATGGGTTGTTTGGCTTTTTTCTCCCCCCCCCCCCTTTTTTTTTTTATTACTCCAGCTACTGTTCTTTGATGTAGAAGCAGAAGCAGCTTCAGCAGGGATAAGATGAAGATCTCTGTTTGAAGTCATCATACCAGGCTTGTCCTGCACTTGGTGCCCACGTGAGGTGGATAAGCGATACGCTCCTGAACGAAAGCAGACAGACGGTACCAGCTCCTCTGTGCAATCTGATGTACAGCAGTACATCAGCTGGTAACAGGGCAGTTGTTATCTGAGGTATCTCAGCAAATTGTGGTTTTTGTAATCTAGCCTAGAAAGGGATTTTCCATTTGGGGTTACATTGTAGCTCATTAACAGAAGGAACAGGATTGCGAGTTGGTACAACAAGGGAAATGCATCCCTTTGCGCTTGCCCCAGAGCCTGAGGCTGGGTGCATTCAGTGAGATATTTCTCCTAAATTGATGCGGCTGTTTGTGCAGTGAGGTGCCAATGGGCGATGCTGGGAAGGACTGGCTGAATCAGCTTGGAGTTCTGGCCATGGATCCTTACATCCCGGATTATCTCATGGCATCACCAACTGGTTTGATACATTTTGAACTACAGGAAAAATAGTTTACCTTAGAGACAAAGACACAATGATAGTTTTTGCTTGTAAGCAGAAAGAGGCGGCATCTATTGGTCTGTAAAGAAAGTGTGCATCTCTTTGGTTATGGCACAACTGTTGATATTACTCAAAAATCAAAGGGCAAATTACTCTGAATAACCTGAAACCTATCAGTACTTCACGACTGTCCCAAAAGACATTACCTGGAGTAGCTTGTTATTTTGAATTAGAAAGCATCTGAGCAAGTCAGAGATAAAAAAGTTCTGCTGGTGCGTTCAGTGGGAGCTATTTATCGTATGGTTTTGTATCTTCAACAGACTATTGGAAGACGGCATTTGTGTCCTGAATGTTAAGACTATTTCATAATCATTATTAACCAGTACTGTCGTTATGAGCCTGCTTGCTTTAGCCCTCGGGTAACAAAGTTCACTGCTCCGTCAAGCTCTGTCATAATCAGCCTTATTATAAAAACATAATATTGTAACCTTCAAAGGCTCCCTGGGCTAGTGCTATAAAAACTAGGAATGAACTGAAGTAATCTTTAGGCTAGCAGCACTTGCACTGGGAAAATATAACCATTTTTATGCACGTAATGTACATGCTCCCTCCCCACCCTCTTCATGCTCCTCTCAACAGGACAAAAGCTATCCCTCAGACCCCTTTTGGAGCCAAATTAGCTCATCAAAGCAGAACAAGTTTATAACACAGTGTTCACTGCATATCAAATGCTCGTGCACCGCTTTGATTTCCATTCTTTGGAGTGCAGTTGCCATATTTTGAGTATTTCATTTCAAGGAGGAAAGCTGTTAAGTGTTTCCCCCAAAGTAGCTGATTATTCAATGGCTAAAGATGTCAAGGATAATGAAATAAAAAGGGAGCTAGGCTGTGGTAGTTTCTAGCAGGAAAATGCATCTCATTAGAAGGCATTCCCACCAGAGAAGTCTGTGGTATTACATGCATGAATTCCTTTCTGCTGTTGTTAACCAAGTTTTGGATGCAAACAGCATGCAGCCTCAATGACAGTGCACAAGTGTGTACAAACAGTAATTAATCGTTGGCTCCCTGAATGGAGCCTCTGTGAGGCTGGAGGCAAATCAAAGGGTTGGCCTGGTTTCCAGCGCTCGAGGAACGCATCGTGCTGTACAATTAGGAGCATTCACGTTATGAATATCACCTTGTAAGCAGTGTGGCGGGAGGCTGAGGGTAGCTGGCCTCCACGGCTCAAGTCTGCGCTCAGCAGAAGGACCTGCCCTTTGGTGTTTGGTGATGGGGACAAAATGTGCATGCTGTGATCCAAGGATCTTTCAGTTGAGTTTCCTGGCAATTCTGGAAGGAAAAAGAAAATCAGTCCCACTACACAAAATATCTGTATGTGAATTTATATATTCAAGCCTGTTTGCAAGAATGCATTTTTGAAACGGCGATGGTGGTTTCTATAGGCAGACACACATTGGAATGCTGACAAGAGGTGTAAACACTCCCGCCCACCCCCACCCAGTGTCTTGGCTGGAATTAAGAGCTTTTTGACCAGGCAGTACATTTTGAGGCAGAGAAAGGGGTTGTGTCAGTATGAGATGTAGTGGTTGTCGTTTGAGGATCAACACGTTACCAGCCATCCTTGCAGTGGTGTCTGAGACACCACAGTATTTCCTTGCACTTAGAAGAAGAAAAGCGGCTTCCCAGCAGAGAGAACTGTGTGGGAAATGGGGGCAAATACAGGTCTGCTTGGAAGGATAGCGACCGGGTCACTGTTGTCACGGGTGCAGCTGTGGGTCTGGGGGGGGTTATGCTGACATCCGTTATGGAAGGTAGGGCCAGGGAGACTGTCAGGCACTGAAGTGTATTGCACTGTATTATAAAATCACCTAAACAATGTCGCAGTATATATGACAATGATTGTCCCCAAAATGGCAGCTTGCAATAACCGTACTGCAGCACACGTGCCCATCATTACACAGCATTGGGACATTTTGGGGCTGTTCAGCCTGGAGAAGAGAAGGCTCCACGGAGACCTTATAGCGGCCTTCCAGTACCTAAAGGGGGCCTACAGGAAAGATGGGGAGGGACTCTTTATCAGGGAGCGTAGTGATAGGAAGAGGGGTAATGGTTTTAAAGTGAAAGAGGGTAGATTTAAATTAGATATTAGGAAGAAATTCTTCACTATGAGGGTGGTGAGGCACTGGACAAGGTTACCCAGAGAAGCTGTGGCTGCCCCATCCCTGGAGGTGTTCAAGGCCAGGCTGGATGGGGCTTTGAACAACCTGGTCTAGTGGGAGGTGTCCCTGCCCGTGGCAGGGGGGGTGGAACTAGATGATCTTCAAAGTCCCTTCCAACCCAAACCATTCTATGATTCTGTGATTTTCTACAATGGCAGTTCTGTGTCAGAGTGAACAAGTCTTCTCCCTGTGCTGTATCTGCCTAGCAAAAGGAGATGAAATACAGGAGGGCTAAGGGAGTCATAGAAATTGAATGACTCTGTGGTTTTATGATATTCATATGAAAATAAAACTGGGCTGCATCGTTACTTGATGTAACTCGTCCTAGGGACATGGTACAATTTATATCTGCTGAGGTGCTGTTCTTCTTATTTGTCTAGCATACATGTGGTATGTGATAAAACCAAAATCACAGTGATTAGTTTTTCCTTCACCCAGTTCTCTTACTATGCAGATAAAGTGTTGGTTTTTTTCCTTCACATCCTTATGACAATCCATGTTGCTGAGTAGATACTGGCAGAGAGCTGTAAGGTCTCACAAGAACTTTGCAACCAGACTTCTGTTCCTGCACTTCTTTCTTTCTCTCTGTAAGCATAACATTGACTCGTGTTACTTGTACCCTGACAGGTCTGATTGTCCGAGAGGTAAGCATTGAGATTTCCCGCCAGCAAGTTGAGGAGCTCTTCGGGCCCGAAGATTACTGGTGCCAGTGTGTTGCCTGGAGCTCTGCAGGCACCACCAAGAGCCGCAAAGCCTACGTCCGCATTGCATGTGAGTGTCTTTACTCTGCGTGTTGAGTCGATCATGTTTGGGTGAGGAAAAGTGGAGTCTCTGCTGTACACGAGGGAGATTTTGTTTCTGACCAGTTAGGCTTTGTATTTTCTGCAGTTATTGACACATACTAAAATTAACATCTTCAGAAGCATTCCTAAGAATTTCAGTTTATCCTGTTCTTAAGAGCAAAGTCTTTCTTCTCCTTTGTGTGGGGGGAAAGCATAAAAAAAATATTTATTGAGTGCAGCATTTATATGTCTCAAAAAAAGTGTCTGAAGCTAATAAGTAGGAATATTACCAAAGAAAACTATGAAATGAGGTGACAGCTGTTCCTTTCACAGAACCACAGAATGGTTGAGGCTGGAAGGGACCTCTGGAAGTCATCTGGTACAACCCTCTGCTCAAGCAGAGCCACCTAGAGCCAGTTGCTCAGGACTGATTCCAGGTGGCTTTTTGATATGTCCAAGGAGGGAGGCATCACCATCACCACCCCTCTAGGCAACCTATGCCAGTGCTCAGTCATCCTCACAGTGAAAAAATTCTCTCTGATGCTCACAGGGAACCTCCTGTGTTTCCTTCAGTTTGTGCCCATTGCCTCTGGTCCTGTCACTGGACACCAGTGAAAAGAGCCTGGCTCTGTCATCGTTACGCCCTCCCTTCAGGTATTTGTACACATGGATGAGATCCCCCTGAGCCTTCTCTCCTCTGCTGAACAGTCCCAGCTCTCTCAGCCTTTCCTTGTAGGAGAGATGGTAGTCATCTTTGTGGCCCTTTGCTGAACTCTCTTCAGTATGTCCATGTCTCTCTTGTATGGACGAGCCCAGAACTGGACCCAGTTCTCCAGGTGCGGCCTCACCAGTGCTGAATAGAAGGCAAGGGTCACCTCGCTCGACCTGTTGGCAATACTTTGTCTAATGCAGACCAGGATACCATTCGCCTTCTTTGCAGCAAGGTCACATTGCTGAGTCATGGTCAACTTGGTGTCCACCGGGACTCCCAGGTCCTTTTCTGCAAATCTGAAAATATATGTGTCTGCAATCATATAATAAAGCTGCTGTTCCTTAACAAAGAAACAAGTGTGCATTTAGCATATCATGTAATCAGATTGGTAATAGAAGATTGAAAGTGATCATCTCAACCCTAATATTTCATCATTGCTATTCATGGCTACTAACCTCAGTATTTATTTTGAACCATTCCCAGCTTAGACCCCAAGAACACAGAGCAACCAGTTCCCTGAAAACAGATCTTCATTTGACTGTACAAATATTTAATGTTCATTAATTTTCAAGGAGGTGCTTTTCTTTGTAATAGAGTAGTCACACTGGGGACCCCCATTTCTTTTTCACATGATGAAATCCTGTTTTGTATAATGGGAACAAAATATATCATCCGGAATTGTATCTCTTCTGCTGTTTTCACCTCAGCAAAAATCACATTTTGTGAGAAAAGGTCATTAGAAGCTGGGTTTGCAGCATACTTATATTTCCTGCTCTCTGCCTGACAATTTATAATGAGAGAAGAGAATTCTTCCAGCCAAATAAAGCTTTTCACAGACATGTTAGAGGAAGGCTCTGTGTCATTTAAACCTCTCCATTTAGAGCTTGGTTCTCCTTTTGTTCTTGGGAAAGTATTATGGGGTTAAATCCTTGAAGAGGTGTTACCTTCTGTGTAAATATCCAGATACAGATCTAGGAGGTGCAATTTCAATACCCATTTTTGAATGCTTTTAGTCCAAGTAAATGACTGGAAGTAGAGGACCTGTACTTTTGAGTACAGGACTAGCCCCAGAGAATTTCCCCAGGTTTAAAGGGAATTAAAATTATTGTACAGTCTTCCTGCAAAATTAGAAACACCGTTACATATGTGCATAGTGCTTTCCCATTGAAGGAAACTTTTCAAGACTTTGAGGATTTTCTTTTTCTGTATTTAAAGAAAGGAGAGTGATTTCAATTTATTTTTTTCTTCTAAGCAGTCAGCACTTCAGAGAGGCTTAGCAATGTTTGAACAGGTTTTTTAGATTATGACTCCTAAGTTAACTTATTAAATAGATTTTCATGTCCTGCCAGTTAGCCCTTGACAGAGGACCATTAAATTAATGCAGTTTGGAAGTCTGAGTGTATTTCATTTGATGGCTGAGTAACTTTTGTATACTGCCATACATATGCACCTTATATGTGTATAACACATAATCATTGTATGTGTATGCGAATTATTTTATACCAGTTGACATTTCTTCCCAGGTGTCCAAATTTCTATTGAAGGCACTCATAATGTCAAGTTTGCTTCTTTTTCTTACCGTGTTTTGGAGATAGAGGAACAATCCCTTCAGTGATTTTTCTAGAGTCTTGGTGGGTTTTCTTAAAACAGTCTGGTTAAATAAATTCCAGGGACTTATATGTGCCTGTAACTGAAACGTGGCTTTGTATTTTAGTGAAGTTTTTTTTAAATTCTTGTTCTTGAATTTGGGATTCTTGGACAACTGTGACATAGGCAAATGAGTTAGACTCCTTGGGATTAAGGGTTGAAGTGTTGGGCCTTCAAACTGCATATTTTCAAACAGCAGCAAAAGCACATTCTCTGCAAAATTGTCCATTTCCAATTTCACAGATTTCTATAAATCTCTCAGGTAAGTCAGGACAATTTTTTTAGGAACTCAGACATATGATGTGGGGTTTATGCCTTACTTTATCATGCCATTTGATCAACAAGATCCCTATTTCAAACTGTGGACTCAGATATACCGATATTCATCTGTATTCACAGCCTTGACTTGAGAGGACTGAATCTGTACTGGCAATATAATAGTTGTTTCCTATCTAAACTTTAAACACAGCTGGTAAGTCTTCTGATGGCTACACAATATGCCATGAGTCTGGGATGCAAGGTAGGGTCCATGCAGTATTTATTAATCTAGAAAATCAAGGACGTCCAAAAATTTAGCAGGGGCAGAAGAGTGCATCTCTCCAGCTCTGTCTGCAGCTATAGTTGCATGTTTGTCACCAGTGCAGTCTTCATTTTTAGTTGGTACAAAAAGTGAGCACTGACACCTTTGTGAGAGGTGAGGGGTAAATGGAGCGTGTAAAGTGCTCTGCTTAAGTTTTATTATTATTTATTTTAATACTTGAACCTGGTGATTTCTTCTCGACAGGTACAGCTGTAAAACAACTAGCCATACCTAGCACATGAAGAAAAGCTTCTCTCCTTCTCCCTTTCCCTCCTCCTCTTCCTCTTTCTCCTACTCCTTTTCGCCTCCTCGTTCTCTCATTTCTCCCTTATCCTCACCGGCCTTATTCTGGAATTATTGTGTCCTCTCAAGGGCTGGAACTGCACTCCATTAAAACAAACAAAAAAAATAGCATTCAACATCTCTGTTCACTGAGCGTGTAATAGAATTAACTGAAAAGTAATTTGAAAGTGTGAAAAATGTGCATCCTGGAAAAACGGCTTGTATTTGTTTAATGCAGGGTCAGGCATGTGTCAGAAAGTACATAACAGCCTAGTCAATGGAAGTTCTCTGTGAAAATCGATTGCAACATCGCTCCGGCCAAGAGCTTCAGTTATGCAGGAAGGGAGTAGTCTGTAAATACGGAGTGAAGATGCTGCTGGTTTTCAAAGGCTGCCCATGCTAGCAATATAAATAAGAAAAGAGTCTGAGTCTAAAGCCAACATCCTGGCTTCTCTAAGTGTTCGGGGCGTTTAACAGCATCTTGCCATTGCACTCCTGGATGACCAGTATGGTGGGAAATCACTCCTTTCTGTGCAGGCTGTTTCTAAAAAGGAGGAGGAACAATAGGTGATAGAAACATCATTATTTTCAGCTTCTTTCCTGTTTCATGGGATTCATCTTCCTGAGGCATTGGTCTCCTCATGAGAACAGAGCTGAGCATTTCAACCTCTTAAAATAACAGTTTTTTTGGGATTAATTTTCACTTTGCCATTGTAGATATCTCGGTAACTAACAAAGTAGGGACACCTAATGTGTGTCTTGGTGGAGCTGGAAAGATATAATTTTCTGAGACTTTGGCATATGAAAGTGCTAAAATGCGTTTCCTATTTATTCACACATTTCTTATTTATTCTAGGCACATCCTATCAGGAGCACTAGGAGTCACTAATATGTTTTGATACGTTTTTTTCTGCTCAATTAAAAAAATGTTACTTTTCTGGAGGGAGAAAGGAGGAGGTTTGGGTAGCTTTATCTTTGGCTGAAAAAAACCCAAGCCCAATATAAAATTTTAATGTGAGTTTTATGTAACGAGACTGATGTCACTGAACAGATAAAACCTAACAGGGCAAAATTCCTGTTAAAAGAATGAATGAGGCCTGAGCCTGTGTAATTGAGAGTAGAGTTAAACCCACTGGAAAATACATCTGATAAAGACTAGACAATAGCTGCAGGATTTGACCTAATTTTTAGATCAGATAATAAAGGGGCGGCTAAGACAAATTGCTCTGAGCCTATGTGCGTAAAGCAGCCTCACTTTTCATTTGCTCCAGTTTGGTGTTGCTGTAGCCTCACTGACTTCATGATGTTAACCCAGGCTGTCCTTGAGAAAATATAGCCCTAAATCTGCTGCCTGATTTTGGATTTGTTGAAAACCTATAAGAAAATAGCAGCTTTTTCCATAATTTCTGTTACCTGATCTTTTGGGGTCTAATGAATGTGAGTGTTGTCTTCTTTTCCTATATTCATTACCTAAAGACAGAATTAAAAAAAAAAAAAAAATCATTTTAAAAAGCCCTGATGTAGTAAGGAACTGTGCTTGTTAATCTTTTGTATAATTTGATATTAGATTCCTACATTCTTATCTAAAAGCTTTTTTTCCCCCCAGACATTTTTTCAAAGGAATGTAGCTAATATATGCATGTCAGATACTGTATACTGATAAGATAAATGCAGTACAGAAAGTAGACTCGTTCACCTGATGGTTTATCTCGACTTACAAGGGGTATGCAGTCGTACAATGAAACAGATATGAAAAAAAGTCACAGATTCTTTACTGACCCTGGGTTATCTCACCTTTTAGTACTGGGATCCATGCTCTGTGTTACATTGCTGCAGTGCCTTTCTTCCCTCTCTTCACACACCTGATCCAAGCAATGATGTAAGGACATGTTCCTGTAGCCACCAAAGCATTACAGCACATTGTAATAGATACAAAGTTGGGTGGATGACGAGATAAGGCAAGTGAGCTGGGAAGGACATCACTGGAAAGTTTTAATAGGAAAGTACGTCCAGGATATGCGGTATTAAAAAATAACCCCAAAATGTGTTTTATGCAGTTTGGTAAGTGTGTATGAGAGGTAGCAGAGATAGGGCCTTAATTCCTTCCTTGTGTACCATTTAAGTTCCTACTAATTGATATCTGCTGCTTGTAGTTAATAAAGCTACAACCAAGGCACATGGTCTTGAGCTGAGATTACTGAAGGGAGAACGGCAGATCACAGAAAGGGCAGCAGAGAAGTTAACTGAGCATTTAACATATTTGATACTACCGCTCTGCTTTTGCTCCTGATAGGCGTGTTTCTGTACCGCTTCCCAGGTTAGCAGGCTTGACAGACTCCCAAACTTACAGATGCAGTTGCAAAAGTAATAAATACATACCACATTGCTTTGGAATAAAGAGCTAAGACTTTATAAATTAAGATGGACTCGACTTCACTGTTAGTGTTTCTTAAAAAAAAAACAAAAGGAAGCCCCTTTACTGAATTTATATGAATTTAATCCCTCAGTAGGAGCCTTGAGAATATCCTGCCCACCCTGTCAGGCCTAAGAAATGATCATCTTTCAGTAGAGTCTGCTTAGTGCCTGGTGGTGACACATAGATGCAGTCAGGACGTTAACAAAATTTTGTGTGTATTTTGGTAGTGACCTGACAGCTGTGTGAGTCAGATTAGTGCATCAGAACAACAACAAAATACCACATTTATATGAATTATTTTCAGTTTTAGTGTTTCAGTGTGTTGTAAATTCAATTCTACATCTGAATTGCAATGTGCGCTTGGTGTTTCTAATGTCTTCTTTAGTGCGTTTAGTGTATCTGTCATCTAGAAAGGCACCTGTTGAGGTTAGGTCGTTTGAACTTTACATTTAGATTTATTTAAAAAACAAGAACTTTGGATTCCATCTTCAATCACCAAATAAAATAGTAAATAAAATTAAGTTTGTAAGTTAGTTTGCAGGTTAAGCTTACAAAGAAAAACAAGAAATATCGAATTATTAAGTGAAAATATAAGAGGAGGAGAACAGTGCGATCGATGTACACCTGGGAACCCATCTGCTCAGTGAATTCTTGATAAAGTTCGCTTGCTTGTATTTTTTATAGTTGTATCAATACCAAATGTGTTGAGTGGGTCGTTCTTCATTATAAGCATAGCCCACGTGGGAACTGTTGCAAAAGGGTGTTTCGTCTGACCAGCACCTGGCTGAACTAGCTTAGAGCTGAAGAGAGGAGGGGGAAAAAATGTTTTTTCTGTAGGTGTGCAGGCGGTGAGGCTCCGAGGAGTCGTCATGGTGCAGCATTGTCCCCAGTTGGCTGAAGATGCCATCGACAGAGTGAGGGGCTGAGGTGCGCACCTCCCGTTTTCTCAGGCTGTAAATACGTAGGTGTCCTGGTTGCGGCAGGGATGGGGTTAATCTCCCCAGGAGCCGGCAGGGGGCAGGTATTCCATACCACGTGACCCACGCCCGGGCTATAAGAGGAGCTAGCCGGGGAGAGGAGAGGAGTCCCCACTCAGGGGTGGGCTGCGGTGGTGTGGGTCTGGTCGGTGCGCTTCGCGGCGGTACTGTAATCGCGTTTTTGTCTTTTCCTTTTGCTGCTCTGTTAAATTGCACTCTTTTAACCCACGAGTTTGGCCCTGTCATTTTCTTTTTCCACGACTGAGGGAGATGTGCGAGCGGCTGCGTGGTTCTTTGTTGCTGGCTGAGGGCAAACCACGACAGTTCTTTTTTGCGCCCAACGTGAGG
>NW_009646499.1:1441984-1449765 GCF_000708025.1 Charadrius vociferus
GCAGGAATGGAAGGTAGAGCACAAATTAAAATGTGTCTTGACAGGCTCTGAGACGGATGGAGAGACCACTGGATTGAGAACATAAGTATATGAGAAACATGAAAAACGTGGCTATGGGGAAGGAAGCTTCAAGTAAACAACTGACAATGAGTGCTGTTATTCACATTGTTAGAAGACATTTGTCCATATAACAGAGCTGCTATACAGCCAGGCATAACTGACTGTTTCTGCTTAACAGTTGTCCAGAACATCTTTTGAGGAACCTTTTGTTTCCAGTGTTCTTCAGTGGGAAGGGGCCCTCAGTTACTTGGGACAGCCCAACCCATGAACCCCTCTTTCTTATGTTGCAGGCCTCAGTAACCTGAGACCTGGTTATTTCATGTTCAGAAAAAGAGTTTATAATTTTTTTAAAAAATCAACTAGTTTAAAGTTGCACTTGTGAAATGAGTTACTGCTGTGTATAGAATATTCACTCAAGTTACTGATGATAAATGTCTTTGTGAGACTGTTATGCTAAAGCCCATAAATCAAAATTCTGTTTACTTAACCCAGTGGTGGTAACATACAGATGGAATTAACACCTTTTGGAAGCTATGTGAATTTTCTCATTGAGTTGTACATAGCAGTAGAATATGCCTATCTTTTTATTGCTGGAAAGAACCTCCTTGAATTACGCTCTTACTTGATTGCTATTTCAGTGGTATTTTGCCAGTCTCTTCCAATCGTGAGATCATGGCAATTGTTCCTCTTAATGAAATGAGAAATCTGTCTTTGCTAGAACTTGAAATTTCCAATGAGTAATTCTCCAATAATTACAGTGTAATTAGAGGCTGCAGTAAAAATTACTTTCAGATTATCTCAGAAGTTCCCATCGTAAGATTGAACTCTTGCATATACCTGAGGTTCTGCAAGTTAAAGGGATAAGCATGGGGAATCGTGTAGCTGAAGAGCTCTAATGTGTACAGTCATTGCATCTAAGAATGCACATTTCTAACCCAGTAATTCTTTTTTTCTGTTGCCTTGTAGGTTGTCAAGATATCGCGGATGAATTTAGAGCACAAGAAATTGATGGACAAGCACTTCTTTTGCTGAAGGAGGATCACCTTATGAGTGCAATGAATATTAAGCTTGGACCCGCATTGAAAATCTGCGCACGTATCAATTCCTTGAAAGAATCCTAGGGGGTGAACATGAAGGTTTAAAACATTTCTCAGTGACAGAACCGACAGTAATATGCCAACATCTTCACTGTGGCATGAGTGTTACTGTGATGTTTTGTTAAATATATGGGATTTTCCCATATATTAAAAACTTTCCTTTGATTATACCAAGTAGTCCTCTGTAGTTTCCAATAATTAATAGTTTCAGGGTAAAGCCTGAGTAATACCTTGAGTTGAAGTGGGAGTTCATGGAAAAACATGAAGTGAAATATGCTGTGAGAGGTTAAATATTCCCCAACATGTACTTTATCTTGTAAGTTTAAGATTAACACCCCAGCACCCACCCCAATTTAAACACGATTTAAATTTTGTTGCTGTATTCTGAAAGATTTTTCCCACATACAGCAGTTTTTGGACTGAAGTAACAGAAGTGCCCACAGACCCCGTGGAAGCACTAATAACAGTAAAATGCTATGCATTTAGTTGTGCTCTCTGAGTTTCTTTTAGTCTTGAGCAAATTGTTTGTGAGGGGTAGGTTGGCAGACAGGTACTGAGCATGCAGTGGGGCAGACACCTTCATTACCTCACCATGTTGTGGGGATCCCAAAACCCCAGTCATAAGAAGAAGTCATATAGCCTGATGTGGCAAATAGAAGTCCACCGGTAGCATCAGTGGGAACAGAGTGATATTGCTAACAAAGGGGCATTCAGGCACAGAGTTTCATTTAAGAATTTAAAGCTAAACCTATATAAACTGCATTTAGACATAGGTTTCTGAATTATTCCCTGCCTGGAATAGCAGCAGGGTTCAGGACAGTATAACCTACTCAGTTGTGTATTTGTCTTTTGGAAGTGGGAAGCCTGCAAAAAGGGAGAAAAGTGTCTCAAAGAAAGTCAAGAATTTTAATTGTTAATAGAGAAGGCACATGTATATGAAGTGTGCCTTCTCCCTAGATTGGAAGGAACAAAACTGCATGAAATATGGTAGCTTCCCAGGAGTTGGATCTTGGTGTTTATTTGTAAGGAGTCCCCACAAACTGCGTGTCCTGGTTCCGGCAGGGATGGGGTTAATCTTCACAGGAGCCGGCAGGGGGCAGGTATTCCATCCCACGTGCCCCATGCCCGGGATATAAGGGGCGCTAGCCGGGGCGAGGAGAGCAGTTGCCACTCGGGGGTGGGCTGCGGTAGCGCGGGTCCGGTCAGTGTGCTTTGCGGCGGTACTGCAATCGCGTTTTCATCTTTCCTTTTGCTGTTCTTTTAAATTGCGTTATTTTAACCCACGAGTTTTGCCCTGACGATTTCTTTTTCCCCCCGGACTGTGGGAGTTGCGCGAGCGGCTGCGTGGTTCTTTGTTGCTGGCTGAGGCCAAACCACGACAGTAGGGAACAAAAGAGGAGAGAAGGTCCTGGGCTCCAGCAGAGAGTCTTGCAGGTTGTAGCCTGGCAAGCAAAGGGTGTTCATCGCTTCCTTCAGTACCTCAGGTCAGCGAGGTGGCAGCCTGTGTCCCCAAAACGTATGCGCTTCCAAGAAGTCTGCCTCAGTCCCCATCAGCTGCTTGGTGACCAAAGCTGATGTGGATTCTTGGCTGGGTGGGATGGCAGCCCGAAGCCTCACTCCCTGGACTGCTGGAGGGATCTGGACAAGCTCAGCCCAAGCTGGGGGAAGCTCCACCATCCCTGATGTTCCTCTCCAGGCTGAGAAGGTGGCTGGGGCAGCCTCGTGGTGCCACGGCATTTGTCCTTAGGGCTGGCCAGATGTGAAACAGCCGCTCCAGAGAAGAAAAGAGTGGCACAGAGTTGTGTATGGAACTTTACGATGGGGTTTTGAGGTGTTATTTCCTCTGTCCTTGGCTCCAGCCGTTGATGCTTGGGCCAGCTGAGAGCACAGCCCTGTCCCACCACAGTCTCATCCCCTGAGCAGCAGCGCACCGAAGGAGGGCAGGAGGCTTTGATGAGCACCCAGCGTTCGGCTGATGCAGCCGGGAACGCCGCAGGGTGAGGTGCCACTCTTACAGCAGCAGTTGATAGAGGCTTCAGAGGGATCCCCTGGGTTACAGACTGATGACACTCCTGCAGCTGTCTCAGTGGAAATCTGGTTTAAGCTAATTAACAACAGAGAGCTGGAACCACACAAGGGCAAAATGAAAAAAAAAAAAAAAAGAAAAAAAGATTTTTTTTATACCTAACCTTTCCATTACTTACCCACCAGTGTGATCGATCCCCACAGCAGGGTCGTAGACTCAGCTGTGAACAGAAAAGAGAGGCTAAAATATGCCTGATAGTACATGGTTTCCTACATTTAGAATTGCAATTCACTCTCTAATGCCTTTTTTGCAGAAAAAGGCATCTCTTAACTCCACCTGCATCGACGAAAGTGATGGAAGGGGAATGGGTCAGTTTTACAATATTAGTCATATTTCTCTAACTCAGCATCAGTCATCCAAACTTGGGAGTAAATGCAGTGAGATGTGTTTTTGCAAGCGTGTGGATCCTCTTTCATTTTGTAGAACATCAGTGGCATTTTCCCACTCTGTTACACAGTTATTTTTCTGTTTGGGTATTTCTCATTAGGCTAGGTAAAATTAAAACAGCATTGAACCGTGCCTCTTGAGAACACTCTCAATGGTAGGATGTAGACTTGAAATGGAGAGCTTGGTTACCTATTGATCCTCTAATAATGGATAAAATAATACCAAGCTGTATTCCCTTTTTTATCTGGTGTTTTAATTGCATTTTTTGCTTATAACCTGTTTGGTTTTATAGGGATGCCTGTATATACTTACCCATATAAAGCAAGCTATCTTCTATATGGAAATAAGTACTTCTTGTGAAGGTCTTTTTACATTCTTAAAAGCTTGTTTCTCTGAAGGCACACACCAAACGTACTTCTCTCAACGGCCATAGTTAATATGGTCCCTTCCAACCCCTACCATTCTGGGATTCTGTGTGAAAGTTGGATAGAAAATAATGTGGTTTTTCTTTCTGTGCTCTTCATGCTTGCTCATTTTTTAACTGTTTGTTATAGAAGAAAGTTGATGTTGGAGTTACTAGAAGGAGCACAGAGTCTTTAAGGTCTACCAAGGGCAGAGATCCATCTTTCCCTGACAGTAATGCTGCATTGTTCTGTTCGGTTTTGGTTTACATATAATTCCTAGCTGACAAGTGTCTGTTTTCCATGCTCATTCATTAGTCACCCTTGCATTAGCACTGCCTTGAAGGCGTCTGGTCTGCCTCTTATCACATTTCTCAGAAATGATAAAAGATATCCTTAAAGTTTCACCCACCCACCCATCACAATAAAACCCAGAAAAGCAAAGACATAAAATACATTTGATTTAAAAAAAAAAAAAGAATAGGGTCATTCTATGCTTTTTCTTAGAAGTTGACAGGTAAAAAAGGAAGTGGGGAAATGCCATGGGTTCCTGTAGAAACTGTCCCCTTTAGCAAGCAAAAATGCAACTTCTGAGTGGTTTGTTAGCTAAAAATGCAAGGAATTAATTTAGCAGTGCATCAAAATTAAGGTCTGATGCCCCTCTCCCCAAAAAGCATAGCGATTCAGAAATAAAACTACCAATATGGTGTACACTGAGATTCTGATTTCCCATTACACTATTTCAGTTTTATGCTTGTGGAAATTCTCTCATTTCAATGCAGCTCTGAATGCAGCCATCTGTCCTTACTGGAGAGGGTTGTGCAGGAGTATTTCAGGAGTCTCGGAGGAAAGTCTCATCTTAAGTATGCTGTAAATGTGCTGTGATACATGCCACAAGAACCCTCTCTGAATTTACTAAGACTATGTGTTAGTAGAGAAAATAGAGTCTGGATAAAAGTGGCAGACCAGAATTTTTATTTTTCTTCCTGGTTTCTTTCTATGAAGACAGCCTTGAAGGGAAGTTAGAGGCGGAGGAAAATGCCTGATGGGGCTGTGGGCTGTCCCCTGAGCCTGGTGGTGACATCCCCACCTGCAGCTGGGTGAAAGACGTGAGAGAGCTGGTGAGAAAAACATCGCTGCCCACCAGGGCTCGCTCAGCTCCAGAAGAGAGGAGCTGTGGCAGCAATATTACCTCTGCAAGGGAAGAAAGATTATTGCTAACACAGCCAATCAGGGATTATTCTGTATTACTGTAATAATAATGGAAAGAAAGTGCAACTACCTCTCTCTTGTGTCTCTCCCTATTGAAGGTGAGGGTAGAGAAGGCTCTCACTCAGCATCACATTAAGAGGGCTGCTCCCGACCCCAGGCTTTAATAATTCACACCGCCTCTTCACAGACAAAGAGGTCCTGACCCAGAACAGATCAAATGTTTTATTGTTTTGCTTTCTCAGGCATATTTTCTGAAGATTGTTAAAACTTTTTTTTCTTTTTTTTCTTTTTTAATGGGACGTATTTTATTCGTCTTTTACCACTCTCTGGGAAAATGTATCCCTTCTGTCCTTGCTTGCAAGCAATTGTAATTTATGTGACACTTTGAAAAAATTAAAACTGTTATTGAAAATACTCTGCTTGGAAAAGATCCAAAGTCCCTCAGTACATTAGCAAGCTCACCCACTCCTGGTCGACAGTGTGAAGTTGCTATGATGACTATAATTGTTAAACGGCAAAGGAAGCTGAAGATATTGAAGAATTAGAAGGGCATTGTTGTTTTCCACAGAAATCATACTGCGAAGGCCATAGAAAAAACAGTCATTTCACAACCCAGTGCTGTCCTAGCAGGGTGTTTCATGATAGAGAAGGTGACAAAGTTTTTTGTCCAGGCCCTCTGCTTCTTCATTACTTAAAAAAACCACTTTGTTAACTTGTTTGTTTCCCACAACCAGCAAACATTATGCTTGCTCAGGTAAAACCTGCCCTGCACAGCCAACATCTGTAGCTATTTGTAGGTGGCATGGCTGCGGCGGGAGGTGATGGGTAATTCTGGTGGGATGAAGTTGGAAGCGTGGAGAGGAGCCAACAGAATAGAGTATAAGAGCTCGCAATCTTGTAAATATACAATTACGTACTTTTTTTACCCCCCCACAAATTAGTATAGTTTACTCAATAGTATCTAATGGCTCCTTTGAGAACATTACTGTCTATTATTTCAAGGCCTCGACTTAGTGTATTTTTAGTTTGTGGATCATTGACCCGCTCGAATCCAACGGCGCCGTTAAAGCGTCTGCCCACAGGAAGGCTGCGCGGGCGGGGGGCAGTGGGGGGAGCCGGGATCCCGCAGGATTCGTCTCACCTGCTGCAGCCCCACTGCAACACTTCCCAAGGAAAAAGGGCTGTTCGTACCCAGCAATTCCAGGTGTTGATAATAAAGAGGTTAAAGTGGGATTTTTTTTATTGTTATTGCACATTCCTAGACTAATGCTATTTGCTTTTGTATGCATTGAAATTTGGGGTTTTTTTTAAAGTCAAGTGCTTTATGAGAGGTGATTATTGTGCACGTGAGGCTATGGAGAACTTCAGAGCTCTATTAATGTTTCAGGAAGGTAGGCAGGACAGTAAATCAATGTGTCAAGGAAAAATCTCAGATGATTATCTATGTAATCAGCCTTCACCGTCTTCATCCCTCCGTATCTGAACACCTGAAACTATTATTAATGTACTACTTATTACTGTGCTTATATGCTTCTATTACCAGCACGGTAACTTTCTCATTTATCCTCAGCCATGATATTAGAGCACGATACATCTGTTATAATTGTGTGCCCCATGCACGTATGTGTCCCTGACAGATGTGCTAGGGTGTACCTGATGTGGAGGTAATTCTTTTCCTTTGGAAATACCTGTGGAGCTAGCAATAATATGATCATATAGGTACTGCTAGCAATGTTTGCTAATCTAAAGCAAATGGTATGAACCTGGCGTTACATGTGCTTGGGGTACCTATCAAGCCCACAGGATGCATGAGGAGCCTGGACCAAAGGAATAATGTCATATCCCAAGAAACCCACCAGCTCCTGAAAGAGCTGCTCATCTCTGTGTTTAACATGCAGAAGTACAGCAAACCAAAACTCAGCATATTGTCCTTGGAATGACTCCCACCCACAGGGTGCCTGTAGGGTTTTGGGTTTACTCAAATTGAGCTGTGCAACCCCAATGTCCCCTGGTTAGACTGTAAGAAAGCGTGGGATGAAGCTGGTGGGCTGGTGATGCTGGAGCTGGCAACACAGTGGGAGCTCTGTACAGGTGTCAGAGACTGACCTGATCTGGTCAGTTGTCTTGCTGTGGTTGCTCTCACATGAACAAGACCCACTGGCCTGGAATAACTCCAGTGTGACAAGGATGCTGACAGGCACAATCTGGTGAAGCTTGGCATGTCATCCTAAGAAATTATCACTTCCAGGTGTTTGCTTCTCCTCTTTGCCGTAAGTTACCCGGTGTTGGAGGTTAAAGCCCCCTTCATGAACAACTGAGATTAAAATTGAGGATTTTGTAGTGAGGTAGCTGTGACGTTGGCATGTGCTTCCTTTCAACAGAGGGTAACCCCCAGACAAGCAGACAGCTGGAGGCAGTAATTTCTTATATTGCCACAGGAGGAGCTGCCAAAGCTTATCTTTCTGTGCCCTAAACTGTGGCGATAAATGCCATCCCATCACAGGGGCTCTCAGCATCCCTGCCCTGTGTGCCGGAGGG
>NW_009646499.1:1449803-1479824 GCF_000708025.1 Charadrius vociferus
CTTGTGCCTGCAGTGCCAGCGAAGAACAGAGATGCCTCAGTTTTGCTAGGGAAATGCATGGGTTTAAGGACGTTAGAAGTTCACCACATTATCAGCTTAAGTTAAAATCAGTATCTCCAGCTACAACAGAGCTTTTCCACAACTAGATTGACATTTAATTCCAGGTAGTTGAACAACCACACTTGCCCTATACAGGCTAAGGACAGCGGTCTCGTGCTATCCGAAGGCGAGTTTCAGAGGAGCTGATTTTGATGCCAGATACCCCATCTCCTTTTCCATCTGTGCATTTGCCTGCCCCAGGTTTTTGCCTTTTGGTAGTGCTGATGCAGTTCCTGCTGGGGTCAGCTGTAAATCAGACCTTGGAGGTAATCTAGATGAAAAATGACTCTTTGGATGGTTTATTTGTAAACTGGTTCAATTCAGTGATATGTTTTCCAGCACAGCTGCATTTTATGGCTTCAAAATATGAAATATTTGGCTTTTAAATTGTTCCCATATGACTTGTTTCCAATATGACACAAGTATTTGTGCAGCCTCGCCGTGAGCTGGCATAGGGAACTGGTCTGACTTCAGAACAAAAAGTAAAATAAAAATAACTTTTTTTTGCAAGGTGGTTTTTTTTGTTTTTTTTTTTTTAAGCCAGGGAAGCTCTCTGGTATAGCCTCAAGCATGGCCCTGTGTCCATTTGCAGGAGGGAGAAATATGCCCCAGTCGCTACTGGGGCTGAATGCTCAGTTCTCCAAAACCCCATCCTCCCTGGCACAGCGGAGGGGGTGCCACTCCATGGCAGAAATACAGAGCCAGTGATAAGGAGGGAACTTCTCAATTCCATTTTACCAGCAAGGCAAAGATATTACAGAAACGTACAAAAAAGCCAGAGCTCACAGCTTGATGAATTGGTCCAATGTTTGGAGGCGCATTTGATGCCCTCTCTGCCTGCCACATTTCTGGGGTGCTGTGCCAGGATCCAAGCACAGTTCAACTCCAGATTATGATTATTATTGTCTATTTAGTGCTACAGGGATAATGATAAAGTGAAGAAAAATTAGCTAAAGCCTTAAAGTTAATGCTTATAAATTAAAAGTATGTTGAATTGCAGCATGAAAACTTGAACCATGAACTCAGCTTATGTGCTTTAGTTGTACAGGTTTATCTAATTTTCCATAACTTTCTTTAGGACTTCACTGGCATAGTTTACCAAACGTCAATTATCTGAAGAAGGGACTTGTTTTGCTTTTGGTTCTGTGTCTGGACATGACTTTCCACATTGAGGCCTTCGATCCTGGCTGGGTTCATATGCTCTACCACAATATAAATAATAAATCCACTATGAAACCGTTGACTGCTTAATGTTGGAATGAAGTGAAAACATGTGCTGGTCTTTTTTAAGTGCTTCAATTTCCAGGGAGCCAAAATGCTATTTTCTCTGTTTAGAAAGATCCCTCACATTTATACGGTATGGCAATCAAATATAATTTATACGACCAGCTATTAACACTAATTCTTTTTCTTCTCATTCTCCCTCCCCAGATCTCCGGAAAACTTTTGAGCAGGAGCCCTTGGGGAAAGAAGTGTCCCTGGAGCAAGAGGTCCTGCTCCAGTGCCGTCCCCCCGAAGGCATCCCAGTAGCTGAGGTGAGGAGCAACAGCAGTGTCCTGGCACTGGGACATCCTAACTAAGGCCCGATCGGTGGCTAATGGTGCGGTGAGCTAGGGCACGGCATGATGAATGGGTGGTAATGGAGAGCTGACTGACTGCTGCTGGTAGACAAGATTGATTGGGAACTGATTAATGGCTTCGGATTATGGTGCCTTGCTGGGCAGAGCTGCAGGCAGTTTGGTTTCAATTTGTTCTTCCCTTTCAAAAATCACAGTTATATCTGGCATCCAAAGGACACGTAGCTGGTGGAGCATATTAATACCAGCCTACTGTCTTTCCTTTTCCTTTAAAAAAAAACCCAACAGATTTCACTTACTGTGAGAAGCAGCTTTCAAGCATAGTATGAAGATGTTTTAATTTTCAGTTTGCCGGATTACATTTCCCTCATGTTTGTGCACATGCTTATGTGTGCTTATGGAACATAGGAAGTTCCGTTCCAACACAGGGAAAAACTTCTTTACAGTTCGGGTGACAGAGCACTGGCACAGGCTGCCCAGGGAGGTTGTGGAGTCCCCTTCTCTGGAGATTTTCAAAACCCGCCTGGATGCAGTCCTGAGTAATGTGCTCCAGGCAATCCTGCTTTAGCAGGGGAGTTGGACTAGATGATCTCGAGAGGTCCCTTCCAACTCTGAAAATTCTGTGATTCTGTGTGATTCTGTGTGCCCCAGCCAGGCAGCCTGGCACAAGAGGGTGTACCGTGGTCCAGCACAGGCTCCCAGGTGAAGCAGCGTGAGATGGGGACAAGTAGGTAATGTGTCTGCCTAATGATCCATCTTCAGGGGCTTGTCTGGTTTTCCTGCTGGTATTTAAGTAACCCCGGAGTGGGTCGCCTGCCCTCCACCTGGCAGAAGTGAGCCCCTCAGCAAAATCTGTGCCTGCCAACAGCGGCGGGTGTCCCTGTG
This sequence comes from Charadrius vociferus, assembly GCF_000708025.1. NCBI lineage: Eukaryota > Metazoa > Chordata > Aves > Charadriiformes > Charadriidae > Charadrius > Charadrius vociferus. The sequence continues at coordinate 1,452,365 of NW_009646499.1, forward strand.
AACAGGAGTTTGCCTAAGTGCGGTTGTGGCTCCAGCTTCAGACTCATTGCTCACGGGAGGGGGGGTTCTCTGAGTCACGGGGGGGCTCTGAAATCCTAAATCCGCTGCGGCTCTTAAGAGAAAAATTGATTGTTAATGACGGTAATTCCCCTATCTGAATTCTCCTCGGTTTTCCTCTGCCACGCACAGAAGAAACTGTTGCCAATTTGCATTAGGATAAGTTAGACTGTCATGGCTAAGTAGCAAAGTGGTTGTCAGTCAGCGCTGATGACTGATTTCTCAGGAGATGAAGCTTAAAGTGTTACCTCCCCATCTAACCCAAGTTTAGATTTAATCAGAATTGCAGAAACGTGTCCACAAACATCAGAAGGAATAATTAGCATAGAAGATTTTTCCCATTTTCTTTTTCCATAGGCTGTTTCCTTTCCCTGTTAAGATCCCCAAAACTGTAAAGAGCATTTAGCTCTGCCAAGCCAGCTTGCTGACAACTGTAATACTAATCAGTTGGCTTTCCTCAGGAACTTAGCCGCATTTTTTTATTTTCCTTTCTGATGCTTCTTTGCATCAAATCAACTTGTCGCTGTGCCGTGACCCGAGTCTTTGCAACGGGATATGTTGTTCTGGAGGTGCAGGGTAGTACTGGGGAACTTCATTACCTTTGCTAGAAACGGAGATTGATGATGATGGGTAGTTTGTTTGAATGCGATGTTACAAGCACCTCTGAAATTTCAGCAGCCAGTCTGGTTATTCCCTCGGAAGGGTCTGTAATGCCCAGCCGGGCGGCTGGGACCCAAACAGCATCATTTAACATGACGCGTGGAAGTGATCTCTGAAAAGATCCTCTGTGAGCTGCTCTCATAATAGTTGCACTTTTTCCTGCCTTTTAGTATCCTGGCTCACTCTGTCAATAGCCGAGATTCATGACTCTACATTAACTGGCTCTGAATCTTATTTGCACCGTGGTCAGGGCAGACACCAATTAACACTTGGCAGGCTCAGAAATCGTATACTCCCCATCTGACATTCAAAAGAACCATTCTCAATGTTGGTTTTTTTCCTCTCCTGACTTTTGAAATCAGAAGGAGATCAAACACCCAGATTGGACAGCCGCCTAATGCAGCCTCTTTGTAGATTCTTTCCAACACTATTAAAAGAACAAAGACCTGAACACTAATGAATATGAATACCTTAATGTGACACTTTATTACAGCCACTTGCTGAAGCTGGTAAGATAAATTAAAAAAAAATGGGAAGATAAAAGGTAACTTGGTGGGTTGAAGGATTACATGATTATTTTAATTTAGAGATGAATGGCTTCTTTGTTTAAGACCGTTTATTTGTTCGGAGAACTTTCTGATATGATGGTGCAGGTAACTAAGTAAGAAAGAACTTGGGAGAAGGCAGGCAGAAGGCTGAAGCTTTTTTCCATCTTGTTGAAAGTAGCGTAGGGTAATGCATATGCTGCAGCTGTGAGCAGCATTTCCAAATGCTTTGGTGAGCATGTGCCTCAAACTCTTCCCACTCTGGGCACTATGTTTGGGTTTGGTTTTGGGTTTTTTTTTCCACTTATTGCCTTCTGAAGTAGTCAGTGGCTTTAACGCCAAAACAGAGGAAGAAAAGTTTACACTGTGAAACTGTACACATTCACTGTAATGTAATGCTGGAGTGCAGAGTCACGGAGCCTTCCCCTTGCTTTTTCTCTTTGATTTTATTCTTCCCCTTCATTATTTTTTTTTTCCTTGGTATTTCAAAGTGGTGCGAACAACCATGCTCAGGGATACATTCTGTCCTCTTTTCAGTAGCTGGGGAATTTAGTCTTATAATTCCCAGCCTATTTAATTGCAATTAACTGTGTCAAGCTCTTATGGATCAATGCTAGTGCAGATCTTACTATGATTGAAAAGCTGAGCCACATAGAAGCGTACAGCTGCTCCAGAGGGCAAGAAGGACAAAGACAGAGATGGGCAGGCAAAGCTTTTAAAGCAGCACTTACCAGTCCCTCAGATCCACGAGGACATGCCGAGCATTAGAGTAGGCTCAGATCACAGCCACTAAAAAAAAAGCCCAAGATCCAAATAGAAGATAGTGTGTTAAAATACACCAGTCTTGTGGCCTGAGGTCGAATCCAAGTGCGTCTTGCTTGTTCACTTGGGACCAAGTAAGGAACTGAGGGTTTGCTTGGTCACCGGGAGAACCGGATCAGCCTCTCTGTGGCCATATGCCTTTGCCCACCAGCCCCGACCGGCGTCCATGCCAGCTGCACCGTGGCATGCCTCCCCACTCTGTTCTATAGCCAATATCAAGCTGAACCTACCTGCAGGTTCTGCAACACCCAGGTAAATGTTTTGTCTTTTCCTATACGTGGCCCAAGCAAGCAGCAGAAGGCCCAGCGCAGGTGCTGTTAGGCTGAGGTTTCTGTACATAGCTGAGGAGTGAAGGGGACAACTCACATGTTCCTGCTGTGGAAAAAAAAAAAGGCATGGACATAAAACCAAACAACACCCTGCCCTAGCTCCACGCTTCCCTGCCTTCTGCTTTTCCTCGATGGGGAGGGATAGGATAAGGCGGTGAGATAAGCAGTCTGACCTGCCAGAGCCGGCGGGAGCTGCCGGTGCTGAGCCGAGATCAGACAGGTGCAGCTCCCTGGTGTCATCAGAAACAGCCATGTCAAATCCCCTCTCTTCTGTGTGTGCATTTTTTTCAAGCCTAACCTGAGAAGGCAGGAAGGGTCCTGTTCTGCTACGCTCCAACAGTAATGGCAGAGTTATTAGCAATTAACCCCTTAGCTCAGTTAATTTGTTCTTTGAAAGATGCCAGCATGGTATAGCACATGATAAAATATAGCTAGAGACACCGAGTCACATCACATTAGCTCATTGTGATAGGTTATAGATCAAAACATCAATGAGATGTAGGATCGGTTAATATATCGTAAGCTGCCAGATGAACTTTTGCATTGAAATGTGTGATTTGCTGTGCCTTTAACAGGGAGATAGTTGTTTCTTTAATTATAATTGAGGTGTTTCACAGAGTGGTTTAGTTGCAAAACAGGGTGAAACATACAGTTTGGTGACCCAGTTGGGTTTAAAACTGGATGGGATATTTATCCGTGTTCATGGCTTTAATTAGGAACTAGAGCAAGGGGAAAACCATCCCTGAGTCAAGAGGCAGGGTGTTTTACTGAGTCAAGATGACTGTGACACAGACTTTATTCAGCTGCTCCTGCACAGGCAAAAGCTGGTGGAAGCTGGGGGCTTCTCCAAATAGGCAGCATCAGGTGGCTGCTCCATCTAATTGATTATTAATACGAACGCTGTTTGCTTTGTTTCATGAGAGCCACTTATGTTTTGCAGCAATTATCCCTTAATTGGGAGTTCATGTGTATGCATTTCCATGCAGGTGTGTGTTGCTGAGGCAGTGGTTTATATTCCCGGCAGAAAAATGAGCTCTAAGACAGGGGAGTAGAGGAGTTTGTGGCCACAAATACTAATTAGCTGGGAAGTGACATTGTCCTTTGCAGTGCCTTGCAACATACAGTAGAACTGCCTTTGGCTGTCATCGGGAGGAAGAGTGGGAAGGGGCAGGCAGGTTTGTGTGCAGAAGGAGCACAGCCTAAAAGAATGAGGACCACTCATTCCTTTTGCCCTGGAGAGCCGTTGGGTAAGGTCCGGCAATGCAGGCCTGTCCTTCTCCAAAGCGATAAAGCTCCCTGTAATTGTCAGTGTCTGGTCATGTACATTTCTCATAATTTTTACACCTCAATCTAGTGGCGGATGGTTAGGGAATTCTTTTGAGAAGTAAGAGAGGCAGGTTATAACCCCCTGCTTGAATACAGCCTTGTGTTTGGATCTCGTGCTTCCCTGGGAAATATGCTGACTACTAGCTTATTAGGTGGCCTTATTTTTACATTTCCTAGCAGTTTATTTCCACAGTGCAGAAACCCATGCACAGCTCTTCTTGCAGGACTGAGGTTTTTTGAAACCTGAATTTTCTATGGGATCTACCCCTATACTTTTCATTTCTGGAGTAGTTCTGTTGATGCTGATGCAAGTGAGGGTAGAGCATGCTCCTAAGTTGCTGTACGATTGGCACAGGCAAGGGTGATCTGTGAGACTGGAGAATGGTCAGGTTTCTCGTTCCTCCATAAAATGTTGTAATGGGAGGTTTTCTACAAGAGCAGTGACCTGAACCCTGCTAGCTTATTCTCTCTACAGCTTGCTTTTTGCGGCAAAAATGGCTCTGGGTTGCTGTTTTTTCTAACACAAACTACCTCTCCTCTTCATGCTATACTCAGGAAAAGCAGCATTTTACCTTACACTTATTTTTGGAAGATAGGCAGTGTGGGGGACAGCTTTTTGCTGCGTTTTTTGATGAGGTAGTTGAGTGTACCTTCCATCTTCCCCCTTAGAGAAGATAGCTTCTCGTCCTGGAGATGCTATTCTGTAAGCCTACAAGATTAGGCCGTCAGGTCCTACTTCAACAGCAACTGATTCTTGTTCCCTATAGCTACCAGGCCTTGTGGCACCTGAAGCACAAGAGTTACCTCCGGCAGGGGTTTGTAGAGCCCCTGGTTCTTACCAGCATCCTCAGTCACCCGGCGATAGCATGTGCCTTGGTCACTTCTTCTGGCAGTAACTTCTTCAGATGCAGTGCTCACCTTAGGTATGAAGAATTAAGATGCTCCTGTGTTTCAAGGGAGGTGTTTCCAAAATGCAGTCTGCAGAGAGCACACCAGCTGTCACTTAAAAGTCGTATGGTCAGGTTTTCTTGGATTTTGCTCAGGAATTTCCAGCTTCCAGAATCAATGCTTTTCTTTTACTGAGAAGTATAACTTGGACAAAATCCCGCATACTTGAAAACTGGTAGGAGGAACTGTCCATACAACGACAGGCACAATGCCAGTTTCAGGGAGAACAGGAAAAGGGCCATCCTCAGGGACTGCAGCCACCACCCAACATCCTGTTCCCTTATTGAACTTTATGATCCTGAAAAACATATAGCTCTGTGCTGTGAAGAAAGAAGAAAGAGGCCATCTATTCATCTATCTATCTATCTGCAGACCGCACATTGGTAACCAACCCATTTAAAGCTGTTTCCAAACAGACACCTCCCAGTTGGTTTGGGGATGGGGGAGTCCATATGTCCATGTGATGTTGAAAACATCAACCAACACATGGGACCTCCATTCTGAACCCCTCTTTCAAGCAGGAAAGGGAGCCCAGCAATTCCTAGTGGCCTCACAGCAGCCACTGTGGTTTTTGATTAATGATGCTGTGATCTGTATTTGAATTTGAGGCTCTATGAAACAAAGTTCTCTATCTGCTACTATCTGAGCCATGCAGTCCACCTCGGCCTTTGAAGTTTCTTCTGAGAGGCTTCGCTTCCCTGTTGTGCATAAAGCGAAGCTGTAATAGGGCCGGAGACATCCAGCAGCTGTAGGTACACCCTGTGAAAATTTTAGTACTCAAGCAGAAAGCTAGATATATATGCAATTAAGGAAGTGTTTCCACAGCAGGAACACAAATTCCCCTTATTGGCAGCAGAAGCACAGTAACAACAACTGAACAAAATGTCACAGTGGTTTGCATTTGCTGTCTTATTCTCAATATGTGTTTTGCAGTCTCTCATAGCTGTAATTTCATTCACTTTGGAGACTACTCTCTTTTCCTCTTTTTTTTTTTAACCTTAAACAGGTACAAAATCTATTTCCAGCAAGTAGTGCGCAGAGGACAGCATCCTCTTCAAGCGGGCAGTTGCTGGGATGAAAGTGTACATTTGAAACCAAATCCAAAAACCAAATAACATTCTTGAAAGAGACACTCAAGTCTCAAGGTGCCTGAAATAGCTGCTGGCTCAATAGCCTGTATGAAAGCTGCTGAGGTTTTCTCAGGCTCACTTGGGCCTCTTGTACTGCGTCCAAGTCAGTAGTTAGCTTCACAAATGTTTTATTCTTACTGGCACGCATATGTGTGCCCTTACTATAAATATGGTATGGGATGCGTGTCTGTTGTTACAACTGGGGTGAAGAAGGGGAGCTGTGATTTCCCTGTGGCTGTTGGAGGCGATGTGAGCTTAGCAGGGACTGCGGCAAGGCCAGTGGTGCTGCTGTGACCGGTCGGTAGAGCTGCAGAGAACACCAGCTGCAACGCCAGTGTGGTTGGGACATCAGATGGAAAGCGTTCATGCCACATCAGCCAGGCATGGGGAAGGCAGGGGTGCAATGGTCTCGCCTCCCAGAACCCTAAATTGCCTTTTATCAAGGCAAATCTCTTGCTGCTCCCAGCTGTTTGCATCTTGTTTCTTCTGGAGAATTGCACTTGGGCACCACAGGGCTTTCCCTGTGTCTAGGGGAGTGGAAGACTTGCTGGTTTTGGCAGGTCCTCTCTGCTCCTAAGATGACTCTAGGGCAGGTTGTGCGAAGGAGGCAATGAGAGAACAGGATCCAGAACTCGCACCCTGCTGACTTTCCTCTTGAGATTGCGAGAGATGTAAGGAATGACTCGTATGATCAGGAGGGGACGATCTAGATGAGCTCACATCCCTTTTCCATTCTTGGGTTTCTTTTGGGGCAGATGTGCTTCTGCTCTACCAATTTCTAAAACAGTCACACATACGCGAGTGTGCCAAGAGAGTTAAGTGTCTAGTAGTGCTAGTAACTTGGTATGGCTAAATTTGTGTCAGCAATTAGCTTCCGTAATAGGTTTTCCTGCATATGTAATCACTTGTGTGATTTATGTTCCCTGTGTTCATTCAGTCTGCACTGAAGCCCGGCCTGGCTTTGCAAATCTTGGTCTCCGCGTGTGCTGCCTTATTTCAGGCTGCTGCTGGAAATGTCCTGCAGCAGCACAGCTCTGGCTGCAGCTCGGAGGTAGAGCCGGGGCAGTGATTGCAGCTTTTCTGTTCTTGCTGATGGTCTCGCTTTTCGTGTTGGGTGGCATGTGGCAGGTTCCCTCTGTTAATTAGAACAAATGTGCCAATTATGTTAATGTATCTCCCGATACTAATCAGCAAATAATTAGAGACAACACATCTGTCTCTCACTGGGGAGCAGGATGACAGAAAAGATGCTAAAAGGTACGTTGCTCTGAATTCCAGCCGTCTCGGATCACGCGCTTCCTCAGCCGGTCATGGGGATGGCTCAGTCTGATGGCAGGCTGGCCAGTGTGTTAGCAGCACTGGACGTGTAGATCCAGCACAGCTGGCAGGAGCCGTGTGCCTCACTGATCTGCAAATTACGTCCCGAGGACTAAGGAGCTCTGAGGAAAAACTGGCTGACTTTGGGTGTGCTCCACCTTCTCAGCATACGCAGTCGCTGTGAGTCAGGATTTCATTCACTATGTTCTCACCTTTACAGAAGGACCTTCTCTAGCTAGTCAATTTGCAAACATACATACACCATATAACATATAACAAAATAACGTTCTTGAGTAGAAAACTAAAAAAGAAACGGGCATTTCCTGCCTGCTTTGTTCCAGGGGGCTGGTATGTAAGAAAAAACATTTACATGTTGTTCTGATTTTCCATAGCTGTCATCTCCACAAGGGCACACTTACCCCATCCTTCATGGCAATATTGTTGCCAATTAAATGATTTCTGTTGCCATAAGGAAAAACTGATGCCCAGGCTTTTTCTCGGTATATGCACAACCATCCATATACATTTATTGATAACAGTTGGAGGGAAGTGCCTGATTTAATTGAATAAATAGATCAGGTGCCTGTTCAAGAATCATTGTGACTATCGCCATTAAATACACATCCTCAGTATGTACACAAACCCAAACATCTACTCTAGAAACGTCTCTCCAGAGAGTTGAAAAATGGAGCCATGAGGGCATGATTTAGTGTGACCCTGAAGAGAGGCATCTTGTGCACTTTGAAATGCCCATTGGGTGTCCTGCTGTTCCTCTGTCCCCTTGCCGGAGGGGTGCAGGTCTCTGGCACGTAAATGTCTGGTGCCTCATCTGCCAGCCTTGTTGTGAGCACCGCGTTTATCCCCAGGGCACCAGTCACCATTATTCATGCAGCGGAATTAAATTCAGGATAAGTTTCTGCATTGACTGGATTAACAGCCTACTTCAGCAAGGGGGCTGTGCCTTGGGGAATGACATGGCATCAAAAGAGATCGTTGCTTTTAACTTCTGTAATAACAGTTTGCATACTTGTCATTCATAAATCACACTGTCTTGTTCCGCTTTGTTCTCTTCTCTTTTGTATTTGACACCTGTTCTTTTCCTACTTATGTGACAGAGCACCCCTGCGCCCATCTATTCTGGTTACCTCAAAAAACCAAATCTGAGGTTTGGAGGTGCTGAGCACTGCTGTCACCCGCAGCGGAAAAAATGAAGCCATCCGTAACTGAAAATAAGTACCAGTGAAAGTCTCTTTTACGTGTTGTAGTGTGTTTAATTAGTCATCATTTCCACAGGGACTGAGAGAGAAAGCACATCCGCTGGAGGGGTGTGCTCTTTGTTGTGTTGCTCTACTGATGGCTAAAATGTATATGAAAGGTAACTCCTGTCTCTTGTCAAATCATCCATCAGTTCCTCCCTTCAGAATTGGTGATGTTATCATTTGCTACATGAACACACTCATGACATCATAAAAACCTGGATGCCAGAAGATGACTGAATTAGATATGATAAAGAGGTATCTTGTAAGAGAGATGGGGTTTAGTCATGCACACACGGTACCGACATACTGGCAAAACAGATTTTTCAGAAAAAAAGGCATCCTGTTGTTCTGCAAACTTAATGTTTTATTGTTAGAAAAATTCTCTGAGCCATTAGGTGAAAAGGATCTTTTTCCTAAGAGATTTGGTGAAGAGCCAGAGGCAGTATACTGGATTATACAGAGTATCTTTTTTTTCTGATATTGGCAACTCCTGTTTTCATATCATCTTCAGTGTTTTTGCAGGGATGAAAGGGAATTTAATGCTCATAGCTTTCATTTCGTCTAATCAGCTGAGACCCAGATTGAATATGTATGTGTGTGTTTTTGTGGAGAGAAAGTGTTGCAGAGTACTGGAAAAAGAGAACTGCACGCTTGAGCATGGAACCATGCACAGTGCCGAGGGCTGCTAGTGTATGTGCTTGGATGGGCACACCAGGAACATTTTGGACTGAGCCGTAGACCATGGGATGACTGTAGTCCTGTCCGCACTGAGGTCCTGATGTCCTTCATGGGCAGAGCACAGGAAAAGTACAGGTGGATTTGAAGGAGCTACACAGCCGTGGCAGTGTGTGTAGCATCTCTTAGAGTCCTGGCACAGGTCTGTGCTCCATCCCAGAAATAAATAATGATATTAAAACCCAAGAAAGACGTTTTGTTTGTGTGAGAGGCAGGGGTTAAGTGGCAGCCTGCCCCTTGAGGAGAGGTAGGCTCCGGACTTGTTTTAGTCTGGGACAGACACAGACTTGACCTGTGGGTCAGGAAGGAGCTGAATATCGTTATTGACTGAACAGGAATCTGTCTGTCTTGATTATACATGGTACCTATTAGGATTCAAGAAAGGAGGAAGAACAATTTTAGTCATCCTGGCAAGGAAAACCAGTTTATTGACTAAGAGCTTGTATCTTCCATGGTAAAACGTGAATGTTGTAGTGACAGAAACGCAGCTTGCAAAGCTGTATGTCTTTTTTTCTTCCTCCCCTGCTACTCACAGACACACATATCCATTTCCACAGCCCTTTTTTTGCACCACCAGTTTTAAGCTATAAAGTATGGACAGTTGTGAGGCTGCCACATACTGCAGTGATCTGCTGTGGGAGAGGAGGATTTGAACCAAGTCTTCCTCGGGGGAGTGGCTTTACATTCTGTAAGGGGTACATCTTTGGAAGCCACTCACACCTGATGCACATCCACCCAAACTGGGGTAGGGGAGCTGGAGCCGCTTAAAGTAGGGCTAAAGATGGGGAGTGGGCGGTGGGCAGCTTGAATCCAAGCCCGTGTCCACGGGTGCTGGCCTTGCAGCATTGGACCAGCTCCGTCTGGGGATGAATTGAGCTTTCTGTGTTTAACACTGGGAGAGGCCGTTGGTTTTCTCCCCATGGTTTGGGACACTCTGTGCAGCTGTCTCAGCAGGGGAGCAGGTTCTCTGTTGGTTTTGGGGTATGTCGATGCTTGGGCAGTTCCTCAAATTTCTTTGGAAAAGTGAGGTCTTGGCAGTTAGCACCTCATGGGTCCGACAGGTTGATTGTGTTTATGTTTTCCTTCCTTTAATTAAGTCCTGGGCAGAAGCTGAAGTGATCCAGTGACATGAAGGCCCAGCTTTGATCCATCCAGAGCCCCAGTCCTGTCCTTCACAGCACGCTCGGTTCAAATGAAAACAAGCTACTAGGTTTGCAGCCAAATTATGTTCGGGTGGCTCGCAGCAGTCAGCTGGGATATAATAGGGTGTTTCTTTAGGAAGGCAATAAAGAGAACATTATCTAGATTAAAAATCACATATGAAAATATTTTTCTGTGTAACCAAGGAAATTACGCTTTATTAAAATAAAATATAGCTTACATAAAGAAAAGGGAAAAATAAGCACTGATGTGCTTTGTGATTCCCTATTTCCTTGGTAACTGTCTCTATTTTGTTTAATCCTGATTGCAACAAAACAATAGCATGAAAGTACATGTGAGTGCATGTATACTTAAAAACATTGGCGTGTTCCTAATTTGTTAGTGTGACCTATTCTGGTATAGGGCCTCATTGTGTTAGACCCAGGGCAGGTACATACAAGGTTACTGTATTTTTAACTGCCTAATTAGACAAGACATGCAAAAGAATGGGTGAGATCTCTGGTGGTTTAGGGTTTCGGATGTTGTAAGGGAGTTTTCTGTTTGTGGATACTGTCCTAAGATATAACCCCTTCCTTGTGCCTTGCCTCAGACCCTGAAAGCATAGATCAGCTATTTTTCTCTGTTTGATGGCTGGCAGCCTTTGAAAGTGCATTGATATTTTCAAGGCAAGGCGGGTGCGAGGGAATGGGACCCAAAGGAAAGGGTAGGCCTGAAAGATGTTCTCCTGTGTTTCTGCTGTGGTGCTTTATTTCAGTTGGCATCGTGCATCAGGTGAGTCCTTTGTGGTGTGCCTTGACTGATAGCATTTTTTGGCATAAGCAATGTAATCACAGATACTGTGCCCGTTGTGGTGTGACCTGATGCTGACTCACCGCCTCTCTTCTGGCGCTTTGAAACCCCAAGGTGGAGTGGCTGAAGAATGAAGAGGTGATTGATCCCGTGGAAGACAGAAATTTTTACATCACCATCGATCACAACCTGATCATCAAGCAAGCTCGGCTTTCTGACACAGCCAATTATACTTGCGTTGCCAAAAACATTGTGGCCAAAAGGAAAAGCACCACGGCGACTGTGATCGTCTATGGTAAGTGATGCGTTGTCCTGCTGCATGTGGATGGACCTGCACTCAAAGCGAGCGGTGGGGCAGGAGGGGGATGCAAAATACCTGTATGCAACTCTTACTGCAGTCAGTGTCCAGGTGGGACCACCTGTGCTGCCCGTTGACTTGCAGCCATGCGCAGGGACTGCAGTCAGCATTCATTACTGAAAACACTCAGCAGTACAGGTCTAGTGGCTTGTCTTACTGGTGACAGGCAATGGCGTGAAAGGAGGAACAAGCACCTACGCAAACAGCCAGTTGTGTCACTGAAGAGAAGGTGGTTGCTCCCCGGGCTGTAACACATGCCGGCTGGAGGCAGCAAGGAGCCATGGAGGGCACTTCCTCCAGGAGGAACATCCAAGACATTGGTTCTACCAATGCATTTCAGGTTGTTAGTGACAGTTTTCAGAAGTAAGACTAAAACCGAAAGGTAGTTTATGCTTCCAGATACTGCTAAGAGTGTCAGAGCTCAGCAGAATCATCCAGCTTCTTCCATCTCTTTAAATAAGCTTGTTTTGGGTGTCTACTACCAAAACATACTCTGATATCAGGGCAAAGTAGCAAAGCACTCTGGGGCTGCAGTTCATAGGCACACAACCTAGATTAAAAATAAATATCAGGGAATTACAAAGCATGGGATAACATTATTCTGTGTCTGCATCCGCAACCCTGATCTAATGCTGAGGTTGGCCATGCTTTGGCTGGGGAGGGGCTGGATGAGATGCCCTCTTGACGTCTTTTCCAGGCTGTGTTGTGCTGTAGCTCTGCTGCACCAGTTCGAGCCTTTGCTCCTGTAATGTTACTGCCCCGATGCATCCCAGGCGGGGGTATCCACCAGAACAAAACCTGCTCTGACAACGTGCCAGCTGACTGTCCTGGTGTTCCTTACAATCAGCTTAATTATAGGAGAGACAAGTAGGAAAAAAATCCCTATCATTATCCCTAATATTCATTTCATATTCAGGGTAGCAGTTAGATTTAATTGTAAGCAGTTGCTTCTCTGAAGTTACAATGAGGGCCTTCTAGTTCAGTTTTTATAGAAAACCGACTGAATTGAGTTGATTAGCAGTGTTTGTCATATTGAGGGATGGACCATGCAAGAGCACTGTTTTGTAACTGTGTTGAATGCAGAAACATAAAGATGTAGGCATACTGCAACTCTTCTTCATACATATACAGCATTTTTTTCAACAGTGCAGTCAAGAGAGATGTATGGAGGGGACCAGCCATTTTTATGGGGTTTGCTACCAAAGCTGTTTAAGGGTTGTGTCACAAACATTTGGGGGTTGGGGAATCTGAGCAGTTAGTATGTTATCCATACCCTGGCAACGGCATTATTAAATAGAGCAGCACAGATCCTTATTCATCCATCCATCCATCTATCCCAGAAACTGAGGTCAGCATAAATATCTTCCAAATATAAATTTCTTCCCAAAGTCCAGAAATAAAAATGCATTTAGTGAGAGTTCACTCTGAGCACTTTAAATATCTGCTATGGAAGTGCTGGGACATTCATACACACCAGCTGTGTCCACAGAGGGCTGAGTGAAGTTGCCCTGGCACGCTGAAATCACCTTCTGGAATGAAAGGGAAAGAAAATTATCAATTCCTAGTCAAAGCACGGGAATCTCGCGGCATGCATAGATGTTCGGTACATCTGAGAATGCACTGGAGTGCAGATTAGCTCCCTTTGGAAAATGGTGCAGCTTTCAGAGCGCAGGCTTCTGGCTGGCAGAGCTGCCGGTACTCTCTGAACCTGCAGGGACTCTGGCTGTACACACACCACCAGGTGCTTAGCGCTGGGTCAGGTCGGTTTTCAGGAGAAGGTAGGTCACCCGCCAGCCAGAATAGCCATCAAACAGTGTTTTCCATTCAGCGTCAGCATTTCTTCAACTTGTACAATGACTTCTGACATGCTGTACGTTCGGTACGTTGGAGACGTGGGTTTGCGTCTGTTCAGTGTTGCTTCTTGTGCTCTTCCCAGCCATCACTTGTGACTGCTGTTGGAGGCAGCATGACACAGAGCCAGAGGAGCCTTTGGGCTGACCAGGATGGCTTGCTTACGTGATCATACTCTTTCTCTCTTGCTTTTCAGTGAACGGAGGCTGGTCTACTTGGACTGAGTGGTCAGTGTGTAACAGCCGATGCGGGAGAGGCTTTCAGAAGCGTACGAGGACCTGCACCAATCCTGCCCCACTCAACGGTGGTGCCTTCTGCGAGGGCCAGAGCGTTCAGAAAATAGCCTGCACCACTCTCTGTCCAGGTTCAGTATGAACAGTATACAGCCCTAGATAAATACTTGGTCTGTCACTAGTCATTTCAGGAGTAGACTATTAGTTACAAAAGCCTCCTTCTCTTTATTATTAAATCCAACATTTCAGTGAATGAATATGAAATTATGTTATGTAAGTAGATAAAATAGTATCAAGCAGCAGAGGATTCAGACCCACTTTTGCAGGCAGCTTTCACCGGTGTCTCAGCCCTGGTAATTCAGGAGATTTGGGGAACATTGAGAGCTTCAAATTGTAGGAGATGAAGGTTGAAAGCACTGGAAAAGGACTGGAATTTGAGCACAGAAAGCAACTGTGATGTAAATATGTCCAGCTGTCACAGCAAGTGGAGCATCTGGGGTGTGGATGTTAAATTTGAGGCAGGTGTTTACCTGACTTCAAATACAAAGATGTTTATACTGGAAAGAGATGTGTATGCATACCTTTAAAAGATACTTAAATGTAAACTTCTGAAAAATACAAAATTGTTTCAGGACATGGAAGGTAGTTGGCTTTCCTGTGACAAAAGTTCTGCCATATGTCCTATTGTCCAGTACTTTCCTACCTCTGCAGTCCCACTCAAATCAATGGCATTAGGGTTGTCTTCAGCTTGTGGAGCTTGGCCATCCAACTCCGGGTCTTAGCTGTGGACGGGACTTTAACAGCTGAAATTTCATCTTTGGTCGCTATTCCAAGTGACAGGCTCCTGGCTCAGGCTGTGTCACTGGAACAATTTCATAGTTTGTTCTGGGGCTGTTCAATTTAGTGCTTTTGAAAATCACCTCTGGGATTTTGAAAGGCACTAAACAAATTCCTAGTTCTGCTCATGTGAAATAGATCAGTGCCTCTGGATATTTCTTCTGATAGAAAATATTTAACATTAAATGTCTTCCTATTAAAGAATAATTTAATTTCTGTCCAAGTTTAACTTTAAACTCTGTGTTAAAAAATAAAAAAAAAAGACAGTTTCCTGATTTGTTGTTCATTTTCTTGTACACTTTGAGAACAGATAAACTGCTGACAAGTTTATAAAATGGGAAGAAGAGAGCAGAAATGGGGATGGACAGAGAGAAAGGAGAGGGAGAGTGAATCTGCATTTACAGGCCAGAAATAGGACTTTAAGAGCAGACTGACGATCCTTCTGCCTTGCTGGGGATGGCCAAGACTTGCAGGCTGGCTTGTGCCAAGACGTGCATCGCTCTCGCTTGGTCTCACTTTTATGTATGCCCTAACAAGTCATGTCCTTTTCTTATCTCAGTGGACGGCAAGTGGACGTCCTGGAGCAAGTGGTCCACCTGCGGCACAGAATGCACCCACTGGCGCCGAAGGGAGTGCACGGCCCCGGCGCCGAAGAACGGGGGGAAGGACTGTGAGGGGCTGGTGCTGCAGTCCAAGAACTGCACGGACGGGCTCTGCATGCAGGGTGAGTGCTGCTGTGATGCCTCTGGGGTCTGGGATGCACGTGGCCATACAAAAACCTACAATAACTGCAGGTCAGCATCAATGACCTGAAGTCACAGAATCATTTGTAGGATGGAGGAATGGGTTCATCCAGTTCTCACCAGACTGGATGTGCCACTCCTCTGAAGATTAGTGTAATGCTGTCTGAAGTTTATGAAGTTGAGCGGTGAAGAATTAGAAAGTCTCATAACAGAGCCCCCTCCCCCCTGTCATCCCCACCAAACAGCCTTTCTGTTTAATACTGGCTCAGCATCTGTCCAGGGAAGCTTGGCAGTGACTCTTACAGCAATGCAAATCAAAAATAGAGAGTTTAGGGCAAAGCCAGCATTTTCAAGAGTAAACTTGGCAAAGCAGATCAGCTTGTGGCTTCTTACGGTCAAGAATGATGGCTGTATGTGTTTCTACATATAATAGTTATGCGCTTTTTTGAATTTGGGGTGTCCTGTAGTAGAAAGAGGTACCCTGTATCTATGCAAACGTCATATATAGTTATCAGCATGCTGCAGCCTCGTGAAGATCAGCTCTAACACTGAAGTCTATTCTGCCTGTATCTATTCATGCCATGGTCCTGCCTTTGTGACCAATAAGAGGGAGAAGTAAAGAAAAGTAGGCTTTTAGGGTGATTCTGACATACGTTGACGAACAATTAATCTTCTCTGCACCCCATCCTTTTTCAAAAATGAGATCTTCTCTGTTCTGCTAATGCATTGAAATTTCCTTTTACATTTCGTTAGCACAATAGCCTGAGCCAAAATCCTCACATACACTTTTCTCCTGTTCCTTAGTCCTGTGCCTCTGCAGTACTTCTCTGTCAAACCTCAGCTCTTCGTTGTCTGAAGAAGAACTGTGGCTGTAACTGTCTGGTATCTAGGTGTCCAGATCATAAAATGCTTTGAGTTCTTATGAAAAAGGAGTCAAGAATTTTTATTCTCTGAGGCAGGTCACTTTTGACTGAAGTAGTCATGATGACAGAAAAGTGACACTACTAGCTAACACACAGGTCTGCTTCTTAAATAAGTGCCATATAGGTGGCTACTGTGCTGGCAGCGATCTCTGAGCTACCCTATGGCACAGCGTGGCTATTTACTCTGAGGTTTTCCAAATTTACAAAAAAAGCTTCTGCATAGTGGCTCACACAAACACTTTCATGACATTAAAAACTATTAGTCGGTGTCAGCAGCCTATAAGGCTGTAATTCCTCAAAACATTTGTTTTTATGGGAAAGCCAGAAAGGTGGGATTCAGGGCTCCTCTCTTTTTCTTTTCTAAAGATAGAAAAAAAAAAAATCCAGCCAACATCTTGCTGTATAACATCTTGGTGACTTTTATAGTGGGGAAGCTAACATACCCCTAGCTCCAGCAGCGTGCATAAGTCATTATGGTAAATTGGGAAGAAAAGGTACATATCTCCATACAGAAGAGCTCTTCGCTATCAGATTATATTTAGGCAGGTGTATGTCATCTTTGTGTATGTGCATAAAGAGAGCCATTTAAGCAGAAATCTTGTGGAAAAGTAGATATAATGGTATGGTAGAATAAAAGCCCTGTGGGGATCTCATTTATCTGTTGATGGTATATTGCATTTTATTTGTGAAAGTGGATGCCGAGTATAAAGCAGAGGTCTTCAGCGGGAGAGAGGGTGAGGCTGTTGTGAATCCTATTCTGCTTCATATGTATGTATATAAAAATGGTAATGAAAAATATACAGTCACATATTGACCTGCTTGGCTCCAGGGGCTGTGATCATCTTTCAGTGTTGGAATTTAATGGCAGTGTTTTAATGGTGTCTTTATACTCGTGGGGTTTCATATACCTGTAAAACTTACAGTCCTGTTCCCTGATCCATCACTGCTGAGAAGATTGATTTGCTGTACTTGGTGGCAGTGTGCCTGCTGTTCTCTCTCTCTCTCCCTCTCTCTCTTTTTCTTCATTTCTTCTTCTCAGTTTAAAGCCGATCTGAACACTTTTTTGTGCATGTAGACCTAGATTCATAGCAAATCGGCCTGCTGAGCTAGGAAGAACACAGGGCTCCTTTAATTCTGAAAACACCACGCCTCTTGCCACTTTATTTGAGGCAGGTGTAGACTGGCCTGGGACTGAGATTTCTCCTAGTCTGGGGACCTGTGGATTCACAGCAGACTTTTCCAATGCCTTCATGCCAGTGGGCCCGGCATGGCACAGGTGACGTAGAAGGAGACACAGCCACCTTCACTCTGTGGCCGTAGTCCCCCAGGAGATATGTTGGCCGGTTGCTTACCTGCGCCATAGCCAAATCCTGGTCCTAGGTGCCCTGGTGCTTCCTCCTTAGTGTCAGTCTTTCCTGAGAGCTTGAAGGTTGACTTCAGCACCATGGGTGTAGTTGAGGTCAAAGAATTAGTAGACAGACCCTCTTACCAGAAAGTCAGTAGGCTGTTGCTTTGACAAAAATTCACTTGTAAATACATATCTCTGTATAGCTGTACATAAAAGATACCCTAGAAAATGTTGGATTGAATGAGTCTAATTTACAAGCCCTTTCTCTTCCAGTCTATTATTCACTACAGTAGCATCAGCTGGATAAATCAATAAGCTCTTTCATCAGACTGCCCCTGCTCCAGCAAAGAGCAGCAGTCTGCACCACTATCGATTTCTGTGGGGATAAAAACTGTGGAGCTTTCTCCATCCCTTGTAATTATAGTATTTTACACCCAAAGCTGTAGTTTGTGCATGCCACTAACTGTGGCTTTACTCGTGCAACTCTGCTGTCACATTTATTCAGACTAATGATCTTGCTAGTACACACATGCACTCCCTTATCCAGTAGTTAGTATTTTTCTGTTAACATGAAAGGATGAACAGTCATTAAACTAGAGAGCCTGCAGAGAGACAGCAGGCTGAACTGAAGAAGAAAAGAAGCTGTAGTGAAAATTTAGAATGGTCATTGCTATTTTAAGTTTCCAAATGCACAATATTGCCTAGCAGGTCCCATTATAACAATTTCATAATTCCCGTAATAGCATTAATATGATCTCTTGGAACAAAAAAAATATGCTGTAGGTGTAGGAAGAATTGACTGGTTACCACCCACGCTAGTTGCATTATTGCGTCCTTAGTTGCATTATTTCCCATTTGAAGTATGAGTACTGTGGTAAATACTTCAGTGCAAGGAACAACACTTTTAAAGGCACGCACCACATCTCACAGGGGATCGCTATAAACTGAAACGCTGCAATTAGCCTTCCACTCATCCCGCCTAATGACTTTTGTGGGCGTTCTGTGTAGGGACTAAGAAAGCAAAGCGCTCAGCTGCTGGTGCAAACTTCAGCACAAGCAGTTCCCTTCACTACACCACAAATACGATTAAAGCAACGTACAATGGGAAGTGTTTTGCTGGGCCCAGTCTGGAATGACTGCGAGATCATGTGTGTGGTACCAAACAGGTGCTAAAAGTCCCCAGCAGGACAAATTCTGCTTTGCATTATGTGTAAAATGGAGGTGGACAACCTATGAAGGGAGTTAGCTGGGTTATGTTGAAGGCTTATTACATGAGTTGTGACGCGCGGCTGTCATGCTCAGAGCATGTCACCTGCGTCCTGTCTGTTGAGGATCTGAAGTGACAGTGTTCAGATCTGTATTCTCCCTGTCCTGAATAAATCAGTAGAGAAAGTCCGCAGGCGTGAGGTGGGGGCCTGTCCGTGCTGGTGAAGCTGTTGGTCTTTTCTGAAATCGTGGTAGTGATGCGCAGGGTTGGCAGAAGCACAGTCAGGAGGAGACAACCAGTGCCCCTTCTTCAGCTCACTCTGGGCTTTAGGAGATGCCATGGCCTTTCAGGAAAGGCTGGCTAAGTTGTGCTTTCAATTTTTTTCAAAACACAGGGCTAGGCATCTTAAGAGCAGCAAGGCAATACCAAAGCACATACTGTCACTTGAGGACTATGGATTATGTAGTTACATAAATAGTACTTTTGCTCTGTAGAGTAAAAACTGTTCACCTTATACAGTCTCACAATATGGAACACAAATCCATCATTGAATAGGGCCAAAAGGAAATTTCCACTTGTGAATCATGGCCAAGTGTCACCAGATCCAGTGTGGATTTTTCCTTCGTTCTTTTGTATGTAAATAAATTAGCATGAAAAGACTGAGACATGCTACTGACACTTTAAGAATGGAAGAAAAGATTCAAAACATCGTCACCCATCATTACAGACGACACTCTGGACTAACTTTCGGGTCGCTTTGGTTCTCTCCCTGCGTGTAGCTTAAGTACTTGGAAATTCAAATAGTGGATACACCACTTGAGAAAAAAGCACCTATACTATGGTGAAGATGTTATTATCAGACTAGTATTTCCATTCCTTGTTTAAAAAAAGCTGCCTTCTAGTCGAGAGTTAATCGATATGAAATGATGACGGCAAATCTGTGTTTGCCAAGCACTTTGAAATCCATGTCTGAAAGGTGGTATGAAGTTTGTAAGGTTCCCTCTTACAATGATAGTGCCTAAGTGAGTGAAAAAGATGCAGTTTGTCATGCCTGTGCATGAAACGGTTAACTGCTGCCCTTTTTCCAGTCTTATGCTTGTTTATACACAGATCTGGAGTAGAAAGCAAGGTTAACCTGATACTAAAATCTCTTTCTTCCCAAAACATATATATTCTGCACATGCCGTGCTTGTTTAATGTAACATGCCAGAACCTCTGATGCATTCGTTTCCCTTTTTGGCTTGTTTTGAAAGCCAGCATTCAGGGAAGAATTACAGGGCAGAGCAGTTTGATGAGGACCTCTGGTCCTCCAGAGCGGATTAGTGTGCAAAGAGCAGGGGAATGTTTTCCAGCCTCCAGGAGGTAAGCAAAACTCTCTCAAGGGAGGCTGCAACAGAAGCCTGTGTGTGCAGAGGAATGAAATAAAACCTTTTATTAAGAGCATGTGGGTCAAGAGAGAACTTCTAATACGTTCAGTCTGTCAGCATAATGATATAGCCACCTGGCCTGTTTCGCTGAGCTCTTGCGGGGGCGGTTCATTCGTTTGAAGAACGCATCTCAATTGTTCCTAGAAGAAATTTTCTGTCATACTGTTATTTGATATGAGTAAAGAGATGTGTTATACCGTTTTCAACCCAGCTACTACGTAATGGTGTAGCAGCCAAGGGAGTTTATACGCACATCTCAGAGTTACGACTCATCTTTATTTTTATTGTAGCGACATGAAAAATGCCCAGCTGAGAAGTGTCCACACTGGTGGGCCCCCTGCAACCGCTGAGTGAGAGCTCTTGCCTAGAAAACCTACTGCTCGAAGCAGATAAAAGTGTTGACACAATACAGAAGGGCAGAGCCACAAGTAGAACGCAGGATACTGAAATTGCTGTGTCTTACACCAGTCAGTTCAGAAAGAGCCACCTCCACGTTACTTTTAATGAAAGGCAAGTGCTGTAAGATCTCTTGGCTGTTTTGAAAAATCTCGACTAATTCAAAAATATCACAGCCATGCAGAGAGGAGAAAAACCCCAGCCTTGTCCATCTATAATTTTAGTTCTTCTTAATTCCCTTGAGTCTTTCTTTTATTTTTCCCTTATTCCTCTGCACATTAAAAAAAGAAAAGAAAAAAATTACTCATATGAAAGAACAAGGCAAGCTTATAATAAAGTCTAACTGATACATTAACGTAATCCTGGGGAAAAACCCCAACTATACAGTGACAAAAATAAGTGTTTCTATTTTTCCTACCATGTACATAGGTGGGTATATTTCACAATTTTCGTTGCCCTGGCAGGGTGTCAGGCAGAGAAAGATTACGTGAGCAGCCCAAGGCTCATCAGGGAGTCAGTGACAGGATCAGGAGTAAAACTCAGCACTCTCTATTTCTGTATCTCTGTTCTATATGAAGGACTAACAAAAACGTTGGCAGTATCCTTAAATGAAAACTCACACTGGGGAAGGAAGTTTCAATAGTTTGGGAAATGAATGTTGAGTTGATCAACTGATTCTGGAGCCTCTGGGAGGTTTTACACCAGGGAATACAGGTTACCTTGCCTGTGAGTTTACGGACCTGTCAGAGATTTCAATACATGTCACTGAACGTCCATGTGGATAACTCATGCTTTCCATGAGCCTTTTTTCCAGCAGTCCTAACAGTTTCAGTCCCCTCTTTTAGATCGTCTTCCAGCTGTCCCTTCCTTCATCTAGCTGTTTGCCATGTGCCCCCTCTTTCAGCTCTCCCTGTGGCCTGTGTGCTCTTGTCCCGCTACAATTGCAAAACAAAGCAAACCCCGGGAAGTCTATTTAACCATTGCAAAGGTGGAATTTGCAAATACACAATCCAGCAAATTGCCATGCCAGACATGTGTTTACTTTTCCTGTCAAACATGCATAACAAACCCAATGTTGAGGTTCTGTGCTTCTAAGATACTAAAGACTGACATAAGATTTACCCAAAAGGTCAAAGTCCTTAACTGTAAAAGATTGCATAATGTCAAAATTGCCTATTCTAATCCACATCAGATTTTAGCAACAACTTATCCTACTCTTCCATCTTCCCCCACCCGCATATAGATGACATGCATGTTTAAACTCAGGGAAGACCTTTCTAACAATGTTAACAAAATGTCAGCAATCTAATTTAAAATGAAAACACAGTTGCAATCTTAATTATAGAATATGGTAAACTCCTGCTCAAGGACAGAACAAGAGAGACTCCCCATTTAACCTATCTGCTCAGAAAAGATCTGAGATAATACCCAAGTAAATAATCAGTCACAAAACCTCAGGCTCCCTGTTTATTAGCCCACCCTGAACATGCCAATAATTAGTCCTTTAGAAGGAAAATAAATTACTGTGCATTATCTCTGGGATGCCTGATATCATATCTGACCTTCAGCATCATTACTGCAGACATGAAGGTCTTTCTTTAGAACAGCAAATATAGGAAGAAGCTGGGCACATTCTGGCTGAGGATTTTTTTTGCAGCTCCGGGGACTTTGTTTGTTGGGGTTTTTCTTATTTTTAACCACTGCAAATAAGGTATAAGATATCACATCTTCTTGTTTATGTGCTAGAGTTCCTGGGAAATAACAGGGGAGAGAAACGATTAACAGCAATTACAATTCAAAGATTATTGTTAATGTTTCTCCTGCGGTAAATCTGCATTAGCAACATGTTAAAGTGAAAATGAAGCCTTAACACGGAACAGTCAGAATACAAGATTTACTTTAAGGTTGCACTTGTACCCTTAACTCTGTCCCCTTGTAGAAAAGGAATTACTGGAAGCTTATGCAGTTGCAGTGTCTGGATGGTGTGACCTGCACGGAGCAATTAAAAACTCTGGGATGTCAAATTAAGTCTCCTAAATTCCTTCTCCTGACGTGAGAATATGTGACTGCTTATCCATCATAGGGACTAGGTGGAAACCTGTAACATTGCAATGCATCTGAATTAACATTTTGAAAGCTCTTGAAAGTCTCTTTTGAAAGTTTTGAGCCTTTGCACACTGTATTTATCAGCTAGGATTTCATTAAAAATAATGAAGAAATTCAGCAAGCTGGTGATGGCTGTAGAATCGCAGAGGAGTAAACTAGGTAAGGCAAAAGGAGGTGTGAGATGGAAACAGGACTAGTAATGCTAGGTCACCGCTATGGGCACAGCACTGCAAGCACTGTAGGGGCATGTGCCTTTCTTCTTTGTCTCAGAAATGTCTCTTTATAATGGAACTCAGAAGTCAGAATTCCTGGGTGTCTTTTCCGAGGAGTGCAGAGTTTTACAAAATCTAAAATTGGGCTGACTTTGAACCAAGAATGGTATTTTACAGGAAAAGGAAGAAAAGCTGAATTTCTAGAACCTGGCATTTGGAAACAGCAATAGATACTTGTTCTTTACCTGTTGAGATCCATTGCACTCAAAAATCAACAAAACCAAATGAAATTCAAAAAAAATAAGGTTCTTAACCCAATTTGACTCAAACTTTTCAGGATAATTTCTGAGACCGAGACTGATTATAGAAAATTTCAGCCAAACCCAAAGATTTTAAAGAAAATTCTGAGCTACTGGAGCTGGGGGAAGAGGAAGATACTGAATTAATACTGAAACAAAACCTCGTCGTGGTAATTAAATATGATATGGGGAAAATGACCAGCTTGCTGGCTTTGAGTTATTTAAATGTTGGAACTCATCTGATGTGTGTATGTGTCACAGAGAAACAAAAGGTTGTTGTAGTGATGTTCCCATGTCACAATATATGCACCAAATACCTACTTTAAATCATTTAAGAACTTCCTTCAAATTTTAGGCGTCTACATGTGAGAAATAGTCTCTGTTCATCTGTCCATCACAGCCCTGTGGTTCGGAGCCCATTGCCAGCAAGAGCTTACTCCTACTTCAGTGTTGCTACACTGGATAAAGCCATCAAAGCAGAGAAAGAAAAGCAGCAGTTGAATGCGTGCCCTCTTCTTTTCTCACAGGCAATTTAAGGGCATTGACTTTGGAGCCAAAAGGGGGGAAAAGTGCTGTTACAATATATTATGCTCAACCTGTTGAGTTCAGTGCTACAGGATGTTATTGAGGCATGTCATGGGGCTAGGCTTTCAAAAGGGCCACATAATTACGTGACCTTAGCTCCTTTTGAAACTGCTACATAGAGGGTAAAGAGCATTTAGAGATTAGAAGCAAGTGGTGCCAGATTAAAATATGATGTGTTAAAGAAACAAGCAGTTATGGTGTTCTTTATGCCATCTTCACTTTATTAAATGAAAGTGCATGTCTCCAGCCCTCACTGACCTTGACACAGTCGCAAAATATGTATCATTGACTGTGACCTCAGCATCTAATGATATAAAGCAATATCTTTGCAGAAATATTGTAAATATTTTTGTAAATATGACCCAAACTGTATAAGCCCTAGTAAATAAGTGCCCAGAAAGATCACCGTCAGCTACTCCACCATCTTACCTAGTTACTTGCTGGGAAGAGAGAAGGTAGCTGGGGAAAATACAAATGGAAAACTGGGAATTTTTCTTTCTATTTTATGTGAATATTTTATTTTCTGCAAGCAACAGAGTAAAATATTTTCATAATCTGATCAACTCACTCTAAAATTGATATCCACTAGTACAAATTCAGCATGACTAGAAAGCTAGCAAAATCTATTAAGGACCAAAAAGGGGAGCCAGTTACAAAGTTCCTTCTGCATGAAGCTGTGACCTAGTGTTTTATACCACAGGGATAAAAGTTGTCTTTAAAATATGCCAGTTTGCAGGCCAAGGCAGTGTATTCCCAGGGTCCTATATTCTGGGTAAAATCAAACACAGGATTTCAGGGTGCCCATGGTAATGATACTGAGTTCCCAGTCTGAGCACCGTGTGTGTGTATATACCCATGAATATGCTGTGGGGTAGATTCTTTCCTAGCGGAAAAAAAAAACAAATAGAGCTTAGAAAGTTGTTTTGGTGACTATTTGGTGGCACTTTGTTTCAATTTCAGTCTCAAGGGAGTCAGTGCCATAATCTCTGCACAATTATCTTTCATAGGTCTGAGATTCTTCCGTTCCCAAATGCTTCATTTTTCCCCAGCTTGGCAGAAGGTTTATCCACTCCTCCCAAGGAAAACTGCAGCAGATGAATTCACAACTGTGAAAAGGGTCAGCCTGCCTACTTGACAAAGCTCATCCCCTAAGGCAGATGATCCCACACATGCAGATCCGCTGAAGGCCATTCAGCCAGAGACCCACCGTTGAGTCTGCTGTGGTCTCTGGCACAAATGTGTTTCCAGAAGGTCAGAGCAAGGCATGTGGGACCAGAATGCTCAGGCTGGACTTCCAGTGTTTGAGGATCATCTGCCTTCACTAACTGCACCAAACTAATTAAATGAGATTCAAAATCTGTTCAGTTAAAATGGACACAATTCCCCAAATCAGTGCAATTGCAATTGATGCTGGAATTCAGTTAAACTAGATTGATAAAAAATCTGCTGAAGCCTTTTCTGTATACCAGTGTTGGACTGGTTTGTCTTTCCAGTACAATCTGACATATTCACCCTTCTTCACTTTTCCCAGTGTGTTACATCATTATAAAGAAGGTGCTTAAATTGCTCTTCATGTGTTTTATAGAAAAAGAATAGGCAATGCCTACGTAATGCACCTTTATAATGATACATCTGCATTTGTACAAAGGATTTGTGCCACTGTAATTACTTTAGTTAAAAAAAACCCCACCTTTAACACTCAATAGAAGCACTTCAACGGGGACGAAAAATGTATTTATGAGCCTAAAGTGGAATATAAAGTAGAATGCACGGAGAAACATCAACTTAATTAAAGGCCTTTTTAATGAATGCATTTACTATGCAATTACAGTGGTGCAGTTTCTGTGTGTTAGCCCAAACCTCTGACTGATTCTCCAGGATGACATAGGGTGGGGGTACTTGTAAAATGAGGAAAATAAATATCCACTTTTGTAAGCCTCTGAGAGCCTCAAACGGAAGGGACTATGCAAGTGTAAAGTATGATTATTACTATTTTACTCATCCAGCAGTAAGTTACACAACAAAACATCAAAAGCCCCTTTGAAAATGTACATTTCCCAACAAGCTGTAGGAAGAAGCTTAAATTACTTTTCTCAAAGCAAGTAGCTCACTGTGAAACCAGCTGCTCTGAGTGTGAGTCAGCAGCCTCAGCAGCCTTCCCAGAGTCAAACCCACCAGCACCTTTCTAAATTCACCCTCGTTAAAAATTTTGATGATCCTGGTAGAAGTCCCTCAGGTACTTGCCAAGCAGCGCTGTTGATACAAGGAGGAAAAAAAAAAAAACCACCCACAAGAAAAAGATCTCTTTTCACTGCAGTTCTTTTGAAGAGAGGAGGGAAGTCATTCTTCATTATTTCAGTTACTAATCCCAGCAGGTTTGCATCATTATCTGATGAAAATGTCCTTTTCTTGTTGTTTGAAGGTGTAGTCAGAAGGACCAGTGTAAAAGCCAACTTTCTAAGGCAATACCTGTGCTCTTGTGCTGGGAGCATGGCAATAACCCTACCTCCTGCCCAGCCACCACCACCAGCTCATGGCTGGAAGCATTCCCCTAACCAACTGCTACTGCAATGCCCACTCCCTTTTGGAACAGCGCTTTCATGACAATGGATTGTTTAAAAGTAGTTTTATTCTAAAAAGTCCTGCCCAGATGGCAGAAGGCGCCTGTAGTTGCCATGTTTGAGTGATCTCTGACAAATGTGCTTAATTTGCAAGTGCAAATGGAGCTGGCGTTTAACCAGCGGACGGCTGGGGTTGCCAGCTTGCTGGGATGCTGAAAGTCAACCCAAGGTAAGGTCTCTGCTAGCTTCAGCCAGGGGAGCCTGCCCACATACTGTGAGCAAACAGGGTTCTATGACCACCGGAGCCGAGCTTGTGTAGTGCTGTCACCTCAACAAGGACTTTACGTCCAGCACGAGTGGCCGCCTATCCATCTACAGCCAGGTTGTTCAGCTGTGACTTGTTCCTCAGCTAAAAAGTGGCATGCCCATGACTCAAACACATGGCATCTCACTCGACAGCCCGTAACCCTTCCGCCTCAGCCATGCCTTCCTTCTATGTAAAAACCACGTGTTTTTCAGGCTGAAAATGTGTCCTTGCAGACACTGGTGCAAGCCAGGCTATGTTTGCATGGAAACGGTTGGCTGGAGTTGGGTGCGTGGTTCAGTTTGCAGAACACACAGGAGAATAAAATCAAGCTCACTTTACTAAGCATGTTGGTTTGTGAGGCTAATGGAAGCAAATGCTCACCTCTTCCTCCTGTTTTAATAGACGTGCCTTTGAATACATGCACAAAACATTTCTGTTCAAGAAACTGGTGTCACCCTTGCGTAGCTGCAAGGATGCACTCTGAAGTTATCACTAAGAGAATCTGGGCAAACTTGTAAGATGCACGTAAGTATTTGTGACGTAGAGGGTCTATGAAGAGGTTGCAGTGAGGTAAATTTCTTCTAGAGTATTTGAGGACCACGCTTGTTTACTTTGCTGAGAAGACTTGAACTTGGATTTCCATTTTTCTGGGAGGAGAGAATGTTTTCAATAATATCACAGCTAATCCAGTCCTTTGTGCCCCTTGAGTGGCAGTTGCTAGATCACTTCAGACACGGCAGGAATGATGCAGAACCTTGAATGCAAAACTTGCTAGCCGAAATACAACGTAAGGAAAGAGGAATAGTCTTTCTGGCTCTGTGCAGGTGAGCCTGAGTTCCGTGAGCGATGCAGAGCCGGGGGACACGTGCTGCTCTGCGCCGGCTCCCCCGGGAACATGCTGGGGCACATGAAGTACAGGGAGACATCCTCAGCTTTCCCAGTGGATTTGAGTACATGGCAAAAAGGAGTTCGGAGATACAGCCAGCCCT
>NW_009646499.1:1479873-1510598 GCF_000708025.1 Charadrius vociferus
GCCAAAGGAAATATTGGGCATAAGGCTATAGCTGAAATTTAGGTTGACTAAATGTGGGCTCAGCATTCATCTGGGGACTAAGTGGGGAGTAACTAGGGGACTGTAAATACATGCCCAGACTTGCTGAGAGTTCACTCAAGCCGGCAGAAGTTGCTTGCCTGACTTTTTATGGCCAATACCTGGAGTACACTAGTAGGAGTAGGAAGCAGTTATTACGAAAGATTGAGTATGTATGTTGAGAGTACATATAGGTGAACTTGCCTCAAAGAACCAAATAAATGAATGTAAGAACATAATATTTCTAAAAGCAATTGTAAGTCTGGAATCATTGCTGCGGAATAAAGTTTTAAATAGATATTACAGGCAATATAGTCTGTCCCATGGTGCCTCAGGAAAAACATCATCATGAAAAAGCAGCTCTTCTTGCTCTGGTATTTCAGTGAAGGCAGCATTTATGCAATAGTTAATGTCTGGAAACTTCAGGGGGAGGTATGCCTGCACCTGCAGTTGGGATAGACTATATCTTCATTAGCAAGCAGTGCAGCCAAGCAGGACGAGCTCTGTAGAGCACAACAGATGCCGAGCACCCAAACTCAGCATTGCTGGGAGCTGGGGATTACTACTCCAGTGCGCCTGTAATGTGGTCCTGTGCATTAGGCGTGCGGCAGGAGTGCATTTTCCAGATTCGTTTCACCTGCAGGGAGTCCGTGGCTGTGTGAGCTCCTCACAGTGAGATCCAAGGTGGGGGGGATGAAATTCCCTTCAAAAGCACTGAAGGGAAGGTGATGGAGGAGAGGTACCTTCTGTCTCACACCAACTCTAATCCCGTCCCTGACAGCGACTCCCCCTGCTTGCATTGGATTTGTCATTTACCTTTCCAGCAGGATGGGACTTGGAGCATTTCACTCATTTCCCGTGTGGATGGAACACAGCTGGGAGGTGCTTAGCGAGTTCACAGGACTCGTGTGGAAATAAGCAGCTCCAGTGTGCTGTGCTGTAGGAACTGCAGAAAGAAAAGACAAAGGAAACAATCCCTCTTATTTATCCGTTCTGAAATACAGCTGTAAATTGTGTTATGATTTTGTCGATATACGGTGCTTGCAAAGATTTCAAATAAATAATGTTATGACCCCAGAGGCCTTATTGATTTTGTAGTAATTTCGAAGAAAAGCCACTCAGTTTCCCGTTTGCTGACAAATTCTTTGCTCCCTGAGGAATTCCTATTGAACACGTATTAAAAACAGGATAAAATAATTCCGGGGAAACAGAGAGAGAGGGCTTTGTGCATGGACTCTGCTCAGCAAATGGGTATTTAACCTCTGACCAGTGACAACAGGTCTGTTTTAGCTCTATTAGATCAACAGCAAGCGACTATAATTAAATAAAAAAAACTGTTTAGAGCCTCACCGAACATGTCCTGGGAATTAAAGCATATGGCAGGGATAGGGAAAAAAGACTTTCCATATGCTAATGACCCTTGATGTCTGAAATAAATTAGATCCATTAGAGTTTATGCTCAATAAAAGAAAGACTTTAAGCACTCCAAAGTTAGTGACTCGAGACCGATTTTGGCTTAGAAATTCAATCTGCCTGCTTATTAATTCTTAGTAAGGCTCTGGAGGAGACAGGGGATGCAAAATCATAATTCTGTGCTGTATCAGAATTTTAAAGTGCCATCACTTTCTTTTCCTTCTTTTTTTAATTAAACCATTTTTCATGCTTCCCTTTTTTGTTCTCCTCATTAATTTGATTTTGTTCGCTGTATCAAATTTTAAAGTGCCATCACTTTCTTTTCCTTCTTTTTTTAATTAAACCATTTTTCATGCTTCCCTTTTTTGTTCTCCTCATTAATTTGATTTTGTTCCCATTTTTGTTTAATTTCTTTCTTTTTAAGGTTTCATTTATCCTATTTCAACTGAACAGAGAACCCAGAATGAATATGGATTTTCTTGTAAGTTTAATGTTTGATTTTACATTCCTGGATGCTAATTTGATGCTGTTCCTTGGGTCAAGCTTTACTGTCGTGCCGGCTCTGTGTGACTAGGCAAAGAGGGACCTATTCGGCAGAGTAAGTGGCATGCTGCTTGCTTGACAGTCGCAGCGTTTCGCTGTCAGTGGGTTGACACAGAAGGATAACAGCCCTTACACACGAGGAAAATGGGAGACGATGCCACCTCAGAGACAGAAACTGGAGAGAATGAACCCTCGTCCCATTAAAACTTCCTTAGCAAACGGGAGAAATGTGGTGGAGGGGTAACTTTTCTTTGAGCTGGAACTCGGGAGATCTGCTTCCTGAACTGCTGAGGAAAAAAATGTGTTTCGAGGCTGGTACATTGAAGGTCTGATAGCTAGGAGCTTACGGAGATTGATCAGTCCCTTTCAGCATCTGCCAGCTCTCACCTCTGTGCTGGAGGGCAGCCTGGTTTAAATGGCTAGACATCAGGGAGCGAAAAAGTAAAATAAAAATTATTTCACATGTTTGAAACCAACAAAAATGGGGTACTAAAAAAGTCTGATTTGGTTTTGCACTTTCAGTTTTCGTTACTCTATCTCTAAAACCGGGATTCTTCACTGTATAGAAACACATCAGATTTTGGTCATATATTTAGACCTTTTGGAAAAAAAAGGTCTAGTCGATAATGATGCTAGAGATTAGCTTGGAATTAGTGCCCAAGATACAGTATAAGCAGCTAGTAGAAATATCATAGCCATTTTCTCACAAGACAGCTCTAATAAATCTGGGTTCCTTTTCGTAAATTACCCCATTATTTCTTGTGCTTGCTTCGACTTTTATCCAAATACAGACGTGTTAACGCCAGTGATGAGAATTCAGTGTTTGATTCTCTGCTATACTAGGTTATTTTTTTTAAAGGGAAATGGATGGAAGGGAAAAATGGCTTCATGCATTATAGTTCAAAAAAAGCAAAGTCAAAGATACATCCTGATGTTTCAGGTATTGCATAGAAAATGGACTTTTGGAGGGGGGTAACTTTTTTTTAAAATTATAAAACAAGGCTTCTGAAGTTTAAAAACCCACAACATTATTTTTTTGTTATCAGATGAACCACTAAATACCAATATTATGACACTATGTCACTAAAATGTCCTATTTTATTTCATAGGGTGAATTTGCTTCACGAGACTAAGTCTATAACATGTGTTGTGCTTCATAGTTCAAAGCCTGGGTACTAGATAGATGAACGAGCAGATAGGTAAAGAGTTAGAACACAAGTTACAGAGAAATAAAAGATATTTTTCCATCAGAAGGGCATAGACCTGTTATATAGCTTTGGAAATGGATTTTAAATTAACCTATAAAAAAGGTAGTAAATATCTGCAGGAAACGAGAATAATAAGAATGTGTTTTCTTGAAAGTTCCTTTGAGTAGTACCTTTCTTCAAGGTTCCTGGCCTCTCTCCCTCTAGCTGCTCCTGACTCGGATGATGTTGCCCTCTACGTCGGGATCGTCATAGCCGTGATCGTGTGCCTGGCTATTTCCGTGGTTGTGGCCCTGTTTGTGTATCGCAAGAACCACCGTGACTTTGAGTCAGATATTATCGACTCCTCGGCGCTAAATGGGGGATTTCAGCCCGTTAACATCAAGGCTGCAAGACAAGGTTAGTTGTCTTTTCACTCCATGTTGACCAATTCAGGGAGATGCTATAAGGTTATGGTCTCTTCGGCTGCATGACGGATATTCGCTGGATGCTTGTTGGCATTTCATAGAAGGGAGAAAGATTATATCCATTTGTTTCTGATGGTCAAGTGCTCAAAACCCACATTGGCGTTTTTCAGATGTGCTCAAGAGCATAAAGCAGAGGAATTTAACTTCTGAAGAGATAGCGTGAATGCGAGAGTGAAACACAGAGACATTTATGGAAATACAGCTCCAGCTCAAATTTAAATCAAAGGCAAAGCTCTGACAGAAACAACGGAGGCAGGATTCATCACGGGAGTGATATTACAGTACAGTAATTCTATCACATCTTCCTCCCCTTTGTTTCACTAATAGCCTTTTTTACTGTGCCCTGTCTTCACAGGCATAAATAATAGTTTAAGAAGTACTGTACTTTCAATAGACAACGTAGAAGAAGAAGTTGCAGTAGAACATCATTTAATAATAAGCATTTTTATCACTGGTGCCTAACAGCTTGATTATTTCCACACTTCATTTGCCAGAAAAAAACGCTCTAATGTTAGTTCTGGCTTTTTCAAGACCCATATTTAGGCCATACAGTTCCTCTTTTTTCCCAATATGTGTGCAAAGAGAATAAATCAAAGTAAGAGTTAAGATGACAAGAGAGCTGTCATGTGAAAGATTAGCAGAACTGTGATTTTCTTTGCTGGGGCTACTTTTAAAACAAATCTCCAAAAAGTGTGATGCAGGTACTAATCCCCCCACTGTGGGGAGTCGTGGGCACGATGACTTTATAGGTTTGTTCTGTCTTTTTTTTCAGGAATCCTATCATTAGGCAAATTAGATAAATTGGTTAATGATTCTCACTTAGCATTTAGGGAGGGGGTATTAGTTAATAAAACTAGATCTACTAAGTATGGAAAACATCTTACCCTGAAGCTAAGCATGTCATACTGGAAATCTGAGTGCAGCCTGGAAGAATAATCCTGGTGAAAAATCCTTAGAACAGAAACATGCTGTAATTGTGTATTATAATTAGATTCCATAGCAACTGGGGCAATACAAGCCCTGGGAGTTTGCTGGAGAAGTGCATAGAAAAGGAGACCAAGGTCAGTCTGCAAGGACCTTGCGCACCTTAACCTTTGGTGTGAAATGCAAAATTCAGAATGCAAACCTGAATCGTTTCCCAGGAGAAAGTCGTCAGAATAAAGAAGTAATACGGTTCTTCCTTGTCATCTCCAATACAGACCTCCTGGCGGTACCACCAGACCTCACTTCTGCTGCAGCCATGTACAGGGGTCCTGTTTACGCCTTGCATGACGTCTCTGATAAAATCCCAATGACAAATTCTCCGATCCTGGACCCACTGCCCAACCTGAAAATCAAGGTTTATAACACCTCGGGTGCAGTAACTCCCCAGGACGACCTCTCTGACTTCTCGTCCAAGCTGTCCCCGCAGATTACACAGTCTCTGCTGGAGAATGAGACCCTGAACGTGAAAAACCAGAGCCTTGCTCGGCAGACAGACCCATCGTGCACTGCATTTGGGACCTTCAACTCTTTAGGAGGTCACCTAGTAATTCCCAATTCAGGTAAGCGCAAGCCACGTTGGCTTAAAGGCTCAGTTGCTTTGGTTTTTTTTAAGTGGAATTAGCTTGCTTTTATGCAGGAAAAAGCAGGGTCACTCCTGGGACCTTTTCTTATCTACCTTTTCTTTGTTCGGAGCAAACAGATGGGTTCCCCCTCTCCCCTTCAGGTCTACCAAGGTACTTCAAATATTCTTTTCCCAAAGTCCTGGCCACCTTTTAAACAGAATATTGCAGGGCTCTTAGCCACTTTCTGAGACATGCGAGGCTTCAGAGCTTCCCTGTGTGAAGTGTGATTCAGCATTCTTGACCTCTTGCTTTCATGCAGCTCTAGAAAAGGGACTCCAAGCCAGAAAGCCTCAATCTTGTCATCACACATAAAAAGGACAAATTAATTAAAAAACAAATCGGTTATTCCACTTCCAATTCATTGCAGACTGTGTGGTATTGAAGTAGGACAGCAGAATACTAATTTTTGGAAGGCATTTTTCCTGCACACATTGCACACCCAAGTAAAATAAGGCCCAAGAGTGTGGGTTTTTTTCCATATTTCTATCCTCGTTACATGTATTGTTGGCTTCTTTTACAACTAGGAAAGAAATGGACTGAGCATTGAGTGCCTTTTGATGTAATTGCAAAGTGCTGCTCGGTCTTTCTCGTACGGTACGAGACCAGGCTGCAGGGCCACCTTCAAGCCACCCAGGCACCAGGAGGCAGTTTCAGAGCATCCAGGCAGGTCCTGGGCAGCCTTGGGAGAGCTCGACTCTCACAGCTGGATTTTTTAGGAAAGCCATACTGCTGTTTGGTTCCTAAACGAAGTCTTGATGTTCAGAGAAAGTTCAGCACCTAGACATTCCCATGGGTTTGCCATGCTAATGAAGAGCAACATTAACATCTAAAGTGCGGTCGAACAAATGCATAAAACACTGGATGTGGGGACTATGCAGACTACACAGTGGTCAGGAGCTCCCCTGCCTGGTTTCTCTGGAGCTCTGAGGACACGTAGGCCCACAGTGCACAGTTCATAACTACCTGACACGATGGCTCAAGGTTTCACAGCACTTCTGCCTTCCTCCTTTCTATTATGTGGTCAGCTCTCGGCCATTTTACAGCACAGTGCCCTGCCCGAGGAGATAGTGCCTACCCTTGTCTCCTGCTCCTTTGCTGGATCTTTTGTTTTTGTTGATGTTATGGAGAAAGCAAAACACCTAGGTGGCCCAGGACCTAGGTGGTTTGGTCCTTCCAGGACGCAGCCCCATGCTGCTCAGTAAGCAGCCAAAAGTGGTCGGTGAGCAGTAGCCCTCCTCTGTCTGAGCTACTGTGGAACAGCAGGCAAAACCAGCTATTAAATTTTAGAGCTTGAGAGAAGGCTGAAGTACTTAAAGAAATCTGGTGCTGACTGCTGAGCAATGTTGAAAATTCATGCTGTACAATCCTGGATTTCACATTTCTCTAAGTAGCAGCTGAAGGTAGATATTAATACTCAGGTTTCTTATGCCACAGCGTTGCATGTTGTCAGCAAAATCTATTAATCACATTTAGTTCACATATATTAATATAGATTTGTAAAGAAAAAATATGGTTATTTATTGCTGTAATCCCTTCAAAATGATTAAAGTGAGTTTTGTAAAATGTATCAATCTGTCTACCGCTACCATGTGTGCCTCCATGCTGCTTCTAGAAGCATGTGTATCCTTCTAGTAATATGATCAAAGCCCTTCATTTACACCATGCCTGCCCCGTTAGAGCTGAGAACATGCACAGGTGAGGTTGTAACAGGCTTGTAAAGAAACAAGCGTCAGAAGGTGTTGGTGGAAAATGCTTTCCTATCTCATCCCTCCCCTTCAAAGCCGGGTGTGGGACTGAGCCCCTGTACACCAACACATGGGAGGTCTCCAGCGTAACCAAAGCACGTATGCTGAAGAAAAGAGACGGGGCTGTGCAAGGTTTCTATAAATCCCCTCTTGTGCATATACATATATGCAAATCATCTGCCTGTAGGTTTGTTTTCAGCTATGTAGTAATAACTGTATTGAAATCCTTGCCACTGATTGCCAGCTAATCCACATCTGCAAAGACAGCTGGCTGAGACGTGTCCAGCAGAGTGAAATAGCTGGTTTGTGTGCCGTGTTTGTCGTGTAACGACAGGACATTTCTGAGATGGCAGTAATGTTAGAACAGTGTCTTGTAATCAAGCGTGCAGCTAATCACCACTGAAAGGGGCACCGAGCATATTTGCCCACATTTTTTTCAAGGTTGGATACCTGAATTTTGAGCCACTTTACAGGACTAGGCACATTGAAAATACCAAGAAGCCCAATTTCGTCTCCCTGGTAGTCTAATTAGAAGCTGAGTGCATTAAAAGATAGGGTGCCAGTTGCAGAAGCCGTCTTTCAGGAAACAACTAGTTCTTGTTGCTTCCTGGGACAGTGCTCGACTGCCTTTCTTTCCTGATTTTAATTAAGTAAGAATTGCCTAGGGAGAGATGTCCCGTTGCAGCTGTTGGAAATTTTAGCGAGAGTTGTTCGTTTTGCCATCATTTTACAAGGTAAGCAGCAGCGTAACCATCTGTCTGCTCTTTAAATAAAATAAAAGGGAAGAAAATCGTCTTCTCCACGCCTGTGTTTCAGTGCCAGTGCACGAGAGCATTAAGAACAGACCAGATGACCACTGGAGGCACCAGGGTTGCGGTAAATACTTTTTCTCGCGAATTGCTGAGGTCATGTAGAGCCTCCTGGTGAGGTCGAGTGAAAATCTGGCATTGCAGGCTTCATCTCCTGCCTCTCCTGTCACTACTCTGCGCAGGCCCGCTTCCCGCTTTTTTTCACCATTTTGCCTTTTGTGTCTTTTCTGTTCTGCAGGAGTAAGCTTGCTGATCCCAGCGGGGGCCGTTCCACAAGGAAGAGTCTATGAAATGTATGTGACAGTTCACAGGAAGGAGAACATGAGGTAAAAGACTGCCTTTATTGGCTCGTTCATTAACAGAGGGGGAAAATGTAGTAACTAAAGACCTGTGGTAATATGCTTATGCAAAGTCTACTGCCTTGAAGCTGTTTGCTGACTTGGAGCTGAATGTGAGCAAAGCCGAGGATAAACTTTGCCACAAAACCAGCTCAAGCTTTTGCTTTTCTAACCAAGAGTTGCACTCTGCAGCAAGCCCTCAGGCTGGGGGGATGCCGAATCATAGCCAGAAGTGAGGAAAATGTGCCAGCGTGAGTTTGGTGCAGCAAAGAAGGTGCGAGGTAACTTCTTAATAAAGAGCTGTGCTGCGGGAGTGGAGGGGGAAGGAGACAAAATCGGTGCAGCAGAGAGACAGGTACCCGAGCACCTGGCTTGGAAAATCTCCTCCTCTATTATAAGGAAGGTGAATTTTTATTTTACCCTTCATGGGCTTTGCTAGTCCATGCAGTGAAGAGGATGGAGCCAAAGTTTTTTGTGTCCTCCACCCCTCCTCACTCTAAGGTAGAAGTAAGCAAGGAGCTGTCTTGCTTAGCCCCAGGCACAGCACGCCGAGGGCCACCCAGAGCTCGTGTTGGGATGACCCCTGTTCTCACCTCTTATCTGCACGTGTGGCCAATTCATATTCTAGATCTTAATATCTACCAACTGATCAGGCAGCCTTGGTATAAAAAAAGAGTTTCCAAAAAACACCGATACCATTTGAAGCAGTTTAGGAAAACCTAATGAAGAGAAAGGTAAGATCTTAACCTGCGGAATGGACTCGTGTGCACAAAGGCTGAATGGCAAATGTGAATCTAAGCAATCATTACACGGTGCTTTGCCTCTTTCCCCTCCTCATAGCTAGATACATTTTTTGGCTCAGCCCCTTAATGGCTTTTATTATGTGCTAAGCCACAGCTGTTTATACACTGTGTGATATTGAACACTATTCTTTAGCTTGGTAGTCTTTCACCCATGCTAAAATAATCTGCTTAAAGAAAAAATAAGTAACCCCTCCACCCACCCTTTTGCATACATTATTCATCGCCTGCTCTTTGAAAATAGCTAATTGCAGCTACGGAAAAAGTGTCTCTGTTCATATCTAGTATTGATTCTATTCCTATTACTTTTGGCTGTCTTTTAAAGACACTTATAAACAGCATCGAAGAAGGACTCTTTCCTACAGAAGGAAAAAAAAAATAAAACCAGAGGGCATCCCCTGTTATTCAGCTTGCCTCCAAATCTCCCTTTTTAAAATATCAAATTCTTCTAAAAAAAATTTATTTCATTCTGAGGAGGAGCTATATGTGCAATTATTTTCTTTCCAGCCAGTTATGGAGGGAATCCCTGCCTCCTTATTCATGCAGCTGTGGACAACTAATGTCACATGCTAGTCTGATTTATTTTCTTCAAGGCTCATAAAGCCTCTTCTGCATGCTTTGTGCTAGTGTTACTCAGCAGGTCACACAGAGGATAGAAGGATAGGTTAACCTCTGGTGGGAAAAGCGTGCTCAGAGCTGTGATCTGCCAAACCGAGACAGTGTGCTGAAGTACGGCTGCCGAAGTGAAAGGAAAGGTGGGAATCCTCACTTGCAATGAAGACTTTGAGAAGTCATTTCTATGGAGAGGAGAGGAGAGAAGAGGAGAGGAGAGGAGAGGAGAGGAGAGGAGAGGAGAGGAGAGAGCGGGCTGCCTTGGCCGTTGGGGCAGCAGGGCTCATCCCATCGTGGTGGTAATCGCTTCCTGGGCACACAGACCCCAGCTGCTTATTTGATTTATGGCAGCTTTTCAGCCCGCCTCTTCATACTCGTGGAAACCAACCACTTCCAGGACATTTAAAAAGGAGCTCATCAGGTGTTTTTTAGATCACTCAGAACCAAATAGTCACTGGAAGGGGCTTAAACACTGCAGGACTGTAACATCCTCCCCTGTTACCTGCTCCCTTTCCCCAGGTGCCCAGGAGCAGAAGGGGTTGGTTGGCACCCCACACACAGCTGTAATGGTCTCCTGCTGCAGGACTGCGTTACCAGACACTTCACTTTCTGTAGCAGAGCTGCAGCTCCGTCAAAGCCTCTCTTTTCTGACTGCATGGGCCACAGATGTTGCTTCTCATAACTGGAGTCATATGGGTACCACAAGTTTGTGTGCAGCGTAATTATTTTTTAAATCCATGGCTGCACTCTTACAGCACTCCAGCAGAGAGTGGTAGTCCACAGTAAGGACTAGCTGCAGACATTTGCTTTTGTGGCCAAGCGGTAACTGCAGTGTGTTTAATAAACCCTGGGAGACCCTATATTTATTTTCATGTGTACCGTGTAAGTGTGTATGGGTTGAAAAGTCCTGTCGTGTGTTGATGTAGTTTGGAAGGGGACATATAGGAAACCATAAAATGGGTGTTATAATCAGAAATAAAGGCAGGCTCTTTTTCTTGGTATACAGCCACCACTGAGGGAAGAATGCGGTCCCCATAGCACTACCCTAAACAGAACCAGTGCAGCAACACAGAGGCTCACCATCACAGCTCACATATTTCCAGCAACTTAAGATTTAGCTCACATTTTGTTTGTAGAATTATGAAACTACTTCTGAACAGTCAGCTGAAACAGGAAATCTGTTATCCCTCCTATAATTCCTGCAAATTTCCCTTTTCTTTTCCTTCCTTTGTTTTCCTAATACATTACCCCAGTTAGTCTCTGAAACCTGTAGTACAGAAAACTGAGAGACTTCACAACCCAGTAATATCACTCTTTGTGTTGCCTTGCAGATTGGTTAAGAGAGCTTTCCAAGACACACTATTTATGCCATTTCATAGCCATCAAAGCATGCGAGAGCAGGAGGGTCACCCTAAAAGCATTATCTTTCTGCAGTGAATTGGGGTTCTGATGGCTTGCAATAAACACCACTTGGAGGCAGTTGTTTTCTCTAAGTGTGTTAGCGTGCTTGTGGCACAGCAGGTTTTCTCTTTTCCTAAACTAATATTCCAGCAGGCTGGTTTTCCTGCTTCTGCACTGCAAGCTCATCCTCATTCTGCCTGTCACTGGGGGCAGGATGGATGGCAAGTAGCTACCAGGCTCTGATCCTTGGCTGGCGTGTTGACCTCGTGGTGAGCTCCATGTGCTTTATGAAGTGGCTCCAGTGAGGAAAAGGATATCGATGTATGTAATGCATGTGTGTGTTTGTACACGGTATGTGTGTGTGTGTGTGTGTATATATCGAGAGAGAGAGAGAGATAAAACTGAAAAAATGACAAGCCTACAAGAGTATTTTACAACTCTCAAACAGGTTTCTGTCTTGAAGCTCATTGGCTTTTTCAGTGGTGATCAGGTGCTCTCTCTCCCTCTCAGCCTGGGGAAGTATCACCGACTTTAAGATTTGCAAGCAGGTGTGCCTTCTTGAGTTGTGGTTTCACCTATAAAATAAACACATTGTTGGGGCCAGTACCTGGCAAGAGCCTGTTCCCATGAGCACCTGTGAGAGCCTAGGTCTTAGACAACTAAGGATTAAATAACATGAGTATAAACCTCCAACCTTCAGGATTTTCTTGACTGCCTCAGGTTATAAAACAAATTTAGCTGTGAGCTAAATTAGTGGAGCTGTGCGCTTCCTTTGGAAACATCTGGCGCTGGTCAGTGCTAGACGAGGTCTGGTCCTTGATGGACCACTGGTTTGATCTCGTATGGCAGTTCCTGTGTTCCTGCGTGAACCCCTGCCGAGCGTGCACAGCTTTAGGTGGAGCCATTCTTGCATACTCTAATCAGAGGCAAGAGCTGCACTAAATATGGCACAGTGAAGGACACTCCTGTATAATCCATCACACAGGAGGTGATGCAAATGAGAGTGGATGTCGCCATGCCCATGAAATGTGACAACCATGAAAAACGGAGCAAGCAGTGCTCCTGAAGATCTTGATAGAAGACACATATAAATTGTGCAACTTACAAATTAGCTACCTTAAAAGAGAGAATAGTTGGGTGAGCCTTGTCAGGCTTTGGATCAGTGGCTTCACTGTTATGTATAGACTTTATATTAAAGTCACGCAGCTGACCAATGAGTTTGATCCAAGGAGCAATGTTGCATTTTTCTCCAGTGAACTCTAAGCTTAGTGATGTGAAATAAAAGAAACTGAAGTCTTCCACATCTCATTTCTCCATCTTCCTGCTGTATCTCCGTTGCGTAAACAAATTTACTTTGCAACTGCAGAAGACAATTTCATGAAGTGTCAGTCATTATAATTGAAAATTCAAAATAAAAAAGACAAAAGCATGAGTAAAAGGGTAGGAAAACTTTTCAGATAATTTTCCTTCTAAAGATGGACTAGCAGGAGAACCAGGGTCAGTTAAGAATGTTGTTTGAAACTTAAGAAGGAACGCATATTAAAAATAAAGCCCCAGCAATGAAAGGAGAAATAAAATGTCTTCCCTCTGACTCTTCGGCTAAGCTGTGTAGAAGGGTTGCCATCTGTTGCTGTGAGTTGGCCCTTCCTCTCTCCCTGCTTCGTCCTGTGCTTCCTGAGCTGCTGTGATTGCCTGTAACATCTACGCACGGTGCCAGGGAGCACAATGCAGGCCCACTGAGGAGCAGAGATTTCTCTAGTTGTGCTCACATCTGCTGTCTGACAGCTACCTTAATGAATATGGTCTGGCTTATTACAAGGAGACGGTTTCGAATGAGTAATCCCATTAGAAACACAAATTTGATTGTGAAGGGACCAGATATAGCGAATAAAAGTTTGTTTGCTTTTAAATAAAAGGTGACTGTTCTTGATAAGCGGTGTGGGATGGGACAACATCTAAAAATATCCGAAGACCTTTCAGTTACTGTTAGTGCCTTTTAATAGCAACGCTGAACAGGTGATTGAATTTTAGTCTCAGTCAGATCTTTGTAAAACAAAACCATCTCTTTTGCCGTCAGTGAAGTGACTTCAGAGTCATACTAGCACAGCTGAATGCCCAGTCCCATCTAATAAGTTGTCCCAAGACAATTGCAAGCCTAAAGTGAAGCACATGTGGTTTGGGGTTCTTTTTTGGATAACAGCCTAAAAGTAGGTTCTGCCCCACAGTTTTGAAGATGTCTGCTCAAAGATCTTTCTGCATGAGAGGAGATAAGCCCCTTGCTCTATACGCTACCCTGTCTCTGTGCTAAATCTCCTGCCATCTATAACACAGGAGTCGCAATACTTGATTACAACAGGCACTTGTCCCAGCCAGGATCCTGGCTTTGCTGGTGCTGCATCACCTGCTCCAGGAGAAGGTAGAAAACTGCTCGTAATGAATGACTACACAATAACCTGTCTTCAGGGGAATTTGTTGTTTACTAATCCCATCAATTAGTGTTGGGTTTATGCCTTGAAGCAGAAAGATTAATATCTCTTGTATAATATATCTTGTCTACTGCATCTGTTTCTGTTCTCATTAGCTTATAGTAAGGCATAATCCTTTTGTTTTAAAATGGAAATTAGAAACAGTGAGAAACAAGAAAAGATCTGTCAAGAGATTTTTGTTCCTTTTTCCTGTCAGTTGTCATAGGGTACCTCTCTGCTGTATGTGCCGTCGCATAGTTTAACCTCATTCCTCCGGGTTTCAGGTGTTTATTTTCGAGATCTTGCTGCGGTCCCTAAACACCCTGCTACCTGCAGTCACGTTAGAGCTGGATAGGAAAGGGAATATCACCTCAGCGTGCTCTGACATGCCTTGTCCCATACAGCCCCAGAAATCAGATTTGCTTTTTACCGCTGTGTCACATAACAAGTTGACGCCTGCTGTGTTGCAGTAAGCTCACCGGAGATCTTTTTTTCACTTTTACTGCTTTTCTTTGCTACTAAATAACTATGTTTGGAACTTGTTTTGCTCTGGAAGTGTGAGCTGCTGTAAAATTAATAGGATTCTATTTCCTACGCATATTTTTACCCTCTCTGGATCTTTTGCATTATTTTCTGGCTCTCATTGTTACTCGCAATAATTCCCTATTTACTGTTATCTGTAAATTTAATGATTGTGTTGCTATTTACGTTGCCTTCTACATTGTGAGTAGAAACCCTGACCTCACAGTAGTCAGGGAGAGGTTCAGCATTGACTTCAATAGAGCTGGGATTTCACCTATTCAATGACACTGACCCTTGTTTCACACCACTTGAGAACTTCTCTGCAACTCATTATATCTCAATTTTCAACGGCTTAAAGTAGTGAGGTCACTTGCAGCCTCCAAACTGGTGGAGAGCTGAGGTGGGTCAGCATCTGCACAAGGTGGGTGGTGGAGGAGAGTCATTGGGACCAGCAGTGTTCCATGACTTTGTGGTGCCAGACTCAGAGGTGTGTCTGGTTGGCAGTTGAGGACTGCAAAGTCAACCACCCTCACAGTTGGCCCCTTTTTCTGCTCTTCACTTATCAGAGGGTCCTGTATCATAAACGTCCAGATCACGAGCATGTGTGGCTCATCCACTTGGCAATAAATCTCGTAAGTCGGGT
Organism: Charadrius vociferus; assembly: GCF_000708025.1. Lineage (NCBI taxonomy): Eukaryota > Metazoa > Chordata > Aves > Charadriiformes > Charadriidae > Charadrius > Charadrius vociferus. Next base: position 1,494,501 of record NW_009646499.1, read on the forward strand.
GACAAAGATGCTGTTTACCAACCTGGGGAAAAAATACTAAGCCTTTCTATTTTTTGCAAGTCCTTTGCATGCTTGTTTCCGCTTCCCATCTCACTTGCTGACTGCGCATTCTGGAGCGCCTCCCGACTTCATGTTCTGCATCATTTTTTATCCTTGTGCTAATTGGACATAAAATGTTGCAGCGCAGAATCATGCCCTCCATCAGAGTCCTAAAACCTAACAGCTAACAAAATTTTGTCACGGAGCAGTGACTAAACTTAATTTTACTTTGAGACAACTTTAGGCTGTATGATTTATCAGTACCATATTATTTTAACGACCTTTTGGCTTTTTTTAACCGCATGCATCAGTGCTCAGATTCTTGTTGATTTTAACTCATTTTTCACCTAAAAGACACTGGATGAATATTTTTATGGCAATCATGATATATTCCCTCCTATATTCTTTTTGACTGCTGGTTTTGTAATTCGGTCCAAAAACTATGATAACTTGTATTTTTTTTCCTTCCTTCCTTCTTCATGGGTCAGTAGTCTTTTAGATGAAGTTAGGTTAACCAGATGATTAAGCCTATAGCTTGTCATATCTATAGCTTTCCAGACAAATATTGTAATTTTGAAAGGTCTTTCTCATAAGATGTCATTTTTTTTTGAAATTTCTTGAATTAGACTGTAGGAGAGTGTTCAAATATACATTAATGCACAAGATAGATGACCATTAAAAACAGCCATCACATTGTGAGTGTTTTTTAAGCTTCTTGGTGCTTCTTATGAAAAAAAAAATGAAGTAAATGAGTCTGAAAAAGAAGCAACATTTTAGTCAAAAACTGCCCAATGATTTATGCAGTTCAGTCTTGTGACAGAGTGATCCCTGATCATCTTAATCTGAATCCAGAGATCCCTGCAGCGTGCAAGGGGAGCTGGACTAGGTACTCTATCTGCTAGTGTTTCCTTTCTTTTGTGTACTGTTTGTTAGGCTAAAATAGCTGACATAATACATGATAGATGTCCAGATTGTTTCGGTTTACATCTTTTCTGAAAGGCAGCTATCGCAGCTGTTTATTTCTAGTCCACGGCTTTTCAGAAACAATTGTTAAGTCATTTAGTAAACTCATCAGTTAATTTCCACAGATGCATATCATCTGGATTTACTGATTTGCATAGATTTAAATTTTTCCATACCAGACCTTTTTTTTTCCTCAAATGTTATAGAAACCTCCCACAACATTTGTAGCAACAAGAGACACTTTTCAAAAGTGCCTTCATCCCACTTTGAAAAAGGATTTCTCAAAAGTTTGTCTTTCATTTTCTGTGGGATTAATGGATTATACAGGGAGAATTAAGGTGGGTAAAATTAGGATATGCCTGTGGACATATCTTTTCAATAGCCAGAATAGGTGCAATAAATTGGATATCAAAACAGGTTCTGTCCTGATTTGGCCTTGAAAATGTTATCTAAGATTACAGGTACTTTTTTTGCTCTTTCTTTTGGTAAAGGCAAAGACTTGCAGAAATAATCAGGATCTAATTTTGCCTCAACTAATTCCACTAAGACCAATACAGATATAAATACAAGTGTTTGTAAATGCAATGTGGGATTGAGCCCTTAGTCAGAGCAGAAGACGGGAGGTCCTATGGGCAGATCTGGAGTTTGAGCGCAGATCACATTGAACACTTTTAATCTCCTGCTTGCTGGTTTCTGGATCATGAATTTGTCCTCTGTATTATTTAGGGAGGCAGTTGATGAGGCACATTCGGCTGTATTTGTCATACACCAGATGTCGGGATAGTTAAAGTCAGTCATGCTTCCTCTGATTTTAAGCTCCTCAGCAGTTGGTCTGGCATAGTTTACACATGCGCACACATGCACACGCATGCCCCCACACACACACAGACTTGTTTACAGACTCCTGTGTATGCGATGTATCCTATATATTTATATGATTTCCCATTCCTAGTGACTAGCCACAGGCGTGCTGGACAATACTTGTGTTTTTAACTGAAGAGCTCCGGGTTATCACTAGAAATTTCAGGCTTTGTGAGTGTGTTTTGCCCTCTGAGCTATTCCTTTACCATCCCTTCGCCTTTTCTCCCCCACCGCCAGTGGCACCTGCTCCCCGCAGGTGTATTTGCAAAAGCCATTTTAGTAGATCTGAATGCCTTTTAAGTAAAATGGAGTATCAGTGGGTTTGGTGATGGCTCCGAACCAAACTGCACGTCTCGGATGTGCTGTATACCACTTACAAGGCTTCAGACGTGCTCATCAGTTCATTCCCTTCCTTTGTTCTTCAATTTTCTCTGTCCAGACAGTAAATAATTCTCACACATGGTGCGTACAAGAGCCACTGCTCATTTTCATATGCTGCTAAACAACTGCCAAATGCAGCAGTGGCCGCATTTCGGCAGTGGGTGAAATGAAGCCTCTGCATATGGTCTGCAAGGATTCTTAAGAGTGGGGACTGCCCAGCAAGTGTGGTCTATAATTTGCTGCCACCCAAACCTGCATTTGACAAATGAGTGATATTTGGCAAAAAAAAACCCAAACATTTGTGGATTTGGGAAAAGAAAAAAAAAACCAAAACAAAACAAACCCACCCATTCTTTGCTTGCACAATCTTTTTATTTTAAGAGAATGATTATTTTTTTTTTTTTTTTATACCTGAATGTACCTTTTTGCCTTTTTCCAACTCACTTAACCTACCCATCTTTCTGTCCCGTTGTCAGGCCGCCTGTAGAAGACAGCCAAACCCTGCTGACGCCAGTGGTGAGCTGCGGCCCGCCGGGAGCCCTGCTAACGCGACCCGTCATTTTAACCATGCACCACTGCGCAGAACCGAACACGGAGGACTGGCAGATCCAGCTGAAGCACCAGGCTGCCCAGGGACCGTGGGAGGTGAGGCTCCGGAGCTCCAGCCTGCGCGCTGACTTGCGTGCGGGGCTCTCTGCTAATCCTTCAGCTGCCTTTCCGAACCAGGATGCCTGGATCTCAGGTTTTCCGTGTGAGATGCACGGCTGCTGCAGGCAGACAGGAGGCCAGCAGGTATCCCAGTGCCTATACAGAGGTGCTGTCTTGGGCCAGTTTGGTGCCTCCTGGTTCTGGCTATTTTCCATGAAATAGCCTTCATCGCAGGATTTTGACCCTTGAGCTTTTGGTCATGGCAGGATAATGTGCCGAAGTCATGGGGAGAGAAGGAAAAGTAAAGGCAAAATAAAAAACAGTGGCTGAAAATAATTACTGACTCAGATCTAGAAGTGAAAAAAGGTTTTTTACGGACTAGTTTGAACTTCCCTGGTTTATAGTCTGTTTTCAAGAAAGTGAAAATAACTACGAATTGACTCCTGCTTCAGCATCAAGACATTGGCCGGGTTAATAAAATTTATGGGCCTTACTTTTCTTTTCTTTTTCCTTCCTAACGTGTTGGTGGAGCATCACTTTGATTCAGTTTGTGTAGCCGGGATCCAACTCTGCACCCCGTTAACCCGGGAGCTGCACAAGCCTTGCTGGGCAGTGCAGGCTTGGCCGCAGCCTGGGGTGGGTCCTTGCTAGTAGTGCAGCAGGAGGATGTCCTGGGGCAGGCTGGCAGGAGGATCTTCCACTGTAACTGGAGCATAAAGTGCTTTCAGCAAGGCTGGGCCGTCCTGGCAGAGCCTTCCTCTCTAGCTCTGTGCTCCTAGGTACCTGCTGCCGCCAGTTTGGTCTCACATAATTAGTTTGGCAGGGGCGCCTTCTCCTAGCGGTAGGTTTAATGAGGGCAGGGTGGTTTTTGAAGGCAGTTGGGCTGACAGCAACAAGAGTGCTGAGTCCGACATTGCCTTCTCAAGGCTCTTGCTTTTGTCCCCTGCCTGTGGCACCAGCTCGTCCCCACGCTGGGAGGGAGCGTGCAGTGAACACGGGTCTTTCTCGCCAACTAATCTGCACCCCACCAGCCTGACTCTTGGCACCGCACATATGTTCCTTATTTGTGTCTGCGTGTTACTGGCACCTCTTCATTCTCTCTCCTGTCCTCCTGCCCTTGACAGAGCGGTTTCTCCACCAGCTGTCCACATGCTCTGGTGCTGGTGCAGCCTCCGCAGTGTCCACACGGTCATCGCGCCACCATCTTCTTCCTCCACTCAGTTCTGGAGCAGCTCCTCCAGACTGAGCCCCACGTGTGCACGCACACCTGCATACACACATGCACACACGCACACATGTGTGCATGCACACCACTGCAGCATCGCTCGGGGCCAGCACCTCCTGCCAGAGCCAGTTGCTGCCGTGGCTGTAGGGGAGGTGCAATCAGCGCTGCAGCACCTTGTCCTACAGGCGGGTTGCGCCACCCTTGCAAACCTGGCATGTGTGCCTTTCCTGAGACCAGGGGGGCCCAAGCTAAACACTAAATTTGAGTAGAACCCACACTGCTCAGCGCCCAGATGCGTACGTTGTGCTGCAGACCTGCAGGCAGCGGGGGTGAAACAGATAAGTTGTGCCGAGCATCATGTGGCCCATGGTGGCTTTCCAAGAGGCGGCTGTCATCCACTGCTGCCTTATTGCTTCTGCTCTGTCTCAAAGCAATTCCAAGCACCTTGTGTTGCGTGCAGGATATTACCAGCAGGGTTGAATGGAGAAATTAGCAGGGGAGCTGTTTTCCTTTGCGCACAGGGTGGGGAGGTTGTCTGCATTTGAGCTGGATGTGGGTTTTTTGGTCACCCTGCAGTCTCGTCACGGAGGATTACTCCAACGAAGCAGCAGGTGATATTTCATGAGATGTGGCATTTGGCCATCGTAGAGGTTACTTCCCTTCCTTGAGTTTTTATAACTCCTTATTGTGCTTAGGAAGTGAAGGGCAGGTATTTCTTCAATATGCCTGTGACTACTGATGTTAAATCATGGTCACCGAATTATTAGTTCCATAAGATCTTTTTCAATAAAGTATTGGTGATATTTTCCTTATTTGCCTAACTCTGCCCAGGGCTTTAAGAGGTGCTGCGAGCCCCAGAGGAAAGAGTTACAAGTCTTAGCAGAGTGAGGACAGGATGAGGTTTCTGCCATTATCATCACCCCCAGCACCCCAGACAAATCATGCCCTCCCCATGCCTACGCAGGAGAAAAGCCACAAGCAGGAATTTTAAATCTTGATTAATGTTAGGTGCAAACAGCAAGGACTTTGTGCATCATCCAAGCTTGAAAGGGGCATTGTTGTCTCAAAGGAGTGCAGTTCTGAGGCGTCGGGATTTCTAACTTGGCCTCTTTCTCCCTTAGGATGTGGTGGTGGTCGGGGAGGAAAACTTCACCACCCCGTGCTATATCCAGCTGGACCCAGAGGCCTGCCATATCCTGACAGAAACACTCAGCACGTATGCCTTGGTGGGACAGTCAATCACCAAAGCAGCAGCAAAGCGTCTCAAACTGGCCATCTTTGGACCGCTGTCCTGCTCTTCGCTGGAGTACAGCATCCGGGTCTACTGCCTCGATGACACGCAGGATGCCCTCAAGGTAGTTGTCATTCTCTCTCGCTTTCCTTCTCCCTCTCCAGCTCTCGCAGGACTGCAGTCATAGCAGTGACTAGACCCTCTGCTCTCTGTATTCCTGCTCCCTGGGTTATTTCTCTGATCAGAAGAAGAACTTGACAACCAGCTGCTGTTTTACAGTTTAACCCCCACGCGCTGTAAATTGTCCTTTGCATAGGGATCTCACACTATTTTCCACCCACCAGTCTTTTCTCCTTTGTTTACCTGTATCATATCCTGAATTGGAAGATTTTTGCATTATTAAAAGGCCATAAGGTACACGGGGCTTCATTCGTTATTCATGTATTTTTAATGCTAAGTGCCAGCTCCCCAGAGATGGGGAAACATATAAACGCTTCTTTGTAAATAGTTGATAATGATAAAAGAACCTTCTGGGCTGTTAATCACTGCCTGCTTTCATACTGCTTTATTACACCTCTTTGCGTGCAGCTTTTTGTGTTGGGAATTCACAACTAAAATAAACCAAAGCTGTTGCTATCTCTAACTATATAACCTTACTCTCACTACGTAATTCTAGCTTGCACGCAAAGACACACTCGCTACATACAGATGAGCAGACAGATAACCACGCTTGCTATTTCTCTTTATAAATACCTGTATTTATACAGATGGTATCTCTAATAGATGCATTCATGAAGTATGTAGCTGCAACTGCACATGTAAGAATGGAGGTTATTAAAAGGTGGAGTTTTTTTCTTTAATCGTAGCCAGTGCAACTTCCCAAATGCCTCTTTGCAGCAAAACGAGCTGAAAGCCTGACTATGCAGAGTTATCCTGGTGCTGTGTATGCTTTTATTTCCTCAGCTCCACGTGGGGATTATCGGCATTCAAACCCGCGTACAGCAGCTGGGAGATGTTTGTGTTTTTCAGAGCAGTGACTTCCATCGCTGCGAATGGCACACTCCGTTTTCCTCCCCAGTATTATGTGATACCAAGGCCGGCCTGCCGAGGCTTTGCTGGGGGGAAACCCTTTCGCTCTGTGTAAGAAAAGTAGTAAAGTATAAGGGTTGAAGCAGGCATATCGTGACTTCAGCATGGTTTTGTCTGTACAGGGCCTGGGAGCTTGGCCTCTGTCAATGCGTTGGTGTTATCAGGCTTTTAGAAACAATTATTTTCCCCCATCTGATTTCCCTTTTGTTTTTCCTCTTTAAAAAATGTGAAAGGGACCTTTCATAGCCATCAAGCTTCAAAAGTCCAATGGTTTTATGCCTGTGCTGCATAATACAATTTTCCATGGGCTCGTCAAGGCCCGAGGTAATAAGAAGTGAGTCGGAGGGGCCTTGGACAGACAGCTAATGCAGTCAGAGCTGGGGGAATCCAATTAGGTGTTACTCAAGAGCTGTTGGTTTGTTTCTAATAGACTGTGGGGAGAGTTGTGAGGCAAAGTTAATCCGATTCGGTGCGATACCAGAAGGGATCAGGAGAGGCACTGAGCAACGTGGAGGTCTTTCACTTGAGACGCTGCAGCCAGCGTTTGGGAGGGGAGCAGTCCAGTCCCTGGGCTTCTGCTGCAGGTTGACCCCAAGGCGAGCTTGTCATTTGGTGAGGAAAGGTGAGCGAAGTCAGGCCACCACCATATCAGTGATACCTACTGCTTTTTTACAGCAAAGTACGTGCATTTTAATTTGCTTCTTTTTGGCACATCTACGCCCAGACTGGAAGGCCACCCATGGGGCTCAGGACCCAGCTAACTGGTGGTTTGGAGAAGGACACGTACTGGCTGGCCACACACGCTAATGAATGTATCCATCGCACTTCTCTGGACATGAAAGATCTGGGGAAGGAGAAGGTTCAAGAACAATGAATCTAGTAAACAAACCAGCCCTGTGTGACAGTGTTGGGTAGACTCAAACTATGACTATTTAGAAAGAAAAAAAGGGTTGGGGTGTTTGCCGTGTGCTTTTACAACAGCCCCAGCCATGCTGGCAGGAAGTCCTCAACACTGCTGTATTGCCAAAGGGAAGGTATTCACCGCTGGCTGTGCAGGACAAGGCATGCACACGCAGCTGGACCGGCGGTTAAAATTAATTTGGAGAGGGTGGGAAGGTTGTAGGCATCAAGCGAGGCACCAGCTGTAATGTCTCGGTGTCTTGGGGCTGGCTGCTCCGGGCAAGGCACAGCAAGGGGAGGGAAGAGCAGCGTGAGACGTTCCCACATTGGGATGTCTGAGGTTTGGAAGAGCCTTTGTAGGGGATTGTGTGTTTATTTTAATAGGCGACCAAATGCATTCTGTTATTATTTACAACTGGGAATGAGTGTGCCATATGCTGAATGTGTCCTAACAGCCACCAAAGGAAGACATGCAGTTGCGATATAAAACACCATGCAGTATTTATCCAGCAGGCTTTTCCCTCTCATCGTGCAGAGTAAGCACTCACTGCTGAACTGCTGGCACCCACAGTACAGTAGGAAGGTTAATGATTCACCATCAATAAGGGCTTGGTTATTGTGGGAGCATCTTGGCGGGGTTCCTGGGGCTCCTGGGGGCTGTGGAGCAGAGTGGGCTCGGTGCTGAACACACGTGTAGCATCCTCTGTCCCCCCAGGGTCCCAAGCCGCCCACATGGGATGCTCGCAAAAATGCTTTTTGGGGAAGGGCAAGGGTAGCTGTGACCTCAAGCACTGGCCTCTTTATCTAAGGCTGATTTTTGCACTTTGAGAGAGATGCCCAAGCTAGTCTGCTGTAGTAAGAAACCCCCCAAAAAACAGTAACTACAGAGAAATCCAGCTGCTTTATTCTCATATGTTTATTCATGCATGGCTTTGCGATTGAGGTATGTGAGCTGTGTGTGGCAACGTGGTGGGAGCTAAGCAGCCGGACACACTGCCTCCTGCACTGGGGGCAAGTGAGAGATTTCAGGCTGTAGCAGGATGGCATCCCCCACCCTCCCTCATGCTGTGCAGTAACTGCCCTCAAAAAAAAAAAACCAAAAAGGCACAATAGGGATGTGATCTTCTGTTGGTTATTTAATAAATATTTTTCCATCTAATGAAGAAAGGCAACAGCCTAGAATGAACACCGTTGCTTGCTTGTGGCCTGTTAATGAGGAAGCCCTTTCCAAATACAGGTTGTGGCTGTCCTGGTGGTGCTCACGATGGAGCGTTGCCTCACACAGCTCCCTCTCCTAGGAAGGGTGTAAGGGCTTAAGTCCAGGCTCACAGGTGTGGTGAGAAGTGATAGGTGGGGTGGCCAGAGCCACCTCAGCACGGGCAAGCAACGAGCAGCTCAGGAGAGTATAGAGGCTCCAGCCAGCGGGATAAGCACTGCTCTAAATAACATGCCGTATGGCTAGAGCCAGCCTGCAGATCCGGAGGGCTGTGCAAATCATGGCTCCAAATTAATTCTGAATTAATTAGCTGAGTGGCACGGGAGAAGTACAGACTGCTCAACGTTCTCCAGTTGGAGCATGTAGAGAGGCTGCGGTGACCAATCATGGTTACCAAAAGTGGGATATTGAAACTAGACACTCACATCTGGTGAGTGGGATGGTGCAGCAGCATGCTGCAATGTTTTTTCCCCCAGTACTGTGACTCCCAGGGCTGGCGCTGCATGGACAGGGGCAGTCCTTTGGCCCCTGCACCCCGTGTGCTTGAGAGGTGGCATCTGCAATTAGCTCACGCAGTGCCGCAAGCCATCTTCTGGCCCTTCCAGGGAGGTAATTTGGACATAATGAAGATCTATAGTAATCAGATAATTACTATCGATTGCTCTTTAGACATCTTGATGAGGTAATTAGGAGGCACTGGAAAGAAGCTGGAAGTGATTCATTGGCATAACCTTAATCTAAAAGGTTTCCTGATTTTGTTTTTTTTCCTCTAATGGCTGATAAACAAACATCATTTTAGCTTCAGGATCTTGCAGGTACTGGGCTTGCCAGGGACAGGGGCTTTTCTTGTATGCTAACTGGATCCTGAACGTGATCAAGAGTAGCTTGTTTTGTGCTTAGCTAAAATTGAGGGTCCTTTGGTTGGCCTGGGGTAGCATCCTGGTTTTGTGTGGCTGTGTTCTCCTTGAGTGTGCTCACTCTGTACGTGATTGGCTTTGGCCACGTGAGACTAGTTGGTTGGTTGGCTCTTGTAATTAAATATGACTGAGTTTGGCTGTGTTGGTTTCTAATGGGGCTTGTGTAGGTGCCTTTGTACTTGCTTCTTCATGTGGACTACGATAGGCTGTTTGTAGGCAATGGTCCACTGTGGTCTCATTAGTTGCAGGCATATATTTGTTTTTAGCTGCAGAAAATGACCAAACTCTTGGCTTACTAGCTTTTAATTACAAGATCAATATTTCTGTAACCCTGAACCTATGTATTCATGTGTACAAAATGCTCCATCACAGTGTCTTGCTTTTGTTTTGATACCATCCCACTTGATGGTTAGTCTCAGACTAGGCATCTGTTATCTCCCGTACTGCTCTGTCACAGAGCAGTTTGCCAGGAGGCCACAAGCTGAAGGACCAGCAGTATGCATAGATCCCATATCAGCAGGACCTATGCAAATAAGAGCATCCAAAAAGCAAAATAGTAAAGCTACCATTAGATGTCCAGTTTGGCAATCAATGGAGAAGACTGGTGTATTTCCATATTCAAACAGTGCCTATATGCAAAGTCTTTGTGTTCAATATAATTGCATGCAATTAAGCTTTCTGCTTAATAAGACATGGCAGATAACGGTGTGTCTCCCAAAGGAGCCATGGGTGTCTGCATCGCTGCTGGGTTGCTGCTGTATGATGAGGGTGAGGGGGTTATACTCAGCTCCACTAGCGCAATTCAGGTTCACAGGGAAACACAACTCTGCATTTTTTCTGTATTACACAAGTTAAAGCATCGACAGCAGTCGATCTTGAGGAATCAGAAGACCAGTGAGCTGTCTTGATGAAACCTGACTACTTTCTTCTTGTTATCGCAATACTGCAGGAGGTTCTCCAGCTCGAGCGGCAGATGGGCGGGCAGCTTTTGGAGGAACCCAAAGCTTTGAATTTTAAGGGAAGCACCCACAACCTCCGCCTGTCCATTCACGACATTGCCCACTCTCTCTGGAAGAGCAAACTGCTGGCTAAATACCAGGTGGGTATCACATACCATTCACATTAGATCCTAGCAGTGAGGCTTAAGGAAATACAGTGACACACGTGTATTTAAAAAACACCAGATGCCAGACTACAATGCCATGGACTTTTTTTTCCCTAGACCATTTGCAGTGACAGTAGCATGGAGCCCATGGCCTCTGGTCATATAGCATCTGTGCCCTGGTCCCACATACCCTCCTTGACTATACTTCTTTTTACTTTGCTCTGCAGGAGATCCCCTTTTACCACATCTGGAGTGGATGCCAGAGGAACCTGCACTGCACCTTCACACTGGAAAGGTTCAGCCTGAATACCCTGGAGCTTGTTTGCAAACTCTGTGTGAGGCAGGTCGAAGGAGAAGGGCAGATCTTCCAACTCAACTGCTCTGTCTCAGAGGTAAATGTCATCGGTGCACTTCTCTATCTGACTGCAGGAATGTGGGAGGGCTAAGGAGGTATCTCCTTTCCCATTGCTACCTGTTTAATGCTTCCCATTTTCCTCCTGACTGCTGGGATGGACATAAGGGATGGAGTAAGTCATTGCTTTGTATCTCCTTTTGCATTTTCCCTTGGTTTCTCTCATCTGAAAGGGAGCATCCCCCCTTCAAGGGAGGGAGGAGGGCAACTATGGTCTCCCTGCTAGTGCCACCTTTCTGTGTCTATGGGGAGGAGCTCTTTCTCTACCACTCTGTAACGCATCTTGTGAATCACTGCATGGTCCTGTTTCCTGGCAGTCCTCAAGACCATCATGCCCAACATTTCCCTAGAGAGGGAGGAAAGAGAATAGGAAAATGTCATTGCCGTATGTTTGCGTGAGCCACTCCACTCTGATCCCCTGTAATAACTGCTGTGCAATAGGGAATATCAGGTGGTCTAGTTGCAATAGACTTTTCTCCTATGATTTTGCTACTGGTACAAACCCCATCTATTATCTTCAACAATTTTTCTTTTGATGGCTGACATTTTCCAGTAGAAAAATTATCATAAGTTTTGGAACAACTTTGCTCACACTTACATAGCACCTGGAGAATTTTTGCTTCTTGGAGCAGTCAAGCTGAGACCAAGCGATATGTTCAAGTGTGAAGTGGCATTGACTTCAGTGAATGTGCTGGTGGGTTTTTAGCCGGGTACTCTCGGTGGCTATGAAGAGCAGGCTGTCAGGCAGCAATCGCTGCTGGCTGACTTGTGGAAGGGCTCAGAGACCACAGAGAAAAGTTACTTGTGCTGTAAGACCCTGACGGTGTGCACCATTACCCATAACATCTGCTTGGTTATTGGGTGTAAAGTAACATATTCAGCTGGGTGCTACACAGCATTAAAGACAGATGGTAAAACAAGTATCGTAAACAATTATTGTAATAAGTGCTGCATTGAGGTAATCTCTAATTTAACCTCGCAGAGAAGAGAAAGAACTGAGAGTAACTTTAATGAAATGCAAGTATACACTATAATCATCTTCAGCTGCTTGTGTGTAATAGGGCCTGGTAATAGATTCAGAGGGAATAGGATAATATTCTTGTCTTGTGCTGCGATCCCATCCATCAGGGATGAATAGAGGGAGTGAATAATACTGCTGTTATCAAGGCTGCCTACTGCAAAATTGCTCCTCGTGGTTGACACCTCGTGATGTTCCCGAGCCCCAGTGAGGGGCAGGAAGACTCTGGGCTGCTAAGGGATGGCATAAGGGGTTGTGTCAACTAGGAAAAAAAACGCAAAACTCAGACAATTTGATGACAAAAGTCACCTGGAAGTGTAATAACAGCAACCTGGAAAATGATGTTTGTGCCTCTAGAGGTGTGATAAAGACACCAGACCAGGGATGGTCTTAGGTGTGGTTCCTCACATTTTTTTCTGTGGTTAGGCTAATGGTATCCAGCTAGTGGTTAGGCACTGCAGGAACGTGCTGGTGCCTTTCTTTTTTGCTGGATCTGCCTCTGTGCCTCTGTCACACTGTGGTAAAAATATAGTTACCCATTTTTCTGCATCCTCCACTTATGGGCTTTCTTTTTTGTCCCCTGTAAAGGATGTAAAATTTCTGCAGATTAAACTGTCATATCCTGGCTTTATACGGTGTCTTCCACTGGGATTTCAGAAATACAATGCAGTGAGTACCAAAACATACACATTTGGGAAGCAGGAGGATTGCGATAATAGTCTCCCACCATTTGTTTTTGAAGCGCTCTTTTTAGCTTGTGCTGTCGATACTCACCCGAAAGAACCCCAGGGCACCTCCACAGATACCTGGGCTCCTTCTGCAGCAATCCTGATACACCTGGGGTGGGCAGGCCACCTCCAGGGCTGGGGCAGCACTGCCTCAATGCGTTGCTTGGGTCCCTTGGCCCAGAATAAAAAGGGAACATTGTCAGTTTGCAATGCCGCCAGTCATAGAATCATAGAATGGTCTAAGTTGGAAGGGACCTTGAAGATCATTGAGTTCCACCCCCCCTACCATGGGTAGGGACACCTCCCACTAGACCAGGTTGCTCAAAGCCCCATACAGCCTGGCCTTAAACACCTCCAGTCACCACCCTACAGCAGCTTCTGACCTGCCAGCGTGCGTGAGCCCGCAGGCAGCAGCGGTGGCATGCAAGTTGTTTTGCCAGCTCCTGGGCAGCCCCCATGGCCAGGCAGTTAGAGGACAGTAACTCATGGCCTGAGGTGGTGGGGTTGGGGTGGCCAGTCTGCAATGCAGGGACTTGGCGTCCAGGTAGGGATGCCACATCTGGCACTGCTCTGGGCACGTTCAGTGAGGACATTACAGTGTGGCATAAACCTTCCTTGGTTAGAAATGTCACTGATTGCCTAAAGTGCCATTTCTTTAAAAAAAATGCAAAAAAAAAGGCATACTTATAGAGTAGAAGAGAATGAATTTGTGTGGATAACAGAGTGGAGGTAAAAGAGGTTAAATTCTGTTCATTGCTCATGAATGCTGACTGTCCCCTTTCCACCTCTGTGTACTTTTGGTGGGGAGAAACCAAAGACTGCGTGACTGTGAGCATCTCCAGCAAGCTTCCTGGGGGATTTGTGATGGCAGCTTAAGCCAGGCGTTACCTGGTTTTGAGACAGTTTCAGGTTTTCCAGGGCCTTCCCAGCAGTCAGCTTGACACGAAGCAGCAAGGCAGCTCACAGAGGAGCAAACACATTGACATTTAATTATGAGTCTTTTGCACGGGTGTTTCTGGCTGCCCAGGGCTGTGATCTGGCACAGGGGGAGGAGAAGCGGCACCCCCATCCCTGCCAGAAAAGGAGACCAAATAGAGAAACAAGAGTGATAGTTGTGGAGAGAGAACGAGCCATGCTTGCTACTTTTCCCATGGCATGCTTTGGTAGCTGATGGTAGGAAGTGCTGCTCATGGGAGGAGCAGTTCTGCTGCATGGTCAGGTGGCCAGCTGGCTTCGGTGGGGTTTGGAGGGGCTTTCAGCCACCCTGCAGGACCTCATCGTTCCTAAGCAAAACCAACCATCCAAATTGACCAACTACCATTGTCCTACCGACTACCAAGCCTGTGGGTGTCAAATCCTTCTGGGCCATGGAAAAGACAAATTCCTTGCCCAGAAGACCCAACTGCAGTCCCTGCAGGACCACATTACAGCAGTGCCGTAGGGAGCCTCCCAGCTGGGAGGACTGCATCAGAGAGCATCGAGACCATACTTGCAGGCGACAAGCTGGCTTTGGAGGTGACTTTCCCCTTGAAACACTGCTGCCACACCGCCTTTGAGCGCGGTGCTGGTCTTGGGGAGGAGGGTGACGACCACTCCCCCCAGCGCACGCGCTCCATCTATCTCCAGCACAGAGTTAAAGCCGCATAAAAATGAGGGATCAGGTTGTGCCTGGGGCGGTATTAACCGTCTCTCTGTGGTCTGCCCCCGGCATCAGAGGCTTCGGAGAGCATGGGTGCTGCGAGAGGGAGCTCGGTCCTGGCTCAGTGTGGGGTGGGGGGCTTGAGGGGCTGCCGAGAAGGGGCTGCTGCCAGCCAAGCCGGGAAAGCCCAGTTCTGCCCTAGGAGTAGCAATTTGCTCTGAAATGTGTCAAAGTGCCTCATCTTTCATTATTTACAGTAAGTAATTAATTAAGCTGGGCTCAATTTTGTCCAGCCATAGTGATCTTCACCCTCAAAAAAAGACCAAAAAAAAATCTGCTGTCTACCCAAAGTTGGTTAAATATTTTTCTTTTTCAGCTGACTAACATAAACGCTTGATTAGCAGAGGGCTGCTCCCCTTTAATGCAAGTAAAAGCACTGAGTCTCAGAGGATACACTTCTACAGTCATCTCTGCACTCAGTAACAAAACTGATGGGTTTTGTTTTGGTTTGGTTTGGTTTTTTCTTTCTTTCCAACCGCAGGAACCTACTGGCATCGATTATCCTCCTATGGACTCAGCGGGCACCATCACCACCATAGTAGGGCCCAGCGCTTTCAGCATCCCCCTCCCGATAAGGCAGAAACTGTGCAGCAGCCTGGACGCGCCCCAGACCAGAGGCCACGACTGGCGGATGCTGGCCCACAAGCTGAAACTGGACAGGTGAGCGGGGCTGCCTACACGTGGTCGGGTGGCAAAGTCCCCCTGGAGGCACGTGCAAAAGGCTTGTGGTGAAGATGAGTGACAGGAGATGTGTCTACAAACTGGTCAGACTGACCGCACAGGAGATGAGCACCTTGACAGCACCAGCAATGGGGACGGCTGAAATCATATAAATTCAGGTGGCCTTCATGCAGCTCAAAAAAACAAGTTTCCTTTTGGCTTGTTGCAGGTACCTAAATTATTTTGCTACGAAATCGAGTCCCACCGGGGTGATCCTGGATCTCTGGGAAGCCCAGAATTTCCCTGACGGCAACCTGAGCATGCTGGCGGCAGTTCTTGAAGAAATGGGAAGACACGAAACCGTTGTTTCTTTGGCAGCAGAAGGAAATTACTGATGCAGCCTTGGTTTGAACAGGAAGGACAGACACAGGGAGCGGTAATGCCCTGTTATTACAACCGAGAATTGAAATGAAAACCCAGACCAATGAGTTACACAAGAGACATTTCAGAGAAGAAAGCAAGCAAACAAACAAAAAAACCCACCAGCCCTGACCTTCACACATGCTCTCCTTGTACATTATCACAGGATCTAAAAGAAATCATGCAAAGTTATACCTTGAAAATATAAATCAACCTAATGTTCCTCTCGGCTTGGCTGTACACTGCTTGGTACAGGATTTTACAGTTTCCTAGGAAACGCTTTTTATTGCTATCCAGATATATGGATAAACTTTCTTAACAATCCCAGTTTCTATGGATGTTGTTTACATCAAATTCTGGACAGGGGTAAGGCGACTGTCCATGGCTCTTTATATTTTTTGTTTAAAGCCATTCTAGACAAGGCTATGGACAGTTGGTTGTGGCTATTTCAGCTTATTGGTTTCTGGTGAATTCAGATTTTGGCTACAATTCTACACATTGAGTGTCTCACAATGATCCTCCTGTCATTGTTCTGTTTCCTAGACCTACTTGTGAAAAAAAAAAAAAACACAAAAAAAACAGAGTT
>NW_009646499.1:1510774-1523043 GCF_000708025.1 Charadrius vociferus
CACAAGAAAATCAGAGTTTAAGAGGTGTGCATCTGGAAAGCAGGTACTCTGGGTGCTAAGCAGGAACACACGTAACGTCCCCTTCCTTCCCCCATCGAGTCCCACTAAGCCTGTGTGGAGAACAGCTGTAGGACAGTGGGGAACATAGGATCGGAGTTAATTTTCAGTTCACAGTGTGACAACACCCTTTCCACCCCTTTACGATATGAGGGGCCTGGATATGCAATTCAGAGTGGTTAGGGGGAAAAAAAGAAACCCAGAAAAAAAATAAAAGAGAGAAGTTGCTATGATAATTATTTACTAATTAGTATCTAGTGCAAGGATTATAATTATTATTATTATTACCATTATTACTTTATTTCTAATTTTGTCAGCAGCAGAATGAATCATTCCTGTTTTTATGGAACCTGTTGTCCCCTTCCTGAAGGTCTTTTAAGACGTGTCCTTCTGTATACTGTCTGTCCTTCACTTCTCCAGCCATTGTACTCCTCCCCCAAAGTCCTCTGCTAGCCCACAGGGGTTGCTCACCTTGTGTTGGCATTGCTGGGCTTCACGCCTGATGGAAAGGTGGTGTAAACTGGTGACACTCTGCTGAAGTCACTGATCTGCACCCACAGAGGATCCAACCCAGCACCCCTCCTTGGGAGGTTTTACACCACTTTGGTGCCTCCAGGTTGCTCCAAGAAGCAATCCTGTCCCAAAGTGGCTGTGAACCAGTGACAGCCTCACAGTCCAAATACACGTAAACCACTGGTTCAGGAGCACGCGTGCAAGCATGTGGAGGCACTCGTGTTGACCACCTGATTTGTGTATCCAGGGTGGGCCTCCATATGTCTTGCTTTTCTTTGAAGCGGTCTGAGAGCCAGCAGCTCCTATTAGCTTCCCACAGAGTCGTGGGTACTCACTGAAACCCACGTCCTCCTGTAATGTTTGCAGTGGTCAGAGCTACTGGGAATCATCTGATGGGTCATTCCTGGGTGAGATGTACCCAGCGGATCTCCACAGGTATTCCCAGGCTTGCTGCAACCAGTGAAGCTTCCGACGTGTGGGTCAGTGTAGGGTGATGGAGTGGTGAAGTCGAAGTCCCAAGTACTGTAGTTTGCTGCCTGCACTCTGCTCCCTCCACCACCGCTGCCTGGGCAGGGAGGTGCAGGTCCTCGCTGGCTAATCAGGGGATGTTTGTCCCTCTCAACCATGTCCCACATGGTTGGCCACCACAAACAGGTGAAGTGGGAACTTGGCAAAAGGAAAGAACTCTTGCTTTTTTGGTTGTCACTGCAAACATATTTTATTTTCTGCTCAGTGAAAAGACTGACTCTGGTACATGACAGCACATAGGATCGCAGTGGTTTTACTGCCAGGCTTGTCTGTCCTCTACATCTGGTGCAAAAAAAGGCTTTGTTCCCCAGCCCGTCTGCTCTGGGTTTCCAGCCAGGCCCTGGTTATTGCTGTTGTGCACACACGCATGTCCCTGCCTACGCATGTATTCACACTCCGTGTGCTGCCCAAGACCAGAGTCGGCTTGTTTTCTTTTGTGTTTTTGGTTTTGTTTTTCCCCAATGGTTTCCAGATTGCACCTTTAAAGGTAGCTTTGAAAATGTCACTGGTCAAAATGAAAGGAAAATTTCATCTGACCTTTTTCCCATTTGACATTTCCATAGGCTTGGGACTTTCTGTTTTTAATTTCTCAGCTCCCTGACACCAGCGGGATTTTGATTGACCGCTGGGCAGCGATTGCGAAGTGCTCCCTTCCTTGTAAGAGGTAACCCGACAGTTTGCAAAGCAGCATTTCAGTCTCAACTGGAGACTGGAGGACATACATCTTAACTTTCAACATCTGTCTGCATTTTGCCTGTGTAAGCCCCACCTCTTAGTGTGGAGATGTCAAGGGCATCCTTTCAACAACCAACTCTTTTCTTTTTCACCATGGGCATCTGGTGCAGCCCATTGCAGTGCTAAAGGAAATCTTGCTCTCGAATTCAGAAGGCTTCAACTGGGGCTTCCAGCTCTGCCCTTTCCATACAGTTTTTAACTCATCTTGGAGCTCTAAAATGGCTCTTAAAAGCTACGTTTCAGCTTTTTGTCCTCCTGTGCTGTGTTCAGGTGTAACCAGTTGTATTTAGTTTGTGCTTCTTCACCCTTCCCACGTGTCCTTCCTGCATGACTCCTCTTCCAAGGTGGGTGCATGAGCTGAGCTGTTCTTCGGCCCCTTCCCCTCTTCAGCTCAGTCTTTGTTAGCTGATGCCCAGGCTCACTGGCACTCCTGAATCGGCTTTTGCTCGGTGGGCAGCGTGTGCCCCCTTCTCACAGGGGCCTTGCCAGAAAGTATCTTGTAGTTAGTTACCTGTATTGCTATGAGCCCATGCTCCTTTTGCCAGCTCTCTGACGTAGCCCCTTCAAGAAAAGCAGATGAGCAAAATATTCTGGGGCATTTTCCTTTTACAGCATCACTGAAAAGCGGATTTATGGAGAGGCATGCTCTGATTAAGAGGAGCATCCACAGAGGTAGATCTCTAAGAGGTGGAGCTGCTCTTCCTCCATCCTGACTGCTCAGAAACCTTCCCTTGCCTGCTGCAATCGCAGGCTGGACAGTTTCTCCAGCCCCTGCTCCATCAGCCTTTGCAGGGTCCCAGCACGGCACCGTGCCAGCCGGCTCAGCCCTGGCAGGGCAGGGAGCAGCAGGGGCTGCCGGGGACAGGGACATTTCCTCCACAGAGTCACACCTCATCCCAGCAGCTCCCCACTTATGCTTTGCCGCAGCTGCTAATGGCAGCTCCCACCTCATCTGACAATCCCCCCCGCATTAATTTTGCTCAGTTCTTTTCTTTTTTTCCGAGGGTACCGCGCTGGATGGGCGTGCGGCTGGGGAGAGGGCTCTGGGACGGGACGGTGGTACGTGCCCCTCAGCATCCCCATCCTGCAGCCCCAAGGAGGGAGGGTGGGAAGCAAGAGCGACCAGATCTGCTCGGGATGTTGTTATTTTTTTTTTAGTGGGAGAAAAAACAGCCGCGGTCCCTCCGCCTGGGATTGCGTGGACACAGTGCCATCTCGTGGGGCTGAGCCCCGGCTCCAATGCACCGCCGGGCAACATCGCTCGGGGAAAGGCTTTCCCGTGGGGCAGCTCTTGAAAATGGCAAATAAGTTTGGCAGACAGAACCGGCTCTTAAAAGTTATTGAAACATTTTATGTCAGGTAAGCACATCTGCTTTAAAAAAAAAAAAAAAAAAAATGGCTGCAGGCTTCTTATCCTCCAGTTATTACTACTTTTTTAAATGCTTATCCTTTTAGTTGTTCACCTTCGGCTATGTGCTGTAGCAGTTTTGCTGCTCTTCACACCATCTCTTCATTACATGTTGATTGCTAGCGCTATAAATAATATATATATTATATAAATATATATAAAATATCTACTGACTTCAAGGAAAACCTTTACTTTCCAAGTAAGAAACACTATTGGAGGCAGTCCTTTTCACCTGATTTTTTTCTTCAGTTCTTCTTGTGTTGTGTTCTTGTAAAGGTGGCTGTCAGTGTATAGGGTAAGTCTGGGGTTTGGTTGGGGTTTTTTTTCCAAACTTTCTGATCACAGCTGATCCACTGTATCTCGCTAAACAGTGCAAGACCTAAGTGCTGTTTTACTGAATCTCAAAAGTTTTGAGGCAGTGAGGGTCTCTTCAGTCATGGCCGATGCTTCCATGGGAGAGAGACTCTTTTTTTTCCATATCGCTGGCAGAAATGCAGACACTCATGAGACATGTTGGAGTAGGGGATGCCCACAGAGCAAAACATGTCTGTTCCTTGGGTTTCTTGCTATTTCTGTTGCTTACATATAGAATAAATGTATTTACATGCTGTAAGCCCGTCATTGTGGACAGTGTCCTGATGTCTTGTATTGCTACCTACAATAGTTTCCTTTTTGGTTCTCCTTTTCTTCTTTTGAGGGGTGGGAGGTATGGGGGGAGGGGGAGGGCTTAGATCATTGTATGCTCTAGCCACGTAGTTACCACAGCTCTGAGGTTAATTTTAAACAAGATGATAGTGTTCAGGTTGTGTTGGGTTTTTTTAATCTTGTGTCCAGGGCACTTTGTAAACTATCTTACTGAGCGTTCAGAAGTCTTTTCAGGTATTACTCTGGTTCTCATCTGGCCATGAAGTAACTGATTGTTTGCAGGCTGGCTTGCTTAATATCAGGCAGTACAAAGATGTGAGTGGTTTGTGAATGAAAACCAAACCTTTGGCCTTTCTGCCGCAAGGACTCCAATGAGGTATTGACTTTGGGGTC
Organism: Charadrius vociferus; assembly: GCF_000708025.1. Lineage (NCBI taxonomy): Eukaryota > Metazoa > Chordata > Aves > Charadriiformes > Charadriidae > Charadrius > Charadrius vociferus. Next base: position 1,515,054 of record NW_009646499.1, read on the forward strand.
ACCGCCACAATCCATTCCTAGCATGTGTGTGAAACCTTGAGTTCGTAAAATGAGCTGCACTGCTGATTTTCAAATGCTGAAGCATGTATCTATCTCAGACACCCTTTAAAATGGGAATTTAACAGAAATGCAACGTAAGTGTGTGTGCGTATATACACATACAACCAGAGAGGCAAAAATAAAGGACACCTACTACTGGAGGCTTTTAGCTGTGATCTTAGTTGTGGATGTCCTCTTATGACCAACTTTTTCTTGGGAAGGTGAAGGTCAAAGTTCAGTGCTGTATCATCACTGCAAGGTCAAATAGCAGTATATTGAGCGCCAACAGAGGAAAAACTGGCAAGGAACTAGAGTTGGACTTGAGCCAAAGCCACAGAAATGAGCCCTCAGGTTTGGTAGGTCAAGCTCCTTGCTTGAAATAGGAGCATTCAGTTTATTTACTTACTTGTCCTTTAAGCTTGGCACCTGCTCCCTGAAATCAGAAAATCGCTTTATCTGAAAGTCCTTTGATAAGCTCTGCCTGTACAAAAAAGCAATGATAATCCCGAGTTCCCAGACACCTCTGTCACCGAGTAGTTATTTCACATTTTCTGTGATGGTGGTTAAAGGTATTTAGTAGTGGTTCAGTCTCCTCGACTGCTTACAAAGAAATTAATTGCTGTGTGTGCTGCATGCTGGGGGCTGCCCTTTTCTCCAGGAGCATCCCATGCCATGGCACACAAGTAACTGCTGGCTGCCTGTGAAGAAGAGGGATGTCATCAGGCAGGGCGCTCCTGCAGCGGTGAGGTGGCTCTCAGAGCTCGGTCACTCTGGTCTCCAGCTGCTGGCTTGCAGCTGGTGGGACAATAGCCCCTGGATGACAAAAGCTTGTGTGGCCCTGGGAGCTTCTTTGGCTGCTGCCAGCTGGCTCTTGCTGCGGCTTGCCAGTACATTTGGGAGCTTAAACAATATGAATAAAAAAGCAAAATCAGTCTGGAAAGTAAACAAAATTAGGAAGACGGAGAAGCAAAACACGCTTCTCCCATAGATCTTGCACGGCACCTTGCAAACATACGCCATGAGCCAATACCCTATGTTGAAGCAGGGCGTGTAACACAGCTGAGACAGAGGAGTTGTTGGCATTACCATTTTGGCGCACCTGTATGACTTTTTTTGCTGACACATATTCTGTCTGTTAATGCTGAAGAGTAAAAACAAACAAACAAAAAGTTAGGATGGTACCTTTGGTACCTTTCCAAAGCAAAGAAGGAGGGCCCGTAGGAAATGAAATGGCTGTGTGACCCGGGCAGAGAGGGTGTATTGCGTTTCTCCCCCCTCTTCCCATGCCTCAGCTCTACCAGGGTTCGTGGGATTTGTTTTCTTTGCTATTTAGACCTGGAGAACTATTTTGGTTTTGATTTCCCTGTTGCTGTATCTTCTATGCAATTCCTTTTCTAAAGACTGACTGACTACCAGAGAAGTGCTAGCCATTGCATTATTTGTATTGCTGTACAGTGGAGGTGTGGTTTACTAGTTCTGAGTGTGCCTCTTACCCCCCTCCCTTTTTTCTCCTTCCCTCTGTTTGTAAATGCCTGCATTTATTCTGTCGGCCTGACATGTACAAAGTGTAAGAAAGAATTTTTAAACAGGTAATAAATTATATTTATAAGCAACTGGAAAAAAATAAAATACACCACTACCTTGTGTTCAATTGTTTAGTTCCTGGAAGGAAAGAGGAGCCTTTTATTTAGTTTCTTTTGAAAAAAAAAAAAAATCTACTCAAAAGAAACGTTTCTGCGCAGAAGAACTCCTTGTGACATAGTCTCCCTCATGAGATGCCATTCCTGACATCCACATGCCCATGCAGGCTCTTTCATTGCACTTCATAAATCCTCACGCATCCCCGTGGGGTTTTACCCCTGCAGCTACAGGAGGATTTGCCCCAGACAGTTTTCCAGGGGTTTGCATTTCACGGCTGCAAAGGTGGATAAAAGCAACAGGCAAGAAAACGCATCCTCCGGTGGTGAGCTCAGCTCCCCTGCCTGCATCCCACCTTTTTGTTAAGAGAGGGGAGCTGCCCACTAGGCTTGTCCCAAATGCCTGGGAGGCCAACTAAACGCCACTTGGGCAAGGTGATTTTGTTCAGCAATACCTGCTTATGGCTGACCTCACCAGGTGGATACCCGGTGATACACCAGGGATACACCAGGGAGCTTCTTGCACCCGCTCTACACTGTCAGAGATGGTAGTTGTTTCTCACTGACCTTGTTAGCCCCGTTGCACTCAGTATGACATTCTGGGGGTGCAGGAGGCAATTCCCGGCACAGCATTTTCTCCCAACAGAGCTGTGAGGTGGCAGTGGGGAAACAGTCATCTCTTACCGCCAGCCCCTTGTCAGCGGGTCAGCCCCAGGCTGAGGAGCTCATCCTGCCCGTGATGGAGGCAATATGGGGGCCTGTGTGCTGCTGGGGGCAGCACCATCCCATCCCATCCCATCCCATCCCATCCCATCCCATCCTACTATGCCGTGCCACTCAGGCCTTGCCATCCCATACCCCATACCTGCAGCCTGCCAGCATAGTGGCGTGATGTGCTTGCTCAGTGGCTCTCCCTGCAAGGGGCAAGTCAAGGTTAAGTCAAAGCCGAAGAGCAGACAGCCCAAAATCCAAGAACGTCACAACAAGTGCATTTGCCAGGTTTGCAAGACCCTGCAGTCCAGCTGGAAAAGGGCAGACCTTTAAAAACCCATCCCCTCTATGCTTGGATTACAGCAAGCTTTTCCCAAGGTAGCTTTAGTTTATTTTCCTCACATTGCAACTTTTCATACCAGTTACATGGTGGGCAGAAGACAACTGCTCAGGCTGTTCTCCCTGAGCACAGGACACACCCGGCTTCTTTAATGCTTCTCAATGAAGTGCATCACTAACATAAGGCTCCTCCGTGCCCCTGGCCTCGCTGCTAAAACTGGGATGGAGGTAATCTCTGCCCACTGACTCCTGTAATTTATTTGCACTCAATGGGCAGCAATTCTTCACAGGAGGGTGGGCACGGGCAGCCCCACAGTACCAGCTCGCATGGCTGTCCCTTGTGGCTATTGGGGACGGAGCTGGGGACCAGTAGGACTGGCAGGTTACTGAGCCAAGACCTGATGCCCCTGAGTCCGGATGAAACACTGGGTATTGCTCAAGTACATCGAGCAGGGCACAGAGCTGCAGCCAAGCGCCAGTGACAGGTCTACTCCATCCAAAAGCCACGGGACCTTTGGCAACATGGAGGGAGAACCATTCTTTTTTTTTTTTTTCCTCAATTTTATGATTATCTTCTCTGTAACAGGAGGAGGTAGATTATATACGAAGAGGACTTGGAGCCATGATGTGAAGGGAGGATCTGTATCCCAGGGGACACAGGCATAACTTCTTCAGTGGTAACTTTGGCCACCATGTGGTCCTGCAGCTAAAGAGAGCTGAGCTGCAAAATTAAGACGCCCACACACAGTCACTGCTTTTAGATTTTCTGGTGTCTCTCTGCCTTCCCTTTTGCATACTTTGCTTTCACAGGAGGCAAGTTCTTTTCTGTCAATCCCACCATTCCCACTCTTGTCTACATATATTGCCAGACTGAAATTTCCTTTGCTTTCTGACACCCCTGTGGGTTGAGTCTGCCATATCCTACACTTGTCATTGGCCAAGCAGCTCCCTCCTCATCCTCAGGAACTTTTCTGTCAGGTACCTCGCCTCTAGCTGTTCTTCCCGAGACTCCTGGAAGCATCTGCTCTGGTGTTTCTGCATTTGAAGGTGGGACTGCAACTCTCCTTCTCAGGTAGCGAAAGGCACGGTTCAGTGTGTTTCATGAAGAAGCAGAGCTCCGGTGTTGGCAGGGGACAGTAGCATGACTCTGCCAACCTTGAATGGAAGCAAGACAGTCCTGACATCACCTGCAGCTGCAGAAGATATGGGTAGCTAAGCCCAAGGCTAAATAGGAGCCACTCACCTTAGGAAGGTGGAGTGGAAAGAAAATGAGAACAGAGCCTAGGATTGCCCCAAAAAGCCATACCAGAAAGTTAGGGGAAAAAGCAAGCAGGATGGGAGGAACAGAGGGCAGCTGCAGAAACACCCATCTCAGCAGCATGCTGGAGAAGGTGCCGCCCAGACGAGCTGCGCTGGAGCACCAGATCGCCTTCAGCACCGTGCAGCCAAGGGGAGCAGAAACAGCCCCCAAACTATGGGCTACAACGACAAGCCAGGGACAACGTGCAGCAAGCACAGGGCTTTCTTGCCTAGACGTGGCCTGGCCAAGGGACTGTGGAAATGCTGCTGGACAATAACCCGAACACTCCCCCTCTGACCACAGACGGCCTGGGGCAAAGCAGGAGGGATGCAGGGTCTGTGTTAGTCAACTGTAAGATGCGGCGCCAGGGAAAAAATGCTGTTTACACACTTCTCTGAAAATAACTGGCATGGTAATTACACGTTTAGGAAATGCCAAGCTGAATGTTGCATGCTGAAACACGGCACTGCAGAACGAGAAGAGAGCTCAGGCCGTAAGTACAAATACATACAAATATCTCTGTGTACGTAGAGATACATACGCTCTGATGTCTCTCAGCACTAAGCAATGCCACGTTTCAGCTGATGTGGTATATGTAGACTGCAACTTTTTTTTGCTGAAGCACACGCCTGGAAAATCTAGCTTCAGTCTGTGCAGATTACCTCCTGTGCGATTAAAAATATAGTTGCAATTCATAAATATGTGGGGGAAAGAAGGGAAGAGGGGGGGCTCACAAAAAATTATGTGAATGCCAAATTTCTATAGATTTACGTGATCAGCCACAAAATGCGGGTGGGTGACTGCTCTATTAGTGATAACACTATTTTAATTACTATTTCTCTCTTCACCGAGTTGTGAAAGGGGTGATGCTTTTTTATGCCAGCGGAAACATATGCAACATCTTACTGTTTACTTGTTTGCTCAGAGGAAAAATCTTATTTAAAAAAAAACAAAATAAAATGAGGCATGGTCAAAATAATCTAGCTAGTGAAATGAAACCCAAAGGTAGAGCTTTTCAAGCATACAAAAAGTAAATAGAAGTAAAAGCAATCTCTTTCATGGGGAGATGGAAATAATTTTATTTTGGGGAATGTTGAAACAACCATATACAATTTGAACAAATACAACGTAGCAGTTTGTCCCCCAGGTTTTCTAATTACAGTATTTACAGGTTTAATAAGGCACTGGTTCTCAGAAAAGAACACAAATTCGTTACTTAGTCTTTATATTGTCAACCTTTTCTGTAATAGAAATAACTTTGTGCTAAAGAAAGAATAGCAGTTGCTACATGGCATCTCTCTTCCTTCTTAGGTGTTTTTTCTTCTCCCACTCACCTACGCCATTTTATCTATGCCAATAAGTCACTAAGCTAAACTTCCTTCAGTGATTTACATTTGAAAACTGGATTTCCAGACCTGCGGGTACTGAAGCCACAATTATCTCCGCCACCAGCTTCCACGCCCTAATCAACAAGCACCGTGCAACTACCAAAATTGGGAAGTGACATTAAAAGGCCACACCTGGCAAAATAAATGTCACTGTACATGCTGAAACCATAATAATTACACGTTGAGTGCTGCATAAAGTCAACCATGCAGGTGGTAACTCGAATGTCACAGTGCTAGAACAAACGACTTTCAAGATTGCCTTAGGCTGTTCTCTGGCCTTAGGAATATCCCTTTACAATAGCATCGATTAGAGCGGGTAGGAGATCCGAGGGCAAAATCTGGCCTTTCAAGTCTTGGGAGAAAATGGGTAGACACTAGTTACACAACTGCAGACCCTTTGCTTTCTCAGAGGTGTGTCTCCTCATATATATATATTTCTTTTCCTATATAGCACCGTTGCAGTGATTTGTCATTTATGCATTTTCATAAATAAATATTATGTTTCATTTAGTGCTTTATCATCCATAATAGTTTACTCTTAATCCACATACCGGAGTTATTCCAGACTCCTAACTGAATATATATATATTCTTATATATATATATAAAAAAACACATAAACTTGAACATTTAATATATACACTTTATGTAACCTATCAACCAGTATCTTAGATCCCTTTCTTTTGGACTGAAAAAGAAGTAAGACTCGTTCAGAAAAAACAGCGTCTGGCCCTTTCTCTCGCAACACACTGATGGCAGGTGCGGGGGGTATGGCGTGCCTCGCATCTGCCAGCCAGCAAAGCACCCTCCGAAATAGTTCTGGGGAGAGCCATGATAAAATTTTTCAAAAAAACCCAAACCTATTTGAGGAAAACAAACATGAAACACACCTAAACACAGCAGGGAAGAGGCATCCCTGCTGCGCGACCACTTACCCGGGACCCGCAGGGACTGGGCTTGGAGGTGGGATTGACGGAGCACGCCCCCGACCGCTGCCAAAGTCAACAGTCCCATCAGTTTCATCAGAGCTGAGAAACTCCAGTTCCGTGTTGCTGCACTGGTTCTTATGAAAGGGCACAAAGGTGAAAGGAGTGAGAGTAGAAACCCTGTGGCTCCATTCACTAAGACAAAAAGGTGAAGAGAGGCTGGGCTGTTCTGCTCGTTTTGGGCCACGTATCTTCCAGCCAAGGCAGCCAAGGAGAGGAGCCAACTCCGCTCCCAGCCACACAAGCACACTGGTTATTAAGGACGGGGGAAATCAGCATCATCCCTCTTGAGGACAGGGTTCGGTGTACTATTAACTCTCAGAGATTTTCTTTTTGTATTGCTCGGTTATTTTTGGATACAGGCAGGGAAACTGCACTGAGGAAAAAAATACTCTAATTAACGAAAATCCTCCGATTAAACTTTTTAACGCCTATAATCATGGAGATCTTGCTGGTTCTCTTGAACCTGCGCATTTTTCTCTTTTAGCTTGAAAGTATAAAACGGTAAGTTTTCCAACTAGAAATACCTTCAGGGAGCTGTGAAGCTAAACCCCAATTATATACCTACCTACCACAACTACATCGGTTTTGTCCAAAAAGGGAAAAAAGCAGCATTACGGAAATGCTGAGGCTAAATCGAGCATGGCAATTATTTCAGTTCTGAAAGAGGCTTAGCATAATCAAAGCAGCATTTGTAAGGACTTATTTCAAAATTAAACTGCACACTATCAAGCGAAACAGGACAAAGGCAGGCAAAAAAAAAATAAAAAAAAGAAAAGAAAAGAAGGGTAAACCAGTAACTCCCATACAGCTCAGCTTTGATAACCTGACGAAGAACAGAGATCTTTCCAAAGAAAATACTTCATGGGGAATATTTCACCTCTCATTTCCCCTTCTGTAGTTTTAACTTTGCAGCAACTGCTGCAGTCCCAGGAAGGAGGAATGGGGAAAGACGGTAAATAAGTTCGCTGCTACTCTTCATCCCTAAACGTTCCTCTTGCTGGGAACCACGATGCTATGCAGCCCCGGCGCGGCAGCGGAGCCCGTCACTACCAGCCCGTGGCTCCCCAGAGGCTTCGAGGCTGCTGGAAGACCACTCAAAACAGTACGGCTGATGAAGCGTGAGCCAAATTGTTTGGTTTGTGGTGCCTCTCACTACAGCCGGAGAAGTGCTGGAGGTCTCTGCCCGCTGCCAGCCACGGTGCCGGCTGTCATCGCCAACCCAAGTCCCACGCTCCTTCCCTGTCGGCTTCCTAGTGCAGCCATGAGGCACCAGGTCTCCTTGAAGAAAAATGACTGTGACTCCAAAAATGAGAATTTTTTAGGTTTTTCACTTTCCCTTAAGAAAAGGAACACAGATTATTTTTTTTTTCCAACTGTGGTTGTAGATGGATACCTCACTTTTACACAGATGAAAGAGCAAGTTAATAATTTTTTCTCACAAGGAACTTCCTCTTATCCAGTGGTTGGGTATGTAGGTCACAGCAGCTGCAGATTCACCAGCGGATCCAAATGTCTACTTCATTTCCACTCATACACAAAATACTTTATTTTGCAGTGGGGGGAAAGAAAGAAAAAAAAAAAAAAAGCC
>NW_009646499.1:1523086-1570043 GCF_000708025.1 Charadrius vociferus
AAAACTGAAGAGCCTCTTCAAACAAGTCACATCGAACCATATTCATACAGCTCCCGATTATATGAAACGAAGCACGACCTCCCCTGGGACAGGCCACCCACAGGAACCCGGCCGCCCGTGCTAATGATGGCAGGGATATAATTGGGCTCCATCTCTATACTGTGAGAACCGCTCGCACAAGCAGTGCTATGGAAAGTTGCCTCCGCAGGTAGGCGGCTTTTATGACGGTTTCTATTAGAGCTCCTCTAAGCTGCGTAGACCCACTCTCTCCTTTTTTTTTTTTCTTTAAATGCTGGAATTCAATAGTCTTTTTATAAATGAAAAAGTCGCTTTGCTTTCATTTTCAGCAGTTTCCTCCAATTTTTTTTTAATGTAACAATATACATCTTTTTTACTTCTAACCAAAAGTTTTATTTTCATAAAATTTAAAGCAGTGTCTTTTTAAACAATCAAAATAATAATAATAACAATAATAATAATAAAATAATAAGTGGCTTTCATGGAAAGCAACATGCATAATCTTAAACCAGTTACTAAAACTGTATTTTCCCGTGTAAACAAGGGCAGACAAGTCTCCTCCAATCTTGTACGTCAAAATTTAGCTGGCTTTTGCAAAAGATAGACTTCTCAAAAGCTGTCAAACAAACTTACAGCTGCTCTTAAGCATGACTGCGTTCAAGGTACTTATTAGTGAAGACTTTCGATACCTCTTCAGGACTTCTGCCTGCACGAGAAAGTCCGTTTCCATGGGCCTTCACAAGAGCTGCCTCCGGCTGAGTCAGAGTTTAATGTCCTGCGACTCTGACATTTTGGCAAGTGTTTTCTTGACCCGCAGGGCTGTGAGCCGGGAGGCGGGGTTGTGAGCCCAGCACTCCATCATCAGCTTCCCCATCTGCCGTAGGCACTGCGGAGAGAAATGGGAGAGAAAGTCCCACCTGGGTTAGTGGAAGAGGAGACTGCAGTTGGTGGCAATGCCCAAAAACTGAAGGGAAAAGGTCTTTTCTAAGGGCAGGCAAAAAAAAAAGACAACATGCTGGCTGGTATCACTTTTCAAGAGCTTTTGTTTTCTGTATATTTAAGAGAGTTCTCCAAACACGGCAATTACTCTTATAAATTATGACAAGTTATAGCCTAAACTTGGCTGTGTGCTCCACAAAAGCACTTTTCTTATTTCCCCTTCCTCAGCCCCGTGCAGCCTGACCCATACAAGCGGGGATCTGTACAGCGAGCCCTTTGCTGTACAAATCCAGAGGAATCTATTTTCCTCAACCAGTGACTGGCCCCCGGGCTACAGCCCAGAGCCAGCCAGCTCCCATGGCTCCTGGCCAGCCACCCCCACTAGACAGCCGCCTGCGAGCACCCGGCTTGGCTCTGCCCTGTCCCGCTCCATCCCCTGTTCACTTCCAAAACACAGCCAGACCCTCCTCTGGCTCCCAGCAACAACTGCCTTGCTGACAGCATCTCAGGAAAAGGAGATTTCCATCCTGGAAAAGGAGCATACATCCCCGCTTTGCGTCTACCACCTTCTTCCAAAACATAAAGCACCACATAAGCCACCGCAGGTGGGTGATGACCCCATCAGCCTGCGGGTTTATGCTGCCTGAATATTTGCTTGCTACAATAGGAAAAGAGACTTTCCCAACTCATCTAACTTGATCTCCATTTTCCTGAGACTCCTGGCCCAGAAGCAGTGCAGACCTGCAGACCCTGAAAGGCATTAAGCACAAACACCACCAGCAGTGCCCAGACCAGCCTAATACATTTCAGATTAATGCAGAATTTTTATGAACCTGTTTTGGTGACACACAAGGTTTTTTTACGCACTAACAATTTTGCCTTTCATCACTAGAACGCCTGAAGTGGGATTACTGATGACGCTAACCAATTAATGAAGAACAGTTATTTCAATGAGCCTCCCCAATCCTCGATACGTGTGGTCGCACACCAAACGCACACTGCGTGCCACCACACAAAAGTCCTTCTCAGGATCGATACTAACAGCACTTCCTCCAGTGTTTCTACTCCCAGTCAGAAGGCTCAGAGGGATTTGGCTAAGGAGAGGATGAGGCAGGTAAGTCTCGCTTAGATCTTCCCACGTTGGCTGTTGCACAAGTCCTTGAGCCTCCCAGGGAGGTTGTTTTATTTTTTCCTCACATTCCCAAACTGCCTACGCCTCATGCCACCTAAATCTTTCATCTACTTGCAGAACATTCATTTACACACTGCTATTCCCAAATGGCAGCTGTCTTCTGTGACTGTAGAAAACTTTACAGTGTTAAACTGTACCAATTAACATGATTAACGACCCCTCCTCCAGAGCATCTCCAGAGCAGTCGGTAGGTTTGCCTGTGGTACCTCAGCTGTTGGTCTCTGATCTCATGAGCACAACTCTGCTTCATTACAGATTCTCAGCAGGGAGAGCTCAGTTTCTCCCACAGCCCTCTCACCTCCTCGTTTTATTCTGGAAAAGCGTTTTCTGGATCCTTCGTCTCCTCTGAAAGGCCACACCTGTAGCTCTCTTTGCTAAAAGGTGAAGAGGTACACGAGCACTGTTTTCTGTAAGAGGTAAAGGGGTGAGCGATCGGTGCTCCTCGGTGCAGCCCAGCTACTCTGGTCAATACTATTGCATATCAATACCCTGAGAGTGAAACTTAGTATCTTGCACTCACGTTAGCGTAAAAATGATGGTAAAATCATGTTGCTAAACCTGCACACCTGTGGTCACAGAATGCTCGTTTCATTTCAAAGGGACAGGAGATACTTCCTTCTTGAAAAAAAAAAAAACAACACCAAAGGAAAAAAGTTGGAATTACAGCCCACGCGTCAGTACACACTGAATTAGCTGCCAGTGCGCAAAGGACGCTGCCACTGCACTGTACACTACAAAATAATTTCTCTTTCAAAATTTTTGGCTAGCCACTGATTTAACACTATTAATGCCGGAAGCAGAAAGCAAAATGAGTGCAAGAGGAAAACAGAGAGACTAAGAAGGTGTGAGCTCAGCCTACTATGGCTGTGGGATCTGGTAGACAGCACACGAGGAACCTGCTTGCAAATATCGTAGGCTATGGGCCCTGGAGCTCTGAACAGCGTCGGTGGGGATATCCGAGAAGCTCACGCTCCTTCCCGAGCCCTGTTACACTGTGACTGGTGCTAGTACCAGTGGTAAAGGTCCTCCTCGCTCAAAATGATGCAGAACTGAGTCAACCTCGCTCTGATTAAAAACTCACTCACTCCGATTAAAAACACAGGCTGCATTTTAAGAGGGACAATACCTCATCACTGCTCCATCTGTTGGGAAACGAAGGGCGTAGCCTCTTGATGCACACAATCTCCCGCATGTCCTCATATGAGGGGTCGCTGGGCACAAGGTCGTGGTACGGAAGCTGGTATTCCTCAACTATTCCTGAAAAAAACAATTAGTTGCCCATCACTTGCAGAAGACACCCTCCACTACTCTCTTCCCCTCTCATTTTATAACAGATTGACCATACTGTTTAACAATTAGATGTACTTCTCTTTAAAAGGACTTCTCTGCCCTGGAAGTTTATGCCACGGTCATGTTCCAATGTAACCATTGCCATGTAAAGACTGGTCAGGTATCTTAATCCAAAAGCATAGTTACTTGCCAAGTGAGATAGTTTCTACCACTGCTGTCCAGCCCAGCAATCTCCAGTAAGTTATCACAGAAAGGACTATTAGCATAGGGCCCGTATCAGAGTAATTTGGCAGAGAATTAACCTTGAATTAGATCATCTTCTTGTCAGTAGACCTGGTATATATATTAAAGGGCATTTCTGTGCCTTTTCAGAAGACAGCAAGGTACCATTATTTGTACACAGCAACGATGACAACACTATGACAGATTTTACATCATATCATTGCAATACACTACCAGTTTGTAAACACAGGGATCAGGTTGCTTATCGGTGGAATTTAGCTCCTCTAAGGTAAGTATGGAGTGAGCGTTCAGCACAACACTGCAGGCTTTAAAGACCCATAAAGGTAGCACAGACCCGAGAGAGACATGCTCTACTCTTACTTGCCACCAATCTGGCACGTAACCACTGCCAAGTCATTTCTCTGCATTTAACTTCCCTCAGTGGCAAAATAGAGGTAATAACACCCATCATTTTTGTACTACACTGAGCTCTACATGCGGAAAGCACACACAGCCTATGCGTGCAAGGATGGATCTGCACTCTGAGTCTGCAGCTGGCCTCATTGTTTTATCTTTGCTGTCCTCACGCTTGAATGCCTGATACCAGAAGGAAAAGAGGCACATCACTGGTATCATAATGATGTAATAAGTGACATTTCCCTCTGGGTTTTTTCTACTTGTCTTGTAAATAGATTATTTATTTTAAATAGTGGCACAGCATACCCCCAAATTTGTTTGTCCTCCTCCTTCTATTTAACTCTAACAAAACAAAGAAATCACTATTTTCTTTCTGCTAAAATAGCTGAATATCCCCAGTCCAGCAAAAATGTGTTGCCATTGGACGAGGCCCCCAAATGAGTTCCATGTTCCTTCTTCAGTGCAGGCATCTGCTGCCTTCAAATGATCCATTAAAACAGTCTAAATCTTTACTGTTGAAATAGCACTGACTGATGCTTTAAAATAAGTTTCATCAAGAGAACGGATATTAAGAGAGTTACCTGTACGGTTTATCCACGTTTGTTTATTACAGTAAAACAATTACCCAGGGAAAAGGATGTAATGGAAGATTTGGGTTACAAATAGGGTTCACTGACACAATTAAAAGCAATCTCTCAGCTCTTTACCTCCTGAAACACATCTCCTTGCTATCTCCCAAAGGATGAGTCCAAAGCTGTACATATCAGCCATGATGTACGACTGAAAGTGATTTCTATTCAAGCTTTCATCCAGCACCTCAGGAGGCATATAGCGTTTTGTTCCTACACGGGTATTGGGAGGTATGTCTACCTCGTTTGTATCACTAATAGAAAAAGAAGAGGAGAAAAAAAGGGCATCAAACATGCAGTAAAGTGGCTTAAAAAGAAAGCAATTTAGATGGGAGAAGTAGTAAATTCACACCGCATCCGCTCTCAAACAAGGTCAAAAGCAATGCATAATCTTAATGGAACAATTCTTACAAGGAAAGCCTCTTAGTGGGAAGGCAACCCTCCTTAAAAGGCTGACCCGCCTGAGGCTATGTTAAGCATTCAAATGCAGAACCACAATGGAGATAAGACTCAACAGGGATGCTGTAGCATTTGCGAGATTTCATTAGCATTAGCTCGAGCTCTAATGCTGGTGATAACAATCAAATCTTCATTAAATGCTGTTTTCTTAACATACTCCACCACCTAATGCTTTAGTCTTAGCAATTAATGGAGTACACTAAATAGCTGGGGCAGTATCGCTTAGCTGTAGCAAAATCAGACCTGCAAGGAAGACAAGTCCTTTTGTGCACGCATTACAGTTTGATCTCTCCCAACCTTTACACATCAAGACGCGTAAACACACAGACGTAAATGTGTAAAAAAATCTAACCAAATGTGTCATGCCTCACACACTGATGAGAAGAGACAATGTACATCTAACGGGAAGCAAATTCCCATTAATTATGTGACTGGATTTATTTTTTTTTTCTTATTAACTTAAATTCAGCTGTATCAGTTTTAATGTTTTTAAAAGCTTAATATATGGCATATATTGTGGTTTGCTTAGAAAGTTCTGTTTCCCTTTCCCCATTTTCAAAAGGTAAACATTTTAAATGTGATGGAAACAACAAAATCTCACAGAATATTTATACAACTTCTTCTGTAATTTTCTTCACCTACAGCAATTTTCACCTACAGTTATGAAAAGGACCAAAAAAGCTGAGCCTGAGGTACAAACAGTAACCTACACAGTCATTAAATCATACATATGCTGGTGGTATTTCTGTATACCTCCCAGAATGCAACATAAATCTAGTGACCTGCACCGTCTTGCAATATTTTGAATAAAATGAGAAATGCAGAGAACTTCACTAAACTCATTAGTTTCAGCAGAGCACACCCCTTGTAACTGTTTTTTTCTGTTCCTGGTCATTGCCTGAGAAATACTGTCTAAGAAAGGATTCAGTATGAAAACAAGCCAAGTATGTAATGTAAATTCCATTTGGACTCTGACAAATACGTATTTCACCTTCTTTTACAGCTACACTCGGTAGTTCCTAGTTCTTCTCGGTTCACCCCTAAGCAGTGTGCTGCTCTGTACCTGTCAGGCAAGGTATACCTGCAAAGGGGGAATTTCTTCCCTGAAACTTTTACCGCTAATAGCATGTTTCCAAGTTGTCATTTCTTAGGCCCTTGTTCCTCAAAGTAAAAATACTCCTTTTCTCCTCTCCTAAAGAAAGGTCAGGTTCATAAAGAAAAAGCCTCACGAAGAAACCTGGTAGCTAACTGAATGGTGGGAAGAGCACATAAAAACTGCTTTTCTTTACACACTCTGAATAATTTCAGTTCAAGATTTGTACAGAATTCTTGAAATTTTTTTTTGATACTTTAGTGAGCCCATGGTTTCAAAGCTGACCTCTGAAATGGAAACCTTCGGTCTGTGGCCACATTTCTATGCGCAGAAAAATCACAGACTTCGAAACACTCGTCTACACTACCAGGACCAGTGCTGAGAGAGCTCAAGCTCCTTTTGAAGAGAGCTGTCAGACAGCGATGACTCCTTTACGAATCCCAGGAGTGTGTAAGTCCTACTTGTCTGCTCTTTCTAAGTTGTTTAAACACACAACCATTTTTTTAAAATCAAATTTAAAAGCCATTTCAAAAATCAAATCTGTACTTCAGCAATTTGATTTGTAGGAAATGAAAGAAAAGGCAGCCCAAATGGGGTGCTTTTCAATAAATCCCAACCAGTAACTTGTGCAAATGATTAGCATTATTCTATATAAGTTGTGAGTGAATTACCTTGGGATCAGACAAGCTGAAAGCTTCAGTGACAAGTCTGCTGACATGACTTTGAGCAGTCAATGCTATGTCCTTTTAGCATGTGGTAGCAATACTGAGGTTGCTATTGAGGGTGAAGCGATGAAAACTGAACCTTCAGTCAAATGCAAGTGCTGCGCTCGATAATTAAAACCCGACTGTTTATACACCTGCACTGTGTGTTTATGTGACATCCTCACCTACACAGGTAGCCCCACCTCAACTACAGATGAGCGTCGTCTGAAAGGTATGCACATACACTGCAGGTGCTTACATATCGCTCAACCAACAACCAAACCCACGTTTGCGTCTGATTTACCAGCTTTCCCTCGTCCTCCTCACTTCTACTCACCTGATAAATTTAACAGCCAAGCCCAAATCTGCTATACAGCAGGTGCCGTTCTTTTTCACCAGGATATTCTTACTTTTTAGGTCACGGTGGGCAATAGCGGGTTTGCCCTGAGTACTGAAGATCTCAGTGTGCAGGTGGCACAAGCCACTAACGGAAGAGTAAGCCAGTTTTAGCATGGCTTTTGTGTCCAAGGTAGTAGATTTTAGATAATCATAAAGTGAGCCGTTCTCATGATAGTCGGTGATGAGATATAGCTGGGTCCAAGATCCTGTACCTTTAATGTCTGCGGCAATGAATCCTGCAAAAAAGGGAGATTTTCAAATTAATCCTTCTCAGGGCTTTTTTTGACTGCTCAGAACTCCGGACTGTCAGCCACTGCAATAGTTTTATTTTAATAACATATTTAATTTCTTTCATCTTATTTCCATGCAACTATGCCTCACCGCTAGGCTTTAAGATATTTTCAGAAAGCCCAGATAGGGAAATACAGGTGGCAGAAACAGACGTGTGTTTGGAATTACACCCTCCAAACCCCATTATTTTTAAATTTTATCTACTATGTTTCAGTAATCCTTGAAACATATTCCTTTTGAAAAGTGGTCGGTGGCCAATTGCAGAGCACAGCAGGTAACAAAGCACGTAAGAAAGGGCATCAGACAACAGCAAATACAAAATTATTAAACTTAAGAAACCCGTACACTATCAAATAATTCTCTTTAATTTCACTTACCGAGAATATTTTCATGCCTCATCAGGACAGTCTGATAGATTTCTGTTTCTCTGAACCAGCTGGCCTCCTCCGTGGTAAAAAAAACTTTCACGGCTACCTTTTCGCCACGCCACTTTCCCATCCAGACTTCTCCGTAGCGACCTTTTCCAATCTGCTTTACCATCTGAATCTGTTTTGCGATGGTCCTTTGAACCTGTGAAAAGCGGAGACGAGCCGTTAGAACTTGCTCTGCAGAAACCTTCTGCGTTCACCTCCCTCCTTCTGTGCCTCCTTCCTGCGCAGCGAGCCCTGTGAAAATGGGAATCTGCAGCCATTGCGACGTGGATGTCAGCAAAGCTCCGCAACACGGATGCTCCCTGTTTCCCCCCGGGACGCAGCACTAGTGAGGCCATTCCTGTCACTGTGAAGAAGCCTTTCCACACATTCCCAAAAGGCACTGTGGCCTCTCCAGAAAGTAAGTCGGTCCACGTGAAGGAAACGCGTGACGACCAACCTTGAAATTTTTATCTTCCTGTGGGAGGTCACCACTTTGTGGAAATTTTTTTATTTTTGGAAAAGCTTTGACAGAAAACACTCCTGGCCACTCCAACCCAAACCAAATTCCAAAGGTGTAGGTAACACATTTTTAATTAAAACGGGGAGTCTCAACACCATTGAGACTCAAGGCTAGGGCTCACAAGAGCCAAAAGCATTTCAGTGCCCCAAAACTAGCAATAATACTGAGAGCAGCTTCCTATCACTTTCCTTGAAAATCCCATGCCTAATAATTTCAAAATATAAATTCGGTGATAGGAACCTCAACCACTACTTACACAGTTAGAACCCACGTGTCTACATTAATTTTAGCAAACATCGTCTTTACATAGTAATAAGAAGTAAGAATTTTCTTCCAAAGATGTGCCCTTTCTCATCTCCATACCAGCTTTGTCAGCGGCTGTACTGTGAACTGATGCTGAAGTCAAACCACTTGTGCAGCT
This sequence comes from Charadrius vociferus, assembly GCF_000708025.1. Taxonomy (NCBI): domain Eukaryota; kingdom Metazoa; phylum Chordata; class Aves; order Charadriiformes; family Charadriidae; genus Charadrius; species Charadrius vociferus. The sequence continues at coordinate 1,532,094 of NW_009646499.1, forward strand.
GTAGCAGAAGATCAATGTACTCAGCAGCGTTGCAGAGACACCCTTCGTAACGATGGCAGACCCCGCGCAGCAGATGGACCAATTCTACATTTCACAAGCTTTTACGACTACAAAATATCTTGGACAAATGGAGACTAACATATTCTCATAGGATTGGAGCATGTCTGCAGATCACATATTTCTAAAACTTCACAAAGGAAAACTCAAGCAGATGCTGCAACGCAACCCACTGGTGTTGATGGTTGACTCAGCCTCACCCTGGTATAACAGGACATTAAAATGTCACCTTCTTCTGCTTCTGTATTGCCAGTTCAACCCACAGCTAACAATTTTTGGTTTGGTGGGACTTTACGAGGTTTTGAAAGAAAATAACTTTATAGGCTCCAATGCAAGGAGATTTTCACCTGGCTCAAGCAATTGGCAAAACCTGGACAAGTGCAAATTCAAGGTCTCTCGGTTTTGCCACCATTCACATACAAATTTCAAGCAGTTTACTGCAGCAAGCCTGCACTGTCTGAATCCCTATAAAATCACACGCAATTCACGTAATCCCAAATATTTTTGCAATCTGGGCTGACAGAAACGATCAAAACTAGATTTTAAAATAATTTGCTTCCTTTGTTATCCCTGGGAGGTCCAGTGGAAACTAACAGTTTGGTAACACAGAGCAGGACTGCCACAACCCCACTGCAGCATGAACGTATGTCCAAAGAAGAATTCAAAACCTATTAGGTAAGGTCTATCATAATTTATTTTGTAAATAAATTACTGGTTTTCATATTAGACAGCTTAAAGAAGAAAAACATACAGTGGCATTTATGCAAAGCTATTTCCAAAGTCCCAGCTTTCTTCTTCTGTCATTTAAAGAGAATCCCATTTTTTCAGCCCTGCAATGTATTATTAGACTTCCAAGATGGTGGCTTTGGTGCCATTATTTTTGATTAACATCAGTGAAAGCCAAGAACAGAGATTAGCCTTAATTTTTTAAATTGATTTATTCTCCTTTCTACTCTCATATAGTGATTGAACAATAGCTATGTTACATTGGAATTTTGCTGTAACATTTTGTAATGTCATTCTAGCATTGTTGCTTTCTATTTTGCCCATTTTAAAAATGCATCCTGAACAATAATGCAGTTATATCAAATAACTTAATTTGTGTAAATATATGTAATGGCATCATAAAGTACATGGAATTACAATACTTAATGATGAAAAGTTCCTTATTAAATTACATTAAGAAAATGAAAAACACATTTCTGTTATGGGTTTTCAGGCGGCAGAATACTATGTGAAGGGCCTTAACCTGGTTTCCTCTTGCTAGAACCGGTCAAACGATTTCCTATGAACAATTTATTTTATTTTAAGGAATTCAGCCCTTTCTTGAATCATAAACTGATTACAATTTCTAAAACAAATTGGTTAATCAAAATTGTTGGATGAAGTGATTTCATAAGCATGCTGAATGATGTGTTCATGTGAATTACTTACACTGAGTGGGGTTGGGTGAGGGTTTTTTTATTTCTTTTCAAATATATGTATTCTGCTGCTTGAGCTCTGTGAGCAGCCAGGTAACGTTACGTGGCCCTTTGTTTCCTGTCCCTGAGCGGAATGAATCCAATTGCCAACTACATCTACTTTCTGCATTCTGTTTTTCTGTTGTTCAGCTAAATGTGTTCAGCTACTGCAGATGAAAATTCAGACAAACCAACATTTTGTAACTTCAATATTTTGAACAGAGACCTTCATACCTATGGCTGGGATGCAGTCCCTTGAAAAGCAAAATTCATTGGAAGAGGAATTAGGAAAAAAATACGTGAAAAGGTAGAAACCAAACTGTAATTCAGCAAACTGTTCATGCAGACCACTGAAACAAAAGTCTCCAGCATCTAATCTCCTTCCCCAATTTTGCATGTGGATTCATGGGGGCAACAGCTTTGCCTACGCCTCTTGCTCTGTCAAGGCCAATGGGATTCTCCTTGCACAGACTTGATTGTGCACCCCACTTTGTTGGCTCAAAGGCTTTATTTACAACTTGCTGTATTTTTTTTTTCCTGGTTTAAAATTTGATTGGCAGCATTTGACCTGCAGCAAACTTTTCTGTCAGAGGTACGAACAGGTCAGGAGAATGAATGCTTGCTGAATGTCAAAGTATTGATACAATCTTGGTTAATGCTTGGTTTTCATATAATATTTGCACCCATTAGAATAAATGTTCTGCACAGAAGGAAAACCTTACTGTTTAGCATAAAGTGACATTTTGTAATAACTTTGCGGCTTACTTTCCTGAAATAATAACTTTGGATGTTTCAGTCTTTGCATAAGAAATAATACAGTTAAAACCAAACTCTTCCACAATAAAGTCTAGAGCATTATTGCCATGCACTTTCTATATACTTGTTTCAGGCCCAGAGGTATTAATCTGTGCATTTCTAGTGAGCCTGTAGCAGTTGTAGCTGTCTGGGAAACGCAGTAAACATCTATTACCAAATGCAAGATTCATTATAGCTCTCATTTTTCTTCTCTTCCACAGAAAATCACTACTTAAAGGGAAAGTCTGGCAAAAAAAAATGTATGCATTTTCGCAGGCAAAGAGAGAGGGGAAAAGACTGCCTTTGGGGTGAACACTTGGTCCAGTGGCTAAAGGGTCTCCAGGCTTGAGAGAGGAGGACTGGCAGAAGACAGTATAGTTTCTGCTTCACAGAGCACTGGCACAGCTCTGAGAGCTACTCAACAATGACCCAGTTGGGATGCCACCTTGACCATTACAGCAGTTAATTAGCAGAAGTCAGTTTTTCCATCCACCGCAAGAGTAGACCTGGGGACACCAGTAAGATCGTAGATCCTATCTTCAACCAGCTCACTGGGAGAGAGGAAGGCAAAAAGCACATGAGGTCACAAGCAGGCTTTTTGTCTCAAGGGCATCCTGGGATGAAGGATCGAGCCATGCACTGCTACGATACGGCCCAGGGCACCTGCTGCCCATGGGGGCTGCTGGAAACACACCCACTCAGAGAAGAACAAAAAAGCTCCTCCTGTTTTCTCCAAATATTATTTCTGTCACTGTAACAGGCTGGAGCACCAAGCATAGACCAAGACCTTGTTGTGACAGGTGTTATGAAAAAAAAAAAAAGAAAAAAAAAACAAAGCAAAAAAAGCAAGAATCCCTCACAATTAAATCAATTGGAAGCACTCATTAGGAATGGTCCTAAAGGGTAAGCACAATCCCTCCCTCTCCATGGCTGCTAGAGGGATCTTGATACGGGATACGACAGAGCTTTCTTAAAGTCTAGACCTAAATGATGGAGTTTCTCTCAACAGATAAAAATGACTCACGGGTCTTCCATGCTCAGCACCAGTCACAGCACCCACTTGGCAGCTTGGCTTTCTTTTTCAATAGCTATGTTAATTGTCAGAAAATTGGATTTTTAAAAAAAGTCAGCACTTTATTTAAATGGGACTCTGAGCATTTACTCCTGCCAGAATAAACTGAGTTTCGTCAGATTTTTGCCAACCACTCAGCCTGTTGCTCCATTTTAAGGAATTATAAAACTTCCCATTTTATTTGTTCTTTAGGGTGTAGAAGAAAGATGTGTGGGCAAAAACCAGATAGATAGTATGTAGTACTTGGAAACTGGACAACATCTACAGTAATAGGATCACTACAAACGAATAGGTTTGGGAGACAGAAGGGACACATCATCTCTGAAAAATGAGAATGGAATCTAATTATTTTTCTCAGTGGCAGTGTTTTAAATAAGTAACCTGGACTTTTTTTTTTTTTTTTTCAGTGCTAAAAAGCAACGATGACTCCCAGAAACAAAACCCCCTGGTGAACAGAACTGCTTTGCCACAGAAGGTAAAACTTCTGCCTTTTCAGCAGTTGAGCTTGGAGGGCTTAGTCATCCTGGAGGCACTTCAGAAATAATCACCAACTCCATCCCTGTGCCTTTAACCTTTGAGATTGCCACACTACAAGGAAAAATAATTTGCTCTTGACTTCTGAATGCAAAGTGAAGTCTACACACAAAAAGGTTCCAGGTTTGATGAATTACAGTTCCCTTTATGCAAAGACAATGTGTCAGTGTTTGAAATGCTATCGTGTGTTGCCCATAGAAAGCAAGATAATAAGATCAGTGGGCCAGATCTGTCCTGTACGCTGAGGTAAATCCTGATGAATTTCCATGAGCTCTATTAGCCCGTACTAGCCCTATGGTATCTAAAATAAGAAATGAGCTGAGGTGAAAAAAAATTAAGCTTTGTTTGGCTTAGTCTACATGAAAAAAAAAATGGGCTCCTGCTTCTAAAGCAGCTGTTCTCCAGCTTAAATCCTTGTCATCTCTGGGAGACACACCAACCCTAAACCAGCAACTGAGGACACATAAATATAATTTCTTGTGCCTCGTTTTGTCTTCTGCATCTACTAATTTTTGCCTTTTAAACTTGCATTAAAACAATATTGCTTCCTTACCAGGAGAGGGAGCCCGGAGCCGCTCCCTGAGCTCTGGGACTGCTCGATCAAATCCTTCAGGGACTCTCCAGGGGGAATGTAGGTCTCATCCTGCTCCAGCCCAATGCTGTAGCGGGGCCTCGTCTCTTGGCGTTTGTATCTGCCGTTTTACATGAAAGTGAAATTAGCTTTGAATACAATGAACACGTGTGCAATGAATAATGCACATCGTCCTTCACGTCTGCTTCATTTATAGCCTCATAGCTTCCTCTGCTTCCCTGAGGAATATGCTGGACTCGCTGCCCAAAATTTTCTATTTTATTTTTAGGAACTGTTTCCAGCATCAAAACTCTAAGTGTAAAACTCAAAGACCATGCAATCTGCTGCAAACTGCAAAGCAACCAAATGTTTTCTTTCAGAAACTTAAATATGTTTAAAATGCAGACCAAGTAAATACCCAGTTTTATTTTACTGACTGCAGTGGATCTTTTAGGAGCCAGAGGAGGTAAGGTCATGGAATCTGGGACTATTTAAAAACTGTGACAAATTATTTAAACATAACATATGTAGATTATGATAACATTCTAGACATATTTACTTACATTCCTGTATCCCTCTCTTTTTTTATGAACAGCTCTTCACCACATAAACACATTTAGAAGCCTTAGGTTTATTTACCCTCTATAAAAATTGTCCTGTGGCTTTCTTTCAGTAAAGAATAACCTGTGCTTCTACCCGAATGGCTTTTTAGGATGTTGGGCAAGAGATGCTATATGAAATACACCACACATATCCCTGTGACTAGCATGAATAAAATACACACTTTTGCTCATCATAAAATTACAGTTTCTCATTTCTTTTCTTTACAGTCCACTTCATTTTTTTTTTCAAATTCCTAAGTCTACAAAAAGATAAATGTTGGGAGGAATATTAACAAGCTCGTAAAGCATTCCTTACTTACCTGAAGTAGCAGAATATGATGATAAGCACCAGAAGTATACTGCAAACAGTCACTGAGATCAGCAGGGCCTTATGGTGAATGTTTCCTTCAGCAAAGTCTGGGGTTAAAAACAAGGAAGGTGAAAAATTTGGAAAGGGAGGTGGTACAAAGTCAGTATCAAAAGACACACACCTTGAAAAGTGCAGGGAGCACAAGATCCCTTATTTTCTTTTATTTTCTACCAAAGTCCTGTGCAAGGCACCCCTGGATTCCCCAGGCATTTTGTGCACTTCCTCTTTGACCCTCACTGACCAGGGCAGAACTGGCACCTCCAAATGAAGTGCCTATTTGATTTTTCAGCCCTCACTCAGGCAAAACATCGCCTTGATTTGCAATTCCCTGTTTGGCTCTGAATGAAAAATCAATTAAGATCTGTAGTTCTGTGTCTGAACCTAAGTGATCAGCCAGAACATGCAAAAATTACTGCCTCTATCTTAAATCACTATTATCAAGTAGCATCCTATTGAGCAGTTGCAATAAAAAAAAATGAATAATTGCATTTATACTAGGAGGGGAGACAGAGCGGACCATCCAACCCCCAAGAAGGCAGGCCATGAGAGGCGTTGAAAGTATATTTCCATCACTGCAGAATAATCCGTCTCTCGGATCCTGTTTTAAACACCTGAGCAGGAATTTTCTCCTCCATTCACTCTATAGCAGCCCCATGTGCCAGCAAGTCCTTCCTAAGCTGGTGGGCAAAACTATCCTTCCAGCAGCTATTCTGTAAAACACTTCGAAATGAAATGTGTCAAATAACTTGTGCTGTTACGTAAAAACTATTAAAACGTTTCAGTCAGTCTTTGCATGGGACACTCACATTCTCCTTTACAGTACACGATTAATCTCCAAATTTGTATTCTAAACTCAGGGAAGCACATCTGACCTTCACGGCTGCTCCTCTGCTGAAAAACAATGAAACCTAGCACTATTCTTCTTTAACCCCCTTGCCCCCCAGACTCTCAAAATAATGGTATTTCAGCATGTAGATACACACACCGCCCTCCTAAAGTTGCTATCTGGTATAATGCAAATGAGGACTATGTTGTCTGAAACTCTTCCAGCCTCGCTGTCTTGCATCTTTCACGCTAATGCCCAACACATCGTAAAATGCAAGAAATCTATCCTTATCGACTCATCCTGGAACAGCGCTATTACGTTTCAGATTTACAAGGGTAATGAGACAAGGAGATTCCTAAGGGACTCTTGGTTTACTGTCAGGCTCTTTTATTTTAAAGATCCAGTTTCTCCTTCTGTTTTTGCCCCCAAACTATTTCTTTCCTTCCCCTTTCCACTACAAACACAGATTACCTACCAACGCACCTTTTGATCACACTGGTCGTGTTTTAACCTGCCATTACCTGCTCCGGGAGCATTAACAATGTAAACATTCAAGACACGGCCGATGCCTTTGAAAGGGGACGCTGACACGACGTCTATCAGGAAAACACTGGAACCCATCATTATTCCTGCCGCAGCAGATTTCTACCTGGCCTGCCACTCCAAGCGGGCCGCGAGCTGAAACCGAGAGCCCACGGGGGAATCCAGACCTCTCTGGCAAAGGTGATGGCTGCTCAGCAGGGCTAAGGGCTTCAGAGGGAAGCTTCCCTCTGAAACGTGTGGTTTGTAACAGTTTAAGATGTCGCAGCCCATCAGCTGAGGAGAGGATAAACAGAGCACATGCAGACCTGATAGTGGGGTTTTATATTTGGGAGAAATCTGGGTATCTGTCCATGGCAAGGGTTTTCCCACTTCACAGAACAAGCCACGATGGAAGCTGGGGTTTTGTGCTTAGCGGTGAAGAAGGCTGATGTCAGACGCAGAGGGAACAAGTCAGATCTTGCTCATACTTGTGTATGCCAGACATTAAAGCCACGGAACTCTGCGTGTTTACACGCACTCACAGTGTTGCACTACCAGAACTTTTAGAGCACCCGTACCGTCCATGCTGCCTGTGTGTGTCTGAGTACACACATTTGGGAGAGGGATGACAAAGATGCTGAAGCCTTGAGTCAAATTCCAATCATTTTTAGGGTTTAAATGATCCAACACCCGTGCTCAATATTTCTAATAGCCTTCTCCCATGCAGAAAAGTAAATAAACGCAGCTCGATTTTCCCAGAGGCCAGAAGGCATTTTGGAAGTGCTGTGTAGTTCTCAAACAAACTTCAGACTCTGATGCCGGGAAATTCTGTGGTACGGGAATGCATGCAATTATGTAAAGCAAGTGCAAGGAGAGCACGCAAGACATAAAGGACCGTGTCCTGATCTCCGTGCCGGGAGCAGCTGATGCAGACTGCAGCAGCAATGCAGTAGGTGATGGCCCCCACACTGATAGTCAGCTAACACACCTTTAGTAGTGGCTCACTACGCACAGCATGGGCGTGCAACTGGCTCTCTCAGGAGAGGAGAATAACTTCCATATGTCTTTGTATTTATTTGGTTACCTGTGATGAGAAGCAATACTGACGATAAGCGAGCTATTGTCTCACCTTTCAAATACTTCCTGCGTTTTCAAAGCATTTTGGCAGAATTTCATTTGCTTGCTCACTTGAGGACTTCATAAACCCACTGGTGCGAGGACAACGCAAGATTAAAAGCATTACCCCATTCTTACACCAGCAATGTCTGTTTGTTCTGCTGAACAGAGCTGGGCTGGTGCTGCTGGAGATCAACTCCTCTCTGCTCCTACAGCCCATGCTATTCCCCACAGAGCAGCAGGACAAACCTCCCTTTCCCTGCACCAATTTTTGGCAGCTCCTTGGCCAGGTGGAGGGATGGGGCAGCTCAGCTGTGAGTCTGCTTAATCACTGGCTCCTGGGCTCTGTGGTGGAGACTGTGGCGGGTACCAGCTTGAGCGATGGAGATGCTCTGTCCTTTAAGAAGTCCAGAGCTGTGCTTTTCAGTGTTACGTTACTTGGCAACTGCAACATGCCAAGCAGCGGGGTTATGAGAATAAGCAGTAGCTTCCACAGAGGCAGCAGTGAGCGATTACCAGGAGCATGGTAGAGGGAGTGCAGAAAAAACACGTGGCAGGTTTGGAAAGCTTCTTCACACACCTCGGCTGGCTCATAATAGCGAAGCCCAGCAAACAGCACATTAACAGTTTTACATTGCAGGAAAATAGTGGTGCGTGCTGGTGAGCTGCACAGAAAAGGAGAGATGGCAACAAAAGGAGGGACTTTGGTGATATCAAGCTGCCTCTCAGTTATTTTCCCGTGACTTCTCCCTCCTCCACCACTCGTTCCCCTCACTCTGCCATCTGCGGGACCGTGCTTAGGAGCGCACTGGAAATGCCACCCAGCAGGTTCAAGGGAGAAGTCAGCATATCAAAGGGAGAGGAGGTTCTCCTCCCTCCCCAGTTCCCTCCAGTTCACAATGTTACGGTTATCCGAGTAAAAACTGCAGTGAAATCTGAGGCGTGGAGACTGTGCACACATCAAACCCCATCATTCCTCCAATCATTCCCTTGCCCATTCATCACTAGCTCTACAGGCAGGGAGCCAGACACGGTGGCACCACCACTTCTGCTTATATAGGCTCTAAATCAGTAAAGACATATTTCTCCTTTCGACTGGTCTCAGCCTGCACTTTTGCTGGGATTTCCAGGAATATCTTTTATTGTTTAAAGCAGAGGTGTTGTATCAGACCCAATTATGACTCTCATTTCCTTAATAAGACAGATGTACAGCTGGGATGAGGACTTCATGGTTTCTCTGGGGTATTTTATCCTGCTAGTTCTGTATCGAGACAAGCTCAAAACTTAGGCTCAGCTGTTGTTTCTTCCATCTTGCTTAACGAGCCTTGCTGTGCGTGTTAATCCTTCTAGCTCCCACTTTCATGTCCGTGGTCCTCCTTTCTTTTTTGTGGGGGTGAAGGATGAGTAAAACCCACTTTACAGCACATACCAGGTCTGGAAAAGCACTTTGAGAACACAAGTCTGTTGCCTTTGTAGATGTTACCTTGGTGCATAGGTTAATTTGCAGTTCAACAACCTCTGACCTGCAGCTGGACGCTCTCTCTAGACTCCATTTCCCAGGAGACCCTGGACATAAGTTCATCAGAAGGCAAATTTCTGTTTGTTTTTTAAATGCTGAGGAACATACATGTTTTTCATGGAATCCTGGAGGTCAGAAGGTTGTTCCTAGAACCCTGTTTTTAAGTTCACCTTCTCTTTCTTTGCACTTACAGTTTATGTTAAATTTGATAGATAATTCTAACAGTACTCAGTCAATCACAGCCTAATCTAAATGCTTCCAATAGAATCAATGATCACAGCCATAGCACTGGGCACAGGCAGTAGCGTGTATTTGTACACAGTATTTGTACCTGGTTGCAGTGAGGATCTACAGTTCAAACTATGGCTTTTCTCTGAGCTTTCATACTACGATACAGCAAGACAAATTAAAACAGGCCTGGCACCAAGAATGACATATTTACTTAAGGCTTTAATAAAGGTGCTGACTTCAGCCCACATTTAATGAAGGCAGATCCTGAAATTTATTTCTACAATATACCGTCAGGGTACCGATAGCATGAGAGCTTCTTTCAAACAAAAGTCTTCAGAACACTTTGAGTGAATACGTCGCCTTTTGTTTGTCATGCTAAAACAGACAATTTTGCAACTAGAGCAGCTAGAATCCTGTTCCAACTCTATGAAATCTTTCTATCAACAAATATTCTCTCTGCTATTTAATGGGTCTGCCACCACGGTGCCCAAGTGATGCTTTATTACCCCGTATACACACAGAGCAAAACCAACACCGATCCAAACAACGTCTGCCACTACCAAAAGTTTGTTTTATTGCTTTCTGCATAAGCAGCAGATAGTATTGCCAAATAACTAAAATCTTAATAAGGCAGATGTCTAGTGTTAGGCATTGGTTCAGTATTTTTAAGTAGTTTTAACGTAGCATAAACTCAGTCAGCAGCAAGAAGAAATCATGGCAGCTTTTTCCAAACTGAAATGGTATTTATTGATACACTAAGTGTGAACAAATACTGACTTCCTTTTTGAGCTTCTCTCTCAGTCCAAAGAACTTTTTAACATGAAAAAGCAACAAAGTAGTACATAACTCTTATGCTGGAAGCCAGAATTTTATGAGGTTTCACTGACTTAGTGGCTTACTAGTAAACAGTGAAATATTTACATACTACTCTCGGTAGGCCTGATTCTGCCACCCATCTGTGCAGAATTTCATAAGCGTGAAGGGAACAGCTTACATGAGTGAAGGCTTTCTCTGAGCATGCATTTGTGCGAGTATCTGCTGTTTGCATAATTAAGAATGCATCTGCACACTGATTTGGATTTGCAACTCGGAACACCACGATTATGAATGCTCCTGCAACCTTGAAGCTGACTCTTGCAGACTAAACTCCATGCTGACCACCACAAATCTTGGCTGTTGCTGCCAATGCCAAGAGTTTATCATGGATGAATTTACACTTACTTAGGAATATATTTCTATAAAACGTATTCTGCAACATCCAGCCAAACAAAATAGTTTTACTAACTTTCAGAAAGTGATGTTTAAACAAACAAAAAAGCTAAAACCTTAACCCTGAATCTACTAAGTTAATACACATCCATTTGTTCTCAAATAATAAATAAAAATAAATAAGCCAGTGCACGAGTTCTTACTCTACATTCTATTTTCAGCTACATTTTTCAAGTAGAAAATCCGCTTTAGTGACTAGTTATTGTTCTGGTGCTGGATTATCAGGTCTTTTAAATAAGAAAAGCTTAATGGATTTCAGTCAACTTGAACTGACTGATTAACCACTGGAGACCTGGTCCCAGATGCGTGTGGAGTTATGAACAACAGTAATGCATGTTGCAGGGACTAGAAAGAGGATTTGATTTCATTATCAGGCTAAAAACATACACAGCAAGAGGCACCCTCTGCCACGACTAACCTAAGTCTTTGGGATGATCACTGATAGCCATCAGGTCTGTGGTAGGACAATATCGTGCGACTCTAATGCATCTGGTGCTTACTGCATGTATGCAATAGGAATAATAGCAAGTACCAGCAACCAAGGGTCAAGGCACTGCTCCCCACATGACCTACAGGAATTCAGCGATACTGTTTAACGCAGTTTATCTCTCTAATCACGTGCAGTTGAAGGGAGGTGCTTTGGGTTTGGCTTTGTTGGTTCCTAAGGCACAAAACGCAACAGCAGGAAAAGATCATTTGGGGATTGGATTTACTTCTCCTTACCTCGATTTTTCAGTGGTGGCAGCGTAGGGTGAAGGTGTTTGTTACAGTAATCTTGTCCTGTGCAACATTCAATAGATCTTCTTTGGTGTGGAATAGGAGTGTCCTGCAACAAACAATTTGATCGAAAGCAAAGTAATTATCTGTGTTGTAAACACACACGGTCATTCTGGCACTTGAGAGAAAAATGTTCTTTTTAGCTGGACTGCATTGCAGTCTGGTGCAGACTTCTAGGATGTGTGGAGTCAGGGTTTCTGCCACCAAGCGTATCCAGCAACATTTCATGTAGATAATTAAGAGATGAATTCACCCCTAACGTATTTCTATTGGTGCTCTAATGCTGGCAGAAGGGACTGACTGACTCTAACGGTGCAAGACAGAACTGTGAAAGTCACATCAGTTAGACTTGTATTACAAACATAAGTTAACATGAGTATTCAAAACAGTTTAGCCAGAATAATACAGGAATTGCTGTGGGGACTAATTTAGCTGCTGCTTCTGCTCTCATGGGAAGCTGGGTAAAATACCTTCCATGGACCTGGATGGTTAGACTTTTCCTGTACTCATGTGACATCATTTAAGGTTAATGTTAGGAAAGGCAAACACTTTAGAGCCATCTTGCTCCATTCCTCATCCCCCTTCCATTCCTGCAGTGAGAGCTGCTCTCCGTCACGTGATCACTGTACTTGAAGAGAACTTCTGGCACCAGAAATCCAAAACCAAAGTGTAACCGCATGTAAGACATAAAGGTTGCTGCAGTCCATCAAATAACATCCTAACTAACTTTAGCTATCATGGGGACTTCAGGAATTAGATTGCATTTCTCTAAATTCAAACTTCCTCTGAGCAGGAGTGCAACGAGTAACAACAGTGCCAAAACCAAAACCTTAAGTTATTGTTAGGAGCAGCTATAATATCACCATTTGGGGATATAAATGCACTCCCCTCAGCAATCAATGCAGAGCAACTATTTGCCAAATGAATAGAAGCAAAAAACGTGGATATAGTAACGTCTGTTGACTGCACTTCAACTGAAAGCTATCAAACAGCCAAGAGACACTCTGGCAGCAAATGCTTTCTTACCCGACACTGGAAGTCCGAGCCCTCTAATCCAAGACATCCCTTGGTGACCAAATGTCCACCGGACTCATCTTCTTCTATTATGGTGAAGCAGTAGCCATCAGTGCTGAGGATTGGAAAGAACGAATCAGGAGAAGGCTTTGAAGAGAAAAATGTGCTGCTGAGTATACTCTTAAACTTTGTTCCTTGCGAGGCGAATCTGCCATTAACAAACCAACGTACTAAGGCAGGCTGGAAGACTCAGGCACGCAAGGCAACCTCTCCCAACATAGTCCAACAGCCGACAGCGCTGCGGACCAGCCCTTGCACACACAAAGGAGGCTCTGCCTTGGAATTGACACACTTACCTTTCCAACATTTCACGGCTATAAATCCCACTAAGAAACATCTCAATTCTCTGCCTATGGTCATTAGTGTGCTAAGACTTTGGTGACCTATACAAATGCAAGCATCAGCGCTACAGCAGGTCTGCCTCGTGCATGGGAACGAGGCATATTTGCACCACAGTGGAGACCTGAAGAAAGAAACATTTTTGAGATACTAAACATAAAATATTATTAAGAGTGATTTGTGATTCCTGTTTTAACCATATTACAAACTGCAACACTCTTGTGTATGAGTCCTTGAGTTATCATCAACACCCTTCACAACTGTTTACTTGGGTTATAAGCCTGAAGTGATCCATAATGCTTCCGTTTACAAGAACGTGCACCAGGGAGGACAAGTATCCTAACAGATGGTTAGATGGTGCTGGTGATAAATGTCCTTCCTCGACGAAGGTCAAATGCCTGAATACTATGGAAAGAGGGGGAGGAGGGCATGAAAAGGGTGGCTGCATTTTACTGAGACTGCTGTACATTAATTTCTCAGCCCTCTCAGGGAGATACGTAATGTGTGTAAGAAACACAAATTGACTGATTTGCAGGAAGAAGATCCAAAAGTAAAGAAAAAAAAATATATGTCTTAATATAAGACATTTAAGTCACATAAAAATAATATATTCTGTTATTTCCCCAGGAAAATAACACTGGTTATTGTGTGCAATGAGTATTTTTCAGAAGAGAAGAAATAAACTCAGTTAAAACAAGGAAATAAAAAGAAAAAAGGATTAGAAAATTTAAACACAGCAAAATTTCAGATGATTTGCTCCTTATTTGAATGAAAGGAGAGTCTAACAGAGCAACAACTGCAAACACAATGAAGATGTAGGAAACGAGAGGCACAGTTACACATATAAGAGATAAACACAATTTGTAAGTATTAGCTACACGACAGAAAGATGCTGGATAGGATCACGTCAAACATTTGCTGTGGCATATTTTTATATTAGTGGTGCAGAGTCTAGCCACAGTAAGCTTATTACTTCAAATAATAATCTATCATGGGTTATTGACTTCTGGATTTGAAAAGTAACCAGTTGCACGTTACAAATTACTTTCTCTGAGAAGCGAGCGATGACTTCTACCCTTCCTTGACATTGTGCATACGAGTAAGGCAAAGGAGACAGCAACCCTTCTGGGCAGCAACCACCTTGATTTCATTGCTCAAGTTTAAAAGATAGGAACAATAGGATTGCCAAGAAGAGAGACTGTAAGGAATCCATTAGAGCAGAATATTATATTAGATTAGATTTTATTTGTTTGCATGGTGCCTTTGATTCAAAGTAATGAGTAAGTTTAACCCAGGGGACAGAGCAACAAAACAATAAATTGCAATCAAGTGAAACACAAAATGAACTCCACAGCTAACAGTCCCCAGAAAAAACAAAACACTCAGTTCACCAAAGGGAAGCAGGGGAAGGAAAAGTCAAATTATTTGCAAAAGGAAGAAAAGAAGCAGAAAAGTCAGCAGTTTTATTTCTTTTTTTTTTCCTGACTTGCCATGGGACTCTGATTCTTAGCTCATTTTTGAAAATTAAATTCGGGCTCTTCGAGCACTTAAGTCCCTCTGAAAATTTTGTTCCAAATTTAAAAAGACAAACAAAATTAGATTGGTTAGAGCAAACCAGAAAACTTATAAAGCTCCAACAATAAGGATAAATCATATTCTTTACAGACAATGGTAGAGTAATGAAGGAAAAGTGCGAGACAATTAAAAATAGCAATGCTGAGCAGAATAAACATTGGTACTGCTTCTTTCTACCTCTAAGAAAAGAAACAAACCAAAAAGTTTTCACGTAATGTAAGAACTCATTATCTTATTGAAAACTTCTCAGGTGTTTGGGCGAGAGGTAGAAGTGACTCTTCTGAAAAGGAAGAAGCATCTTTTACCTGCTTCTCCCCTCCCACCCTCAGCCCCTTCTCCTGGTTCACAGGATGTCAGATGGACCACACACTGCAAGTAAAGAACAGGCACACCCCTGCAGTTTTATTGATTACCCTACCTCATACCTGCCTATGCTAGAAATGAAACTGTTCTTACTATTACAAACCAGAAACAAGTCAGATAAGTCTGCAACATCTCCAATTTTATGTTGATTCTGGGGACTGCACAAATATAAACATATGCACATCACTGATACAGGCAAAGCAATATGAAAAACTTATTCTCCACTTCCTAGCAAAATTTTGTAGTATAGAACTATTATTTTCTTCAACTCTGTAATGTGAATTCTGTGTAATTTGATTCTGCAAATGGTACATATAGAAGGAACTCAACCTGATGTTACTGAATACATCCAGGTACACATACACTAATATGCTCCACTAAAGTATCACCTTATTACTGTATGGTACAGGACAGCAATTAAATACATTTTGGATGTGATCACTAATAAGCACAGATTTGGTATGTCACATATTTGCCAAGAGTGATTTTTTACAGCCAAGACAAATGCCAGGAAAATAGAGGGAGTTAATAGCGGAAACACTGACAGACTCTGATGTAGAAGGTGCTGCCACAATTACAGATTACCAGAAAGAAAGAGGTGATCTTAACTGAGACCTTTACTAAATGTCAGAAGAGAGGAACAGAGGCCAACAGCTTTGCAGCTGCTCACACAGATGTCCTCACTGGCCAACAGCCATTTCTCACAGAAGATGCGATACCTCAGCTACCAAAACTTGGCTGCTGAAGATTTCCTGTCCTGCTCTGTGTGTGTGTGTGTGTGTGTGTGTGACGCAGCCAGGGATGGCAATATATAACTTGGAAAAGCAACATCCTTCCCTCATTCAGTGCCTATCACAAACAGATGGGTTAAATAACTTGATGAAAAGATTCCTTATCTTTAATTTTATTTGCAATTGAGTCCATACGAGTATTATTATTTTTGTCCACTCCTCCTCTTTATACTCCTGGTTTTGATATTAGAAAGAGCTACAGCATCTTTTCATTTCCATCCAAAGCAACATGAAAAGTTTCTGCACCGTTTCTAAAAATGATTAAAAAAATGTTAGATTATATTACATACGGAACTGAGAAGTTCATATTCTTCTGTAAAGACTGGCTGAAATAATCTAATTCAAAGATTGGCTGACTCCCAATTTGCATCTAATTCATGTATTTTGTCACATCCTTCACTTAAGGAAGATGATGAAGGCCAAGTTTAGCAAAGCACTGTCTTTGGACACTACCCATAAAACAAAGAGTCACTGCAAATGTGTTCAACACAGGCTGGTTTTTTTCAGAAAAAATAACATAGTTAGCAGCCATGCATTGGGGAAGTAACATGAAATCAAGTGAGAAGAGCATTACACAGATGTATGAGCCAGATGCACCTTCAGATGTTTGCACAGCTACTCTGAAGGCAAGGAGAGACATACAGGTGTAACAAAGCCAGGAAGTTGGCTCACACTGGGCCACTGTTTCTGGCCACACTAGTCTCCAAGATGGTGATGTTGGTCCTACCACGCACGGTCTGACCTTTTGGCTCTCTGGGTGCTCAACAACAACCCTACACACAGAGAGAGAGGAGGGTACCCAATGCATCCTAGCAGAGCATCTTTTCATATATCATATACAGGTCTATAAATCAATATTTTCTCTATACTACCTGCCCATACTGTTTTCCCAGGTCTGAGACATGACCTGGCCCTCCAAATGTGTCTTGCATTCTTCTACTAAATCACAAATCAGATCAAACAGTTCTCCCTGACACATGGGGTCACAACACAGAAAACAAGCCATTATGCCAATCTGTGAGGGAGAGCCCTAGAAACTGCCCAGACTTCACGCTGAATATACGAGAGTTGACAGATCTGTAGACCTGATAGCACAACTTGGGGTATGGCAACCGCAGCAAGCATGGGCATGCCTGCATTTTCACCAGGGATCTCTAGCACCTTTCACTTATGTGCAAAATCCATCTTGGCAGAGGTGAGAACTATCAAGAAGCAAGTACTCAAAATAAAGCTACTCATCTTCCTCTTTACCTTTTCCCTTTTTCTTTTATTCCTTTCTTTTGTCTCCAAAATTTGAACACAAACCAAATGTTTTCTTTTACTTGACCTTAAGATTACACTGCAGTTGAATTTGTATGATGTAGCTGCTTCTTTAATGCTAGAACAGACTTGAAATGGGTATTTGCTGTTATGGATTATTTTTTTTTGGTATAAGTAAATTCGATATGCAAGGGAAGTCTTAGGTACTCCAGTACTTTCTGCACAGTAACACCAAAGTACTCCCACATGCTAAAAACTGAGAGTAATGCAATAGATCTAAATACAGGGAGCCTGGACTTGCATTACTATTTAGCTTAAGGTTTATATGAAATACCTAATGGGCAAGCCCTGAACAAAATGAAGAATAAGGAATTTCTGGGGCACAGTTGAAAAGCGTGGGAGGAGGACTTTACATTTCAGTTTAAACACTTGGGGTGAAGTCACCTGCTGAGCCACGTACTAGACATACGGCCCTGGCAGAGGAGGCAAGGAAAGACTGGAGCTTGCAAGAATTTGTCTCTGTTGTCCTTTGGTTTTTTGTTTTAATCATCAAAGGGGACTTATATGCCACCAGTACAGCCCTGTAAAAACAACTACATTAAAAAATAAAAATAAACATTAAAAAATCTGAAAGGCTAGCTTTGAAGATCTCACCATAGCTCCTTTATCAGAAAATGTTCAACTTTATCCTAAAAATTAAAGATGCTTAAAAGAAAAGTTGCCTGAACTCAGTGCTTTGGCCCACTGTTCAAGTCTCCTTCCTTCTACATATCAAATTACTGAGAATATTCAATCCTATCATATAGAGAACAGGAGAATGAAAATAACATCACTCAAGTGAATTATCACCTCTGGTAATGCTGAAAAAGCAACTTAATTAGTTTATTGCTTTACATAACCAAAGCTACCTCAAGACATAGTTGGGCAGAAACACAATCAAGACCAGTAGGCACCACATAAGAAATTAAACTCTATCAGCCCGATCTTTAAAACTGTCAGCATTTATTTGTGAATGGAAAATAGAGTACAACAAGGCACCGAATCAGCCTCTGCCTTTACTGCAGTCCCATTACAGCCAAAGCCAATTAAATCTAACACTACTTTTTAAAATATGCATTTAATTATGATTAGACACAACTGCCCGCGCATTCACTTTGTACACACAAAACTTGAAATGGAACAGTAAACCAAGGCCCCGGTTGTGTCCAAAGCAGCTATTCAGCTTCTTTACTGAAAGCCTTTTATGAATCGCAGAGAAGTTCAGAAAGAAGAATAAACGTGCTACAGGTTAACATGCCCTTTGCAAGCAGAGGATTGCAAACCTTCTGTGAAGATATTCCCTGATCACACTAATGGCTTTCAATTGCCTGGAGCGGCCCCACCTGGGATTTCTGCCACCCCATACCTGCCCGGGCTCCATTTAAGCTCAGGTCTGAGCATCACACCCTGAGCGATGGTACAGGACTGTCTGTCTCCAGCCCCATCTCCTGCCTGGATCCAGATCACTGCTAGCCATGTGAAGGGCCATTGAAGGAGCCGTGTCTGCCTGTTGTTGACCCTTGGGGAAATGGGGTCCTGGTGGGTGAGGGTATGCCTGGCCCTAGCATCACCCTCAGCTCCTGGCTTGGCCTCTGTTCACTGCTCCCTGACACTAACCCTCTCCTAATGAGATGACCCTGTAATGTGTCTTCCAAAACTTGTCCTTGTGGATTGTCCCATTTTTTTTAAAGCGCCCTCTAACAGGAGCTACTGCTTTTCCGTTGATATAGAAAGCAATCTGCATTTTAAGCTGCAGTGTTATCCTTAGCTCCCTAAAGTATTATTAGACTTAAGCTGAGGAAGTATAAAGAAAGGGAAATTCTGTATAGGAACAGCAGGCTGTTAGAGGATTTGATACAGATGTGGTTAAAGAATATTGACTTTTAAATTTCTAAAAATACAATTATGAAGAGGATTTTAAATGGCCACCAGATGTCCTCATTTTTATATAAACACTGACACTACTGGTACTACAGGCAGGATCTACACTTTAATAGTTAAATACCTGTGGTAGCAGAGCAAAATCTTCAGGTGGGGATGGCAGACTGCTTTTTATGAGAAATGTTTAATGGTGACTGCAATAGGACTATTTTATTCTGAGAGTTTTAATTTAAATACAGCTGGAAACGCTTTCCCATTGAACTTTCAGAGCCCTCCTTGCTCCTGGGCACACAAAAGGCTTCCCTGCTTTGGCGAGAGCCCCGATGGGGACAGTGCCTGATGATCTCCAGAGCCCAAGCCCTGGCTACAGATGTGCTCAGTGAATTTCCCAGGTGTCAGGGCTTCGCCAGGCCCTTGGGTGCTGCCACATGTTGACTCGTCCCTGCAGGGTTGGCAGATCCAAGCTCTGCAGGTCCAAGCACAGCCCAAAGCTTAACAGACTGACAGAGCTGCTGAGAGGTTTGATTGTTGGCTTTTTTCATTAATATAAAATGTAAAAGGCTTTTAGTGGCTACATCTGCGGGAGGAAGATAATTAATGCAATAACTTTTAATCTGGAACAGTTTGTTTAGTCTTCAGACAAACACAGTGCGGTCGATACTGCTTGAACTTCAATATGGGGAAACTTCCTTTATAGCAAGGTTCAATGAGAATTCCTGAGTGCTTTAAAACGTGCCAACACTCGTTCGGGCTAGGATGAAATGAGAAAGCTAATGGCTGACCAGCAGGATCATCCCAAAACACAGGGGAAACTAATAATTTCTGCTAACCTGATTGGTCTTGGTCAAATCTTTTGAAACCTGGTCTCAACCCAGCCAGCTAATCAGGAACCTAATAACTACTCTCCCAGCATTAGCCTTAGGACCCTCTTCTCCCTGTAATGTCCCATTTCAATTTTCATCCTTAATTCCAGCTATGTAGTAGGGAATTTAAGCAGCAAAAGATTACATACTAACAGTTAAGCAGATGTAGGTAAAACAAGGGGTGTTGTGTCCTTTGTACCTCACTACATCTCTCACACCAAAGTAAGGGGAGCCACAGCAATGACCACCATCCTGAAAAGGATTATTGTTGACAAGCAAGCCATGAAGGCAGGGTATTTCATTTAACTTAACTGGATTTTTTTTTTTTTTTTTTTTTTTTTTTTTTTTTTTTTTGGTATTACTTCAAACTGTTCAGCAATTCTTCACTTATACCAGGACAAGTGGCAAGGTGGATAGTGCTCAGGTGATGGACAGCACAGGACAGGAAAGAGGAGTAGCTCTGGATGAAATGAAAGCCTTTTGACTGTTTCCATTTTCCTGGACAGAAAAGTGATCAATATTTGATGGGTAAATTTCAGTTTCAATTATGTTTAAATTGGAAAAACTAACTGTCACTCAAGTAGAACAGTCAAGCCTGAAATATGCAAATATTATGAAGACCAAAGGGGGTATAATTTTGTCGTTTATTACTACTTAACTGCCTATCCTTGGCCATTAACAGCTAAAACCAAGTTTGGTATTTGAGACTGTAAGGAGGACTCTGAGGAGAGTTTCTTTTAAAGTACTACAGTAAAGGAAAATGCATAAATCCATTTTAATAGGACATTTACTCATAGTTCCTGGCAACATGAAAAATACTTAATGTCAGTGCTGCCTATGAAGCCATGTGCAACAGCAGACCTACCCAGCTGGGGTATAAACCTTGTTCAATGGGTTCCTTAACATGGATCCTTTTGTGCTTCCTAATTCTTGGATTTAAAAGTCATCTGCAACTTCCCTGTTACTGGGCGTATGAGACAGCACGTGTGAAAGCAGTGGCTCTTGCTGGGCAGGAACAGGAAACAGCCGATTCCCACTGCAGGGGATCTGCAAATTGATATCAGCGTGGGTTTTTACGGCTTTTTAAATTGACTGCCACGTGAGAGCAGTTAGCCCTAACCCCTGGCTAAAGCATGGGTTTGAGGGAAGAGGATAGAAAGGGGAGATGGTATTTACAGCTGTCATCAAAACTTTTATACACTTCAGTGTGAAACTGCAGCCTGAGCAGAATTAAGTCAGGCTACAAAACAACACTCAAAAAGTCCAACACAGAAATCAGTATCTTCAGCAACCTTAGGCTTTCCCCTTCTATCTTTTTAACGTGCTGCCTTGAAGAGCTGACACAACGTTAGACTGTCTCACCTCAAACAGCGCTGCATACCCAACCGGCGTGTCCAGCTGGGCTCACGTCCGTGCCCTGCTTCAATACTTCTCACAGTCCCATAACTCCACCAGGCTATAGCTGATGGTAAATATCTCCAGTATCTTAGCTGCTCTAAATAAGCAGAAAAGTTTAAATTCCTCATGTGCAATGTGAAGAGATCAGCCCTACTCTGCTGCAGCTAAAAGCAAACTGCACATGCACCTCAAGCCAAGAGAGAGGAGTTTGACCACTACCCTCATTCAGCAGCAATAGCATGTGTGCAGCAAGAGCTGCTTTTGGGTGGGGGAACAGCAGCTGGGTCCCACCACAGGTACCCTCAGTCACCTCTGCTGCTTCAGGGCAGTGTCAGTGCAACACAGACCAAGGCTGAGCCTTCAAGGGCGCTGTGCACAGCTGGACGTGCCTCTCCCCCCAGGGAGGCAGTAGGATCTGGGGAAGCAGAATCCAACCCAAACGAGAAGTTCCTAGTACTCAAAATCAAAAAGAACACTAGAGCTAGTACAAGAAAATAATCAACACTTCACTCAGCATGGAAGCAAGAAAAAAAACAAAGCCTTAAGGACCTACAAAAGATAGCTCAGCTATTGCAAAGCCACACACCAAGAGCAGGGTTCTTATAAATGGTGTTCCATAGATTATAAATTTACAAGCATTTACTGACATTACAATGTATCTCTGTTAAGTCTCCTCTCATTAACTGCATGCACCTTTAACAACAAACTCCTACCTTCACAGTATTTCATATGCAATGAATTAATACAAGTACTACCTAAAACTGTAAAGATGTAAACACCCTAACATAAAAATATAAATATGTAGCTGAAATCTAAGTAAAAATTACCTCTGATTTTTAGACACAATGTATAAACAACTAATTTACATACTACTGCTTAAACAAAAACTGCAACGCCCAGCTTGGGACTGCTGAGCTACCACAAACAGGTTTTCCCATGTTTTACCAACAAATACATATACCACATACCTGCAGGTGCTGTTGACCGAGTCCTCAGGACAGTGGTGGTGGCACTGACAAGACAGCTTCTTCTGTGGAGGGGCAGGTGCCGTGCTCTCGCCATCTTCTTTTCTGGTCTCCATGCTCAACTTGCCAGAACTTCGCAAAGGCATGTTGTCTAGAAAATTGGCTGTAAATACAAGGCAAAGCAGAACATGGGCATACAATTTAACAAAGATTTAACAGAAAGTGATGTTCTTTCAAGTTAAACACTATGTCACTGAATGGTGTAAGTGTTACTTGGAAAACAAGGAAAAATAGTTAATTTCTATAAAAAAATCTCTATAAACAAAGTAAAAGGCAAGAATGTGTTTTAGAATGAACAATGCTGAAATATATGGAGGTGATTACTTCTAAAAATATCAGAGTACTGAATCTCCATAGAGGTGCTGGAGTACAGCTAGAGATGTTGGTGATGGGCTAGGAGCTGTTTAAACACAAGAACGGCTCATTTTGGCAATTTACTGAAACTGACTGGAGTTTTGATTAGCTTGCCTCTTCTGAAAGTCAAACCAGAAAGCTAGTTACAAAACACTATGGGCTTGTAACCGTTGTGCCAACATCACAGTATTAATCGGATTCACGACACAACTGGATGCCGAAGTCCCACACTGTTTTTACTAACACTTGGCAAAATGAGAACTAAATAGATTAGTTCTCAAGATGCACTGTGTATCTGTGTACTCATAGCTGTACCTTAAGACGCCATAGGTGCTTAAATTAAGAAAAAAGACCCGCACTGTTTGTTTCTCAAAATATAATTATGATAATTCAAAATGTAGCCTGTGTACCACAAACTAATAGCAACAGATGTTTGCTCTCTGGGTCACAGGATCAGAGATTAAGTAAATTCTCTTTCAATCAGCAATCTTTGTCTGTATTACTTTGTTACCCTTGAATAGGGAATATTCAACTATTAATATTCCTGTCCAGGATTTTCAGACTTCAAGTTCATGAGGCAACTGAGTGAAATGGTTTTGCTCTGTGTATCATTTCTGGGGCTCTTCCTGCAATCTATCTACAGCGATCTTTCTTCAACAAGTAGTGCAAAACCAAAAGTATATTAAAAAAAAAAAAAAAAAGGTTTAATTATGCATTTGAAAGTGCCAGAAGATGTTAAATTCAGACAGCTAAATACTTTCCTCATAATAAATACAACTGTAAGTAATTCCCTTTTTTTCAACAAATGTGTAAGGCTGTTGTACTCCAATGAATGCAATCTGTGCCCATCACTCATCGGGGATGTGATCATGAACAGTTTCTGCAGATCTTGCCATAAACAACAACAGTTTACAACCCTAGACCTGTTCATCGTCTTAGTTAAGATGAGACAGGTGGGAACTGCTGAATTAGAAGCTGAAATCTGAAGTACCATCAAAGCATCACAGGTGGCTATTTAGAGATGTCGCTTGGTTTTTAGAAAACTTAGGACATAATAGGCTGGCATTCGACTTTACACTTTCCAAGACTGGAAAGCCTAGGATTTTGCTTTCAGCTCATGTACAGGGTCAAAATTAGTGGAAAATCATTGCCATTTAGTGTCAAATTCATCAAATCAAATCAAATATAATTTTAAAAGGCAGGAATAAGATACTCTCAATCAGGCCCTTTCCTATCTTCTAAAAAGAAAAAAATCTTTTCACTCCATTCTCATGTTCTTTTAATGCCTTAAATTCCTGGCTGCTAGATGGACAGACCTTTTGCGTCTGAAATTCAGATACCTCACACCTAGCAGATGACAGTGGAACATGTAATAACTCTTCTTCTTCCACTCAGAGCTGAGTTTCCACAAGGTCTTTCGACTTCTATATCTGTTTGACTTCAGAACAGAAAGATTTTCAGCAGTCCCCTTCCTGAAATGTAATGCATAGGAAGAAACCCACAGGAGCTTTCCAGGGTTTGGCGACAAGTTCTTCCCAATTTCAGGCATGAAATGCACAGTTTGGGATGGTGAACAGCCTACGCCTCTTGCATTTGCTGCTGTGCTGTAACAAGCACGTGTTGGTCATGCAGCCCGGGCTCTGTCTAGGGATTAGATGCCCTTGGGGTTTTGAAAGCTCTCCTAAGGAGCTATGTCTGAGTGCCCTGAAAGCAAGGGATTTCAGGCTATTTAAATTTGGCCGCTTCTCTGCTGTAACCTATTCTGTTGCAGTCTGCTTATGGCCAGATTCCCGTCCCCAACGAACGGAGCACAGCTTGGGACAACTTCAGGAAAACAGTGGTATCAGAAATAAGGTTATTGTAGTCTGCTGAGAAACTTGCTGACTGCATCAGGGAATTAACTGAAACAGTTCAGAGCCTGAAGGTCATCATCAGACTGGTATACCTTCATCAAATTTAGTTTATTTTCTCAGCTTATTCCTATTTTTCCACTAAAATTCACCAGCGAGTACAAAGCACCTTCCACTGCAAGGCCACCACTGGGGCTTTTACATCTATTTGGAGTACTGATCCCAAGAAATATTTTCCTTGTAGGACTGGGACCACTCAAAATTGTGATGTGATGGCCTCTGTTACCAATGTGTACCTGAGAAAGGGGACTGTGTGCTCAGAAGCATGCTGCTGTAATATTTTTCCCAAGTGTGTTAGTGTCTCTCTCTACATGGCTCGCTTCACTTGAGATCCCTTATCATATCCCAAGGCAGTCTTTACAAAAAGGCACATCTACAAAGATCCTGAGGCCAGGAGAAGGAAAATGAGGAACATATAAAGTGCTGTAAAATGAAAGAATTACTGTGGATGACCATGGGAATGACTAATGTCTAGTCTAAACCCCTACTAACCTCCATGCCAAGAAATAAGCCTCCTTAGATATATTCTTCCGTTTTCTTCCTGTCCCTCCTAGATTTCATGGTAGTTTGTGAGCACTAAACTTTTGCATCTAAATACTAACTTTTCCCTTCTCATGTGGCAAATCCTTTCACTTATTTTCAGTTTGTTTTGCTATCATTTTTTAAATGATAGAGAAGTGACCACAGATCCCCACTCACAATCACAGTGAAGTAACCATTAGGATGAGTTGTATCTTGTTTTTCAGTAGTTCTCTTTAGCTCTGGACAGTGGTCCCTCACACACAAAAGGACAATCGCCTGTTTAAGCTTTGCATTGACTCACATAGTTGCAAAAAAAGTTGGATCTAGAGAGCCCATCTCTTAATGTACATTTAGCCCTCAAGCTCTCTGCCGTGGCTGCCCGTAAGTACCCTGCCAACTGTAGCCATAGAACTATCGCATAACTATGCGATTTGGACAGGAATTTCTCCACTAGAATCTGGATAGAGCCCAATAGCTCATTTCGCACCGGCCCACAGTCATCAGACGGTAATGACTTTTGGGCACTGCTCTGATTCAACAAGTCTGGTAACGTAGGAGGTGAAAAGCTCTGTATTCTGTTACTCTGTATTCTCTAGTCCAAATCTTAAGCCATCCTGTTCCCAGAGGATGAATAATTAGCAATAGTTGTCTCAACGGACTGATTTCTGTGCCACAGCCATGTGATTTACATGCTGTCTACGCAGTGAAAAAGCAGATCTTTCATGACCCTGCAGGGGTTCGTCAGGAGTAAAAGTCAGACTTGCTCCTTCCCGAAACTATGCTAAGGGCCACAGACACATCCATTCAGAAAAAAACCCCAACAAAACAGTGTGCTGCACTCACTCTTCTTTCTACATAGGGTATTTGTAGCCTCAAACTAATGCAGCACCATCCATTCATGTTTTCCCAGGCGAATGACAACAATGTTTGGCTAGCAACAGCATCCAGTGATGAGGAGCGATGTTTACTGCTTTAGAGAAGGAACACCTAGGAAGCCTTGCGCATCAGTCCAAGGCAGCCCTTGCAACTGCTGCTTTAGGCTGGAAATTAAGTACATTTGCACACAAGTATTTGAACAATAATTAAGAATACCCAACCTAAACCTCAAAATCTACTTTGGATCAGAAAGTAGCAAGAAAATCAGTCAACCTGATGAAATTGTGAGATGGAAATTTTAAACCCCAAGGTTACTTCATCTATACCCTGCACCGGCCCATACAGTTAGTGTGCTTTTCCTCAAATCATACTTTGATTAAAATGCAAAACTATCATACAACACCCTGCTAGACTTTCCTCTGCTACATCATAAACTACAGCCTGATGACTTTCAACCAGGCCAGGGTTATACCATCGACATGATTGTTTTAAGAGAAAGGGAAATAACTAACTGTTAACTCACTGTACTTTACAGTCATCAGATAAAAGAATTTCCATGGGATATTTTTTGGCAAATAGTCAGGAATGAAAACACAGCGCAGTTAAAGATGTTGAAATAAATTACACCTCTTAACTCAGCCTGATCTACTGTGTAAAATAGTCAAGAGGTAACAGTAACACACTTTTTATTGGTGACAATCATGTAACAGAGAAGGAAAAATGGATCATGACAGTTTCCCTTTGCTGGATATTCAAGGCTACCATAAAACTCCAGGAAAGGTCAGATGCAAAAACCTCCACACTTTTGATCCAAAACCACAGTAAACAAAATCTGGCATAAAACCCCCAGAAAAATGAAAACATGCTTTTCTTTTCAGTGCATGACTGTATTGCAGTAGTGAGCCCCAAATGAGGTTGGTATCAAACGGTGTTTGCAAATAGCTGTATCCTGATATACATCCACTGCAATAAATTAGCATACTAAAAAGATTGTAGTGTTGTTGGGCTTATCATGTATGATTTGCTTCATTTCCCACCCATGCTGGATTTCCTGTACACCAAAGTATGTAGAAACGACACGTTGCTCCTTCTCATCTTTTTATTTCAAAATTTGGGGTAGTTTTGCTTCTATTCACAATGCAAATAAATAAGGGTTACAATCTGATGGGTTTTTTAAACACTCCGTCAAGACAGATTTCTTAAAAACTGTTTCTCTCCATATTCATAGAATTGCCACTGAGTGCCAATACAACTACATGTACACGGCACTACTTTAAGTAAAGTATTTATTTTTCAGAAATTGCTTTTGCATTTGGTTTGAAAAGGATAAGCATCCTTCTCCCACAAAGTCTGTTTAAACCATCTTAATCACCCATGACGTTATTAGCAAAATTAGTTAAGTTCAGCATGGAATGTAACAAGCTGGGACAAAGCCACTGAGACAAGAACCTTCAAATTAATACTCATACCATAATACTCGCAAGTTAAAAACTCCAAGGCTTCTTTGGTGTCATAGCCCATGGAAAATGCACATGTAATTTGCTGTCCACCATTACATCACAGTTTGATTGAGTGTTACTTTTTCCCGGTTTCCTCTCATTTCTGCTATCCACAGTTAATCTTTGAAATATTTTGCATTTGGAAGAAAATGAGAATTGGTTGGCACACTTTTCGTAGCACAAGATACTGTACCAACAGAAAAGGAAAAAAGCACAAAAGAAAGACTTCTTTATAATTTCCAGAGGAAAGTGCATGCAAGGTGTTTTAGCCTGCCGGTTTCCACTCAGTAAAGTCTACCCTTACCCACTGCAATTCCCCATTAATAAAGAATTTTCCCAACTCTGTCAAATCCGTCACTTAAGTCTACATTGTACAATCCTTTGGTTCCATCTATAAATGTTCCACAACAAATAAAAGCTTTTAAAACGTAAGGAAGTTTTTAATATTTGCAAAGATGATGGAAAAGGTATTTCACATAATTCTCATTAAGATATAAACATAACTTCTTTATTTCTGATGTCTTTTCAAGAGCCACATTTTACACAGCACATTTTGAGGTAGCACGCATTGGAGCTCCCACTATTCTTTTCTGACTTGTCTGTTCTTGTATAATTCAAAATGAAGAAACGTTCTGCAAATATTTGTGTAAAAGCACTACTGTTTGATGCATGTATGAGGATAACAGGTAATAAAACTGGAACAGTGAGATACAAATATTTCACGAATACTAAGGTGAGATCCAAGGTCTGATCTGAGAATGACTATTCTGACTTCATCCACAGGAGGCTTTTGGGTCATAACAGAGCATCACTTGAAAAAAAAAAAACAACAAACCAAACAGAGGAGATGCAGGTGCAGGTAGATCACACTAGCCTAGATTTGTGAGATAAGATGCATAAATCTAAGTTTTCCATGGTGGCATTACTTTATATATTGCTTCATTTATCAATTTGGTTCACAATAAGTGCCCACATTTACTTTACAGGACAGCTTCAGGTAGAAAATAAACTACTGAATAGGTATAGCGTACAAAGGCACATTAAAGGATAGGCTCATGTCTTCATCAAACTTACAATATTCCTTACCACAGAAAACAAAATTAACTATTTCAGTGACATTGCTGAAGCAGTTTTTTTGAATGAAAGAGGTGATTTTTATCTCTCATCATTTTCATCTCTTCCTCAACTGCATCTTGGGAAGATGTCTAGCTAAATGTAATCAAAACTTATGAAACTATAGCAGCCAAAGCTCAGCTGCAAAACACCATCTCCCATCGATGAGCGTCACCTGATCAAACCAGGGAATGGAAGCTCAGGTACAAAGCAGTCTGGATATGAAGCTGCAAACAGCAGAGTCTGTGCCACGCTCTTCATTTAGAAAATTTTTATGTAAAGAAAAATAAGAAGATTGCTGTTAACGTCCAAAGGTAGTCATTTCTGATTTTAAGCTGCAAATCCCCACATACACTCTCAGTTCCAAGCAGCAAACACGGAATGCCACCATCAGGAGATTACACAGACATCACTACAAGCAATCTTGAAACCTCTCCTGAACACTAGCAACAGGAAAAAAACAATACAGGCAGGAAGCAATGCAATGTGATGCCATTACTACTAAACTATGCTTTGCTAACTGATCTTTAGGAAAGCATCAAAGATTGCAATGGGTAAGCTGTAGATTTTTACTTATTATCATTTTAGATGGTATGTAGATTGAGGCATTCAGACAATGGCATCTAAAAGAAACAGCAATAGACAGCTTTGATCCTGCGGCTCTCTTAGATATGTTTAATACATCATTGTCACTCCTGTTCCCTTTTCCAGTGAAAAGAAACCCAAGAGCACCATGCTAGTAGTCAAGACAAAAATAGTGCCTGGAAGATAAAAATATCAGCTAGCCAGTCTCACCCCAACATCAAAGACTGAACCTGCATATTAAAATATAATTAGCATGTGCACATGCCATGCTTGCAGAAGACAGTGCCAACATTATTCAGAGGTGCCAGTGCCCTCCTAAGTGACTGGATTTGGCTGTTCATGCGTAGATGTGACATCTCAGCCTAAAGAGCAGCTTCATAAATCGCTAACTCCTTTCTCAATCCTACTACATTGGAGTTGTTCCCTCTCATTTCTCATATGAATAAATTAAACAATGTAAACATTCACAAAAACAAAACTGTCATACAGCTATCTTCTGGCATAAGCGTGCTATATTTTTAATGGCGTTCTAAAAATTTTATAGTCATACATATATAACTTTCTTTAAACATGGTTTATTGATTAGCTTATCACAAATGCTTCCCAAAACACGGGGATGACGACGCTTCCCACCAACTCACCTCCCCACTTATCCTCAAGTGTCTCTCTGTCTCCCAGAAGGACAGATTATTTAGTGTCTGAAAAAATCACTAGCGTCTTTTTATAATTCTTCATGGGTGGATGCCATCAGCATCCTTAAATCCCACGTGTTTATGACACACTCAGCAACTAACCGTTGCTGAATGAAGAGCTCGAGGATCTGCAAGAATTTTTCTTCCTGGAGGCAAATGCCACCCTGCCAAGTCACCAGGCCAAGCAGTGTTTTAAATAATTGAACAACTGACAGTGTAAATTCTTGCCCTGTTCAGCTGCCAAGGCAGGGACTGAACTGAACTGACTGCTGCTACTGTTGGCCTCACCACACACGCTGAGCAGGGATTTGAAACTGCATGTGTAGAAATCGTAAGCGATGAAGAAGATCTTTGTGTTCACGAAGGAGGGCTGAGGCACAAATCTTATCTTCTGGAAACGTGGCCAAATGCAACAGAAAGTGTCATCAGCTTATTCACTTTGACAGAAAACAAATAAATCCATTTAAAGGGGGAAGGAAAGCATCTCTATTGCAAACCAAAATGAATTGCATGCGTGAAACAACAATAATCAATTTTGACCGCAGACATAAGTGCTACTACGGTTTTCCTGAAGTGTTTGAGCAGCCTAAAAGCATTTCCCTGTCTGAACGCTTCAGAGCATCTGCTGAGCTCGTGTCTGGGCGCAAAGGAGGCGCGTGCCACCGGCGCCTGATGACACTGCCACCAAACCATCAACTGGTCCCTGCAGGCATGCTCACCCACCCGGTTGGGTCTCCGGAAGAGTGGGAACAAGCCATCAGCCCCAAAAGGAGGAACCACCCATCAGCCCCAGTGGGTTTGCTTGCTTTGGTTTTTTCCAAATGTCATATGGCTACATCTTCATAAATGTACCTCATAAAGCACCCCAAAGTCAAAGGAAAAGTGAATTGCAAACACGCTTAAAACTTCCATCCCCACGCTCTACTTCTTGACCAGAAATTGTCAAGAGCTGTGTGACTGTCTTTCTCTCCTTAAACTTTCTCTATAGGGTATGAAGCAGGAAAAATTTCTGGACAAATGTAAAACTGTAGGGGTTTTTTCATCATCCAGCCATATACAAATAGTGATAGAAAGTTTTAACAGAGAAAGTACATTATTTGGCTGTTTTTTCCAATTAAGTAGTGTTTAAAATGTATAGAACAGATGCAGCATTTTAATAAGCATTATTGACAGACACATGCACCATATATTGCCAAAGTGCCTTTAAAATTAGAGAAAAAGTTGTCTACTGCTACAGATAAAACCAGTCGCAGCTCTGTAATTCATCCTCAAAACGCAAACCTGGCATCAAAATTGGTCTATTACTACCAAAACATTTATTTTTAAATTCACTTCAAACCCAAAGATTAATATAAAAGCACATTTCAGGAGAAAAAAAGAGAAACATCCTTTTAAACTCACTGTCAGGCTGAATGCCAATTACCAGGTATTCCAAAATCTCTTTTTTTTTTTTGCTTGTTCCTCACCAAAAAAGGGAATAGGAAATCTTTAGCTTTATCTGCAGTATTTTCTCCATAAATCTACCACCTCTCTCCTTAAAACTAAACTAACCAAAGCGCACCTAAAGGTTTACAGCAGACCCCTGACACCGTACAAACTCTGACCCACGGTCCAAGCGAAGGAATAGGAAATCTCCAGTACCATCCCCCACCCCTCAAGAACTAAAGCTTCAAACACAAGACGGCGCGCACCATGAGCAGCCGGCTCCCCACTGCCCCATGGGGCAGCCCCGCATCTCGCCAGCATGCCAACGATGATGCTTTCTTTTTTTTTTTTTTTTTTCCCAGTCACGCATTTCCCTCTTTGACCATTCGGCAAAACCCATGGAACTTCATTGTCGTGGTTTGTTTTTTTTTTTCCAGTCTCTTTAGTGTTTTTCTCAAACCAGGCTTTTAACAAAAATTAAAATGAAAATAAAAGAAAGAAAAAGTAAAAAAAAAAGAAGAAAAAGGGAAAAAAGGGGGGAAAAAGCTCAAGTGCTTTGTGAGCTGAAAAGCTAAGCCTTCTACTTACACTGGGTTTCAGCGGGCTTCCTACATCGCTGCCAGATTCCCCGAAGATGAGAGTCATGTGAGGAGGCAGAGGGCGGCTCGGGGGGCTCCGCTAAGCAAACACAGCACCGTACGCCGGGCTAATCCTGCACCTGTGGCGTGTTATTCAGCAGTAAAGAAATGCAGTCCAGACTGCCTCTGCCTAATACGGCTCAGCTGTTTTACTCTGTACTCCCTTTGATTGTAAGCTGGCAAACAATACTACTTCAGCCAGGCGCAAAGCAATATTCAGGCTACATAGGATATGACAGTAGAAAGGTGGAAGAAAAAAGAAAATCCTGGAATTAGAAATAAAATAAAGATTCTGAGCAATACAGTATTTGTAACTATTTCCAGATGGTTGACAGCAGCTTCCAAGGTCAGTATGTGAAACGCACATTGGAGCTGGAGCCTCCTGCTCCCCACCTCCCTTTAAAGTGGGTCTACCTGTGATATGGGATACACCAGAGTGGCCTGGCTCTCATTTATCCCACTCAATATGTGTTTTCCAATGAGTACAATCTCAGGAAGGTTTCAATGTTTTTAGGCTTCCTGTTGTTTACTTTATAGGCAAACCAAAAAATGCCGATAGAGAATAGGCTATTACAAGAGATGGCATCCAAGCAGCAATTTGTGATATTTATTTTTTTTTTAGAGACAAGGCCACCAAAGAGATCGTGAAGTTGCTACCAGGATACATAGTTTTTATCATAGCACGTCACAAAAAAAAGATAGGAAACTTGACAAAAGCTATATACGAAGAGCAGCAAAATTTGGTCCCATAATGGAAAGATAGCAAGAATTTCACTTCAGGGTAGACATATAACAGTTGAGAGTAATTAATTACCCTGATATTTGCCTTACAACTTGATTAACCACTGTTAAAAATTCCTTTAATTGTGATCTGCACAGATACATAACAAAAGAATATTATTTTAAAAAAAAACCCCACAGATTATTACTTCACAGTCTTGAAATAATTTAGTTAGCTTGTAAATTTAACGCGAGGAAAAGTAGTCTGGTAATTGATATTTATTCCAGATAACGTGGTCATTTAATATATCACATCCCCTTCACGTAACACATAACATGTATCATTTCCATGCTAGTACGTAACTGCTGGAGATGACCTGTAGCTACTGTTACTAATCAGCTTTGCTTTCTGATATTAAGCTGTAAACACCAGACATTGCAATCAGAACATGCTCACAGCATTTTGTACTTAAATACTTTTCTCTACAAAATGATACTTCGGTTTCTGCTCCATCGTTACCTAATCTAATTCCATGTTTGGAAACTGGTAATGAAAATAAGAGGTATCTGCACATTCAGGACTATGAATCCAATTTCTTGTTGGAAGGCTTATTGCTGCTGTTGTTTACCAATGGGATTATTTCCAAAGAAATAAGAGCTATATTCCTATGAGAAAATGTTCAAGACTAATCTGGAACTATATGAATTTTCAACTGATTTCATACAGAACAGCTGACTCTTCAGGATGTTGAGTGAAACCAGAACGATTCCTTGTGCAGTAACCAAAGACAGGTATCTGGATATTTGATTTGATCTAGAGAGGGAAAAGGTAAGAAACAAGACTCTATAATAAACATCAACATCAAAATAAAAAAAAGTCGCCTCCAATTTCCTCTTTCAAAAAATTTGCATATATTGTCTTTGCAAATACTTATTTCCTTTCATGGAGCCTTACACACGCTTTTTTAAAGCTAGGCGATACCAGTAGCGGCAACAGTTGAATTTTTCCTCCTCCATACTGTTTGGTCTGTTCCTGCTGCATCCCTACTTTAGAGAGCTACTGGTATATGCCAACGAGAGCACATACACCAGGTGAAAAAGACACACAGCGTGCAACCCTCTGCCAATGCAATGTTGTAACATGGTCTGGCCAGAAACTGCTTGAACTGCATGGTGGTGCTCCTGGTAGCCATCATGTTCCTCCTCTTTATCCCTCCAAAGTCATTCTCCTGCTTGTTCTACCTTGCGTCACTTGTAGTCCATTCATGGGAACGTCCAATAAAAACATCTTCAGAGCTGTAAGTAGTGTTTTGAATTTGCTTTCTTTGCATAGTGCGGCCTTTGCACCCTATGTGGTGTTACCCAGACTATGCTCTGTACCATCCTGCTGTTCCCCGGCCAAGACAAAGCTCAAAACCTACTTTTAAAATAACGTGAAAGCTCAGAAAAACAATGAAAAACATGGAAGCTGAAGCATAAACAAGACTGATATAAGTTTCTTTAAGTAGGAACAGCTTTCGTATACAGTTCCTTTTACAACCGGTCACCCACCTAAATGTTTACATTTAATTAGCTTTTCAAAACAGTGGACTAGATGGCTGTGGAGACATAGGAATTAGGCACAGAGATTGCTTTGTGTATCACTAGCTAAAACACACCTAAAGGCAGCAAAAGCTGGCTGTTGGATTGCCTGTTTGAAACCAGAATGATGTCCTGGCTGAAATTCTTCAAGGCCAATATCCACCTCACAAAACCTATATTGCAATTTCCAATAAATACTCTTCTTGCAAGTTAAAAAATCTCAGGTAAAGATCATACGAACAAGTTGACAGAAGTATAGAAGAGTATAGAAGAGTATTAATGCGTAAGGCCATGAGGCATTGTTGCTCCCCATATTATTTAAATTTCATGGATTAACAGGCAACTTTTGTTCCCAAGGTAATAATAACATAGCATTTCTCATGAGTGGCAAATCTACTCCTTTTTTCTTTCTTTCCCCTCTCTCTTCCTGAAGTACGCACTTAACCCTATTACAAAGGAAAGCCTACCACTCTCCATTCAGGAACCGAGCCAAAGGACTTATCAGGAAAATATAAAAAAGGCATCTTACTTTCATTAATATACTAAAATGTCATAAAAAAAGCCCTAGGACAAAATGCAGTAATTGCCAGCTGCCTGATTATTTTCTCATCCTCTTTCAGCCTCAACACAATGCCTCCGTTAGGCTGCCTGCCAGTGATGCTTGGAACACTGAAAATATCCCCAATTTCTACAGAGATTTCATGTTGCAAAATGGGCTCTGATGGGCAAAACCGAAGGAAATATACGGGTAAACTGCTATTATTTACTTTAAATGATGAGGGAAGAGAGACTATTGCGTGCTGCCAACTCACCCTCGGGTCTGTATCTGTATTCATAGAAGAATAGTTCAGTGATAGGAGGTTAGAGGTGGCCGAGGACAAATTTTGGTTCCCAATTAACACTACTGAGCCATGAAAGCCTTGTCTACCAGGCGCCATCGCATACAAACTATCCTCCCACTGCACAGGGCCCTTGCTCTCTGCAGAGTTCAGTGTCTCCTGACTTGCTCAACAGTGTAAGCAGAGGGATCATTAGTTATGACTGGTAGAGTCTAGGAGATAATGTTGACTCTTATTTCAGGAACTATTAAGCTATAAACACTGCTCTGAAAGCCATTTATCTGCATTTTAAGATAAACAGAGAAGCTACTCAATTAAATAGATTGCAAGAAATAAGCTACAGATGCCAAAGCGAGTGACTTTTCAATTCCAAAAAGGAAAATCTGTACATTTAATAAGCACAATTTTATACTGCAAAATTACTGCCATGGAAGTTCATAAGCAGCACAGCTTAACCACTCCACAACGTCTGATAAAGAAACACAAATCAAAGTGTAATTACAAAACAGTTAATTCCAACCGATGCAAATTACACGCACTTAGAATTTGCAAGTTACTACTGCAGATACCAGTTTTGAAATACAACATTATGAAGTGTAGAGCAATCCTTGTAGAGCAGTATTTAAATTTTGTCTCCACATCGTTACAATTTGAAAGTGAGATGCTATCCCAAACCTCTGTGAATGAGATAAATGGCAAAGCTGTCATGCCTGAATCTGTACTTGCTAGGGAGAACTTTCTTACCGAGATAAGCAACAGAATATGAAATTATTTTCTTGAGTCTTGCCAACTAACCGAATTTTTTAACTGAATACTAATAATCTGTTTGGACATACGTCCATGAGATCTAAGATACTAGTTTAACAAAATTTAAAGCCAACTCTCCCCCCCAACCCCAAACCCCCAACCCACTAAAAAGCATACCCACAAAATAGTTTCCAGTATCATTTAAAAAGACGTAAAATCCAAAGCATTCTAAGCATCTAGAAAAAGATAGTTTTGGGGTTTTTTTTTGGTCAGAAAAATGAAAAACCTGATCTTTCCTCGCACTTCCAGATGCCAGAACTTTTCAAGCCCGCTCTGAGGTCAGACAGGGGAACACGCAGGTGCGCCGCACGTCAGCAGCTGAAAGCTTGCAAGGTTGCGCCGGAATTCGATCCACCCCCCCCACATTCCTGCAGGCATTATAAACACTCCCTGAAGGAATATTACCCTAATGCGGACTAATTTTCTGCAAACAACCCCAGCCTCATTAAACCTCTCCTTTATCAGCATTGTTCAAAGCAGTTTTTCTGGTAATATTGAACTCCCTTATGCCCATCTAAAAAGAAAAGAAACTCCTTTTATGCTCTCTCCAGTATCATTTCTCCTATTCAGGTCCACTGGCACTACACAATAGATTCCATAAAAATATTCAGTTTCATCACACGGTGGTAATGTCCTAAAGACTATGGCACAGAGATTAAGAGAGAGAGGTTATGTTCCCATAGGTAAAATAAAGAGACCACTCCCCAAGCAGGATTTGATAGATTTCTATGGGTGACTCATCTCAGCAAGCAAATTAGCAGGGCAGTATTCCTAATACACGTGTTTTCCTGGACCTGCAGTTCTTCCGTAGACAAATTCTTTTGCCCTCAGTGGGATCACACAGACTCTGTTCTCTTAACACCAATAGCCACTGCCATTAAAATGTTTACAAAATTTGAAAGCGCTTTCACCAGCTTTATCAGGGAGCCAAAAAATATACTAGCCTGCATTCAAGCACCCTGCAAAGCAGCATAACAAAAAAGTGAAGTTACGACATGCAGAAACCAAAAGTAGAACCTCTTCCCAAAGTGATGACTACCTATGTGACCTTATCCCAGATGCTCTGT
Source organism: Charadrius vociferus (assembly GCF_000708025.1). NCBI lineage: Eukaryota > Metazoa > Chordata > Aves > Charadriiformes > Charadriidae > Charadrius > Charadrius vociferus. Next base: position 1,569,051 of record NW_009646499.1, read on the forward strand.
GATGCACCTTGCCCATCTGCAAATCATCAATGCAAACAATAATGTTCTTTTAAAAGTGTTTCTAGTTTGCAGATAAAAATTATTATTACAGGACTGGACTAATATTATTACATATTACAGACACTCCTTCTTGCTCCGCTCCATCCAAATTGTCCTGAATGGCCTGAAGCTCCAAAGACAGCAAAGGATAACAAAGTACAGAAAGGAGATGCAGCCCAGAAGACATCTGCCTATCCTAACCGCTCACTCGAATAACAATCCTGAAATGATAAAACCAGTTGTACCATAAGTTGCTTGTTCTGAGGAAAAAAGCAGACCAAACAGTGCTGTATTTTCCAGTGGTTCTTTTGCCTGCTATCCAGTGTACGAACACCCAAAACAGATTGCCAGGATTAAGGACACTGCGAAAATGAAATGCCGGCAAAAGCAACGGGACAAGGCAAGCCAAGCATCTGCAGTCTTTGGCAAGTTCAATTCCACCTGGTAGGGATTTTTTGAAAGAAATAAAAATAAATAAATACACATATAAATAATTAATTTATATTTTACATATATAAAATACATAGTCTAGCTAAACAATACGTATATAAATAAATAAATAAATAAGCCACGAAGACTCCAAATTGGGGGGAACAAAGAGTTAGTTACACTGAACAAATCACCGTGAAAATGAAATTATTTGAAAATTGAAACTACTGCTACTATTCAATATGATAATGTCAATATAAGCAATGTAAGTATGAAAGCTACGGTCCTCATTCCCACATGCACAATGAACGCAAGCCTGTGGTGTAACATTTTGATCACATGCATCTAACTATAAAATAAGGGACAACAATGAAAATTGCTGCTTATGAACAGACTTACTAAAGAAGCCAACGCAGTAGCCCTGCATGAGAAAGCAGCCAGTCCCCTCTCTGGGCAGCTCTGATAGAGACCGTACTGCAGAAAGACACTATGTGCAATACTGTGCAGTGCATGTGCTCCGATGTC